>NC_091536.1:97208835-97524102 GCF_042242935.1 Bactrocera oleae
AATTTGTTAATTGAAAATCTAAATGAAATTGTTTATGGCAAATACGGTTAAATTCGTTGACTATCGGATTTTCCCTTTTCATATTTTCAAGATAAAAAAAAACGAACATTTCTAAAACATTTGGCTTTAATAAATTATTTTATTATACATATTTTTGTTTTATATATGTATATGTATGGTTAAGAAACTCAACCTCATTTTATCCTGTGAACACTTGTCATCATTGCATCATTTCCGGGAAACAAGCGAGCACTCAAAATTTGTGTATTACATTCTATGCGATTTCTCTTCTTAACCGGAACTGGTGCAAATTAATCTATATAACACAACACAAAGACGTATTTATTAGACTATAAAAATAGCTTTTGTTAAGTTAGTTGTTTTCTGTAGTTCAAAACTTTGGCTAAGTTCCCTTAACCCTCGTTTCTACCCTGTAGCGCATGTTGAATTGTATAAATATTTGGGATCCCGTTGCCGCCTCACGGCAAAAACGCATTTGCACATATATTCATGTTCGTATTCTATACTTGTATTCCTTATTAGGTGCCGGCGGTTATCCTTCGGGAAAGCAAAGAGGGACGGGACGCCAACCCAGACACCAACCCTACTAATCATATTTGTTGCAATAAGTTGATAATAATAAACAAGCGCTGGTATACACAAAAATCACACACTACATGAACTTAATTCTTTGATTAAGTTTTTACTGATCGCTTGGAAATTAACTATATAAACGAATTATATGATTTCTTCTGGTAAGTAAAAATATTTTGAAATAATAACAAATGCTTCTAGAAACTAACGGCTGGTTAGATTTTAAATATACACGACAAAAATACTCAAATCATAACTAGCATTGTTAAAAATTAACGGGCGCATATTGCAAATATTGATTTAATTTTAATTGAAAATATAATATATATAATATGAAAAATAACTACTTATTTAAGGGGGTACTGTTTATTGGCCACTATAGCGGGTATAAAAACATGTGAAGATTAATTATTTTTTCGTGATATAATTGTTTATTCACAAAACTTATAAAACACTTATCAAGCTCTTGAAACATTATTTTCTTCGGGTCGTTAATCTACATGAAAATACCCATAGAAGTACGTAGTGAAATTTTAAATAAAATATTGATTCCTTAAAAAATTACAGGCATTTGAACAGAAAACTTAAATTTTTAGTCAACAATTTCGTAATAATTTGGCAATAAAAAAAGTTTGAATCAATCGAAATTTCCCCACGTACACTGCTATGCAAAATCCAATTCTAAAGATAAGTTTAAAAATTAAGTTGATCGGACAGAAATTGTCAAAGTTATTTGTCTCGCCAATTGAAAAAAAGTAGTTTTGAGCGCGCACTCGAATATTCTATAGCTGAGCCGAGGTTGGGCTGACTATATACGCTTAAAGTCGTTTGAAAGAATTTACCTCACTACAAATCAACTTGAAACTAATTTTTATAATTATAAAGCATAGTTTAAGCGAAAAAAATATTTTTTTTTTAAATTCTGCAGTAGCCATACCCCTTAAGCATACAATAAATGTTTCACTGAAATGTAATAAATCTTTACCTTATATCTTTTACAGTGTTATATTTAACACGTCGCATGCACACACAAACGAGAAATTTGCCACCTGAAATAAACACTACTACAGAAATATACTCAGAGAAGCAGTGGTGACAACAACACCCCATTCCAAAAAGTTTATCATCAATCATATGAAAAAATTCTCATTGTTATCGGCACGGTTAAAACAATCAATTTAAGTTCGTATGTGTGTCCGAAGAACAACAAATGAAAAATACACCGGCCTTACTTTTTTATCCAGAAGTGCAAGCAAAAAAGTCTTAGTTCAGCGTTGCATTCATTGCAGTGTCAACTTATCAACAATTCAGCAATCAATAGTTTATTAGCAGTACTTTGCAGTAGTTTTAGATCATATATATTACACTTAATCTTATGTTACCTAATATACTTACTTACTTTAAAATGGTAATTTTTATGCTCTAAGTAGTAGTTGTGGTATGTTATCAGTTAGCAATTTGTAATTATCAACTCAGCCCCATTTGAAAATGCTACTTTCCTTACCCGCATCCTGTCCACAATACGCCTCAATACACGTGTATACATGCAATATGTATGTGCGTGTATGAGATGTTTGTGTGCAAATTTCATTTACATCAAATTGTCGCTCAATTCGTAATAAAGCTGTCATATTGTCGTTTGGTAGCGTTTATCTTTTTGCTAGTATACATAACGTGCGTTATGTACTATTTTTTATACTTATCTATACTTACTACTAATGTCTAAAAATAAGCGTATAACAGAAAGAATGGCAAACAAACAAAATAAACTTATCAAGTTATGCTTAAATTATGAGTACTATAAAATGTCAGAAGAGAGTATGGTGAGAGAGGGTGTATCATCGACTAACACAACAAAATAAATCAGCATCCATTGCAAAACACAATAAAAACGAATCCACCAAAATATTCGAAACAGAATTCAACTAAAGACAAATTATGTATGTACAGTTACAACAGTTACATACAGATCCATACAATTCAATACATATATATATATTTATTCTCATAGTATATATATATGTATATATACAATATAACGCAGAAGTAACATCATAAAAGAATTTATATATTTTAATAAAGATCTAAGAAAAAACAAAACAGAAGTGAATGTAATTCAGATCACTTTTGGGCGGCGGCAACTAATATTAACAAATATTGTATATGCGGCAAAAAATAGTTTTAATGATAACTTTGCAATTACGTAAGATAAATTAAATAACCTGATGGAACTTTCTTCCTTTAAATCACTGCAAATAGACTATGGTATGGATGTGTGCGTAGTATGTATATGCATATGTATGTATATGTACCATAATATTAGGTCAAGTAAAAAGTTCGTTCGGTTTTTATCTAAGAGATGGCGTTATTGTCCATAGTACTAGTGTTACGTGTCGCTGAAAACGTGTTTATTCGCGCTAAAAGTTTGTCTTTTGACAGTTTTTCGATTGATTGACTCAGAACGTTGTGAGCGCTCGTCAAAGATGGACACCAGCAAAGAGAAAATAGTTTATGGGCCCGATACTGTAAACAAACGTTGTTTGCTAGGTTCCGTTCCGGTAATTTCGATGTCAAAGATGCACCACGCGTCTGGAGGCCTGTCGTCGAAAATTGCGATAAAATCATGGAAATAGTGGAAACAGACCGTCACGTGAGCACTAAGTTACAAGTAATTGGAACTAAAGATAAGCCAGAAAACCGTTTGGAACCATTTGCATTGGCTCTCCGAGTTTTTTTGCCAATAGGGACGCAGCCTTCTACGAGAGGGGCATATGAACTTGGCATCTCGTTGGCAACAAGTTTACGAACAAAACGGCGCATATTTGACTTAAATCGGAACGAACTTTTTTACTTGACCTAATATATGTATTGTATCTAACATTAAATATGGAATTTTTTTTTCTAAAGTGCCCGTAACAGAATTCGGACCGATTTCAGGTGGGTTAATACAGGATTGACGAATCGAATGGGTTCACAGTGACGTTAACCGTCATTTAATATCTAATGCACAATGCTCTTACATACTTTCCACTATTGCAACGTGTGTAAAGGGTGGTCAATTTGCTGACTTTGGAAGGAAAGTTGCTTGATAATAAGAAGAAAATATTATTTTACTGTACTAAATGTAAAACAATTTTAATACAATGCGCGAGTAAAAGATGTGTGTTTGTGTTGAGCGGGCATACGAGTACTAACTGAATTTAAATAGTTATTACCTGACTTGTTAAATTGCTGACATTGTAACGGTAATGTTTATTCATAGATCTATATGTATGTACTCTATCTTATTCATTCAGAAAAAAAAAAACAACAAACCAATACAACAAATACAAGTTAATTATAAAACAGGAACGGCAAAGAACTAATTGCAACAAAAATTAAATCTTGAATAAATATATATTATTATAAAAAAAAAATCAATGTACAAAACAACTAATTGACGAGTTTCATTTCTTGGAATAATATATAAAGATCAAACCCATTTTTATACCCTGAACAGGTATATTAAGTCTGCCACGATGTTTGTAACACCCAGAATTATACGTCAAGATACCCTATAAAGTATATGAATATTTAAATGATCAGCGTGACGCTGGGTCTAGTAGCCGTGCCCGTTTGTCAGTTATATAGTATCTTTATATATTAGTTACATAGACAGCTTTTGACATATGGATCTGAAATTTTTTGCAGCCTTTGCTCAGAATAATTTGTCGGAAGCTCCTATCTTGGAGCGCTGCCATATAAATTTATCGATCAAAATCAAGTCCTTGTATAGAAAACTTTTTATGTGACAAGTTATCTTTACGAAATTTGCATAGATCGTTGCCCAAGGCAGCCCTATAAACTTCGAATAAATTGTGCATATATGTACATAGCTGCCATATAAACTGACCTATCAAATGAAGTAAAATATCTTTTTATGCTTTTTTATTCTATAAAATACACCTGTGAAGAGTATTATACAAGTAGCTTCGGTGCAGTCGAAGGTAATGTTTTTCCTTGTTTTAACTGAAACATCTGCGCAAGTGGATATCTTAAAACATTTATTTTCTTAGAGTGGATAAACATTCGGCTAAGCGCACATAATTACCACATGAGACTGGGGACACACACACACATCTACGGCTTTCACATTTTCTGCTTTATATCCAATTTCCTAATAGTTGCGCTTCACCTGCCCCGTTTGAAATAGAATGTCCAGCATATTTAGGAATTCGCGGTATTTGAATTCCAAGCGTAGACCTAATAGCAAACGATAGGGGTATTCATACAAGTAAATATTTTTATATATAATCATAATCAAAATGAGAATACCATATGATCAAATTTGACTCGAACTGGTCTCGATTGGTGCAACCTTTTTATACTCTCGCAACCTGTTGCTACAGAGTATAATAGTTTTGTTCACCTAACGGTTGTTTGTATCACCTAAAACTAATCGAGTTAGATATAGGGTTATGTATATATAAATGATCAGGATGAAGAGACGAGTTGAAATCCGGGTGACTGTCTGTCCGTCCGTCCGTCCGTGCAAGCTCTAACTTGAGTAAAAATTGAGATATCTTTATGAAACTTGGTAGACATGTTTCTTGGTACTGTGAGACGGTTGGTATTGCAGATGGGCGTAATCGGACCACTGCCACGCCCACAAAACGCCATTAATCAAAAACAAATAACTTGCCATAACTAAGCTCCGCAATAAGATACAAGACTGTTATTTGGTACACAGGATCACATTACGGAGGGGCATCTGCAGTTAAAACTTTTTTTTAAAAAGTGGGCGTGGTCCCGCCTCTAATAGGTTTAATATGCATATCTCCTAAACCGCTAATGCTATAATAACAAAATTCACTAGAGGCAAATGTTTTTAGCACTTCTATTGACGGTGTGAAAATAGTTGAAATCGGGTGGCAACTCCGCCCGCTCCCCATATAACGGTACTGTTAAAAACTACTAAAAGCGCGATAAATCAAGCACTAAACACGCCAGAGACATTAAATTTTATCTCTGAGATGGTATAAATTGGCTTTATAGGAACCGCGTTCAAAATTAGTCAGTGGGCGTGGCACAGCCCACTTTTAGGTGAAAACCCATATCTTGAGATCTGCTCAACCGATTTCAACCAAATTCGGTGCATAACGTTCTTTTCATGTTTCTATGTCATAGTGCGAAAATGGGCGAAATCGGACTACAATCACGCTTACTTCCCATGTAACACCATTTTCAATTCCATCTGATTCTTTCACTTTCCACTATGCAAATCAGGTAACAATGATTATATCGTGGTAAAACTTTGCGTGAATAATGCAATTAAAGTATGCCACCCTGCGGCCAAAAATTGTCTAAATCGAACCAAAACTGTTCAAACCCCTAAGTACTAAATATGTGGACCCCAGTGCCTATAGTTGACCTTCTACCGAAAATATCAGTCAATCCACAAAGAAATCTCAAACGAGTATACCATTTGACTTTGCGAGAGTATAAAATGTTCGGTTACATCCGAACTTAGCCCTTCCTTACTTGTTTAATATTAGTGTGAAGTACAGTTTAATCTCCATATGTCAATGTCTATCTAGTGATTTTTACTATGGAAAATGAAGTTTTGTGTTGCCAATGGTGTCACGGCTACGGAATTCTTGAAAATGCTGCAGAAGTGTTTTGGAGTCTACTTTATTAGGAACACAAGTATTTGAGTGACACCAAGCATACAGTAAAGGTCGTGAAGTCATCGAAAACCTGTCTCATGTGAATCGTGCATTAACTTCTGTTCCGTCGTATTGACATTAAATTGATAGCAGAAGGTCTTAACATCTCTTATGAGTCGACTCAACACATTTTGGTTAATGTTTGGGTATGAATCATGCCAATGCTACTCTTGTATCGAAATACCTAAATCTTTTGCAAATAGTAGATGTTGCAATTAAGTAGGTGTTGCAAAGAGATACTTGACAACGTAGCTGAGGACTCTACATTCATTAAAAGCATCATTACTGAAACATGCTGATAAAACTTCCAGAAATGAGTTGAAACCGAAAAATCACGTAAAAGTCGGTCAAAAACCAAGGTGTTGCTCATCGTATTCTTTGATAACTGTCAATAAGGTCAATAAGGAATACTACTTGGCCGTTTTAAGGCGTCTGCTTGAAGCAATCGTCGCCAACGACCGATTTTGTGGGCAGAAAATTCATGGATTTTCCACATCCTAGCATGCTTGTGACTGACTTTTTGACCAAATACGAAACCAGAGTCAACGCTAAGCCATCAAATTAACCAGATTTGCCTTCTTGTGAACACTGTGTGAGTCTATAGAAATCATTCGCTGATGACAGTGAAGGCCATCCCAGTCGAGGCTTATAACAAGGTGATATACCCGAAAGTCGTTTTTTTTGGCGGTCCGCGTCAAATTCGATCAGATGTTATATCGCGTAGTGGTGGTTTGTTTAAACTAACCGCGTTGTAGGCCAAAGCATTTGTAGACTGCATCTAGCTCACGACTGCTCACAATGTTGTGCATTTCGCGCACAGTTAGCGCACGAAGCAGCTGATTTCGTGTTATTGTGCCGCAATTTTCGCGGTCAAAGTCCTGGAAGACTTGTTTCAAATTTGAGATTTCGTCTGGCTTGCGCGCCAATTTCATGAGTGCTTGCGAGCAGAGTGTGCGCTCTTCGAAATTGAGGAAGCAATCGAAGCAATCTAGATTGGCCAAGTGTATAAGGGGTACAGCGGTAATCTCTTTGTCGCCCATTGAGGTTTCGATTTCAATAAAGATTTCGTCAAGCGCTCGACAGAAATCGCGATAAAGCACACAGCAAGCACGCTTCGGTGAGCGGAAGCTACAGACGAGAAGAAGGACAGAGAAAAATTAATCGTAATCTTAAATATGATATGGAAAAAATATAACGGTTTACATATTGCTAATCGCGTTCGATTCATCTGCTGATAGAGATATAAGTGCGTTGTCTAAACCGCGCTTGAAATCAATTTCCAAAATGTCGCCCTCACGATGTCGATCGTAATCCTGCAGAAAGTCAATAATATTGATGCTACGCGTTATTGCTTGTCGTTTAATGTTTGACAGCAGTTTGATAATGTATTCCTCGCTGTAGTTATTGCCGACACTCTTGCTTACTGCTGGGCATTCTGTTTTCAGTGCTTCTGGATGGGGTTTCAGCTTCGGTACAGCGTACTCAGCCGGATCGGCATGCTCAAGGAATTTCGTGTAATTAAATCCCAATTCATTCCCGTAGCGTGCCAGCAATGCATTAAGCTCATTATTAGAGAGCAAAATACCGTTAGTGAGAAATACTTGATTTGCTTGATTACAGCCGACATGCCCGCTATTCAGCCTAGAACGGTGTGGTTGAAAACATGTTATTGAATATTTTGTTTATAAAAACTATGCACGTACTTGTCGTAGTTACGGAAGAACGGATGCAGATGTAAGCGCCGATTCCGTATGCGCATTTGTATACGCAACAACGCTTCCTCGCAATAATTACGCATAACCTCCTCGGCGTGGTCCCAATCTAAAGCACCCTCCCTAGGCATATGCTTTATATAGTCAGGTGGCGATTGCACTTCCAGTAGAGGCGTTTTCTCCAGATGTTTGATGGTGAAAACTTTTTATAAGTAACGATAAGTTTGGATCACAAAAAATAGAGAATAAAAATTAGAGAAATGGAGAAAGGGAATACCTTTATCGATTTCGTCCTCAAATAACCGCCACATAATGCGGTTTGTATCGACCGGATCTATATAGCGGGTTAACAACATATTCATATCACGCTGCGATAGATACTTACGCACGCCAACATTGTCTAGGGCGCGCTCAAACTGATTTTTGGTTAGTGTGCCGGTCCTCAGGTGATCGAAGCACTCCAAGAACTCCTTTACTCGTATACGACGCTTGTGGACGAAGTTTTGTATACAAAATATAAGATCACACACATCTTTGTACTCCTTCGGGTGATTGCAAAGATCGGGAAATATTTTGAATGCTATTTTAGTGCCGTTAATTGCTGGCAACTCGGAGAGTTCGAGGTCAACCAGACGACCAGGGAAATCTTTAATGATTTGCTGTTAAGATGAGATAGATATTTACATATATGTATGCATTGATTACTGGGAGTCTTCAAATAAGCCAACTCACCATGGCGTTGTCTAATAGATTATTTTGCTTTAAATAATCCATAATATTTTGTATATGCCTAATGAAGGCTACATAGTTTACAGTATACGAATCTTTGATATAGCGTTTGAGCAAAAGCAGAAAATCATCATCTGAGATTGGAATCTTCAGAAAATGTAGAACGCGCGAAAAATGTGCGACGGTCACCACACCAACATTCTGTGAGACCTAAATATTTGCAAAAAGACACGAAGCCAAAGACATGAAACATACAAAACTGTTTTTGGAACATCGTCTCTGAACGAAACTTACTATTTCATAATCTTGGAAATACGGAAACAATGGCAAATTGCTAAACTGTGCAATTTTTATAAGAATCAGACACAACCGACGACGATCTTCTGGTCTTGGTATAACATTAATATGCATAGGATCGTTCCATTCCAACCCGGTGGCCAAATCCTTTTTGTTAGTTGACGCAGCTGCAGTAGCAATACAGTAATACATTACAGTTGAAGTTAATCAGTTTTAAGGAATTGTTTGCTTTACAAACTCACGTTCTTGGCAAACCACTTTGCAGAATTGTTTATAGGCCACACGGCCATCGCGCAGACGAAAGTAGTCGGTGACCTCACGCAGCTCGAATTCGGAAAGACCTACTACATTTTTATACTTGCCCAAAATGCTGGTGAAGAGTGAGTCTACAAGGACAACGTATTAAGAAAACAAATTAATCTAATAATAATACGACGGTCTTACTTGATATTAAGCCGGTACAGTTTGGATCGTGCTCCACGAAGTCCGCGCAAATGTCAAAGCCATAACGGAATATCGTTGCCTGAATTTTGCGGCAAGCTCGCCATATTTCATTCAAATTTAAATTTAGCTTTGATTTGATTTGCAAAGAAAGTTGGAATTAATTCAGATAAACACATACATGAAACACAAATTTCATCTTTACCCTCTCATCGTCCTCCATATTTGAAATTTTTACACTTTTTTGCAAATATAATTTTGTATTTTTTTATTTAAATGTGGAAAAGCGGTATTTAATTATCTTTATGCATACAAATTTTCACATGTAAAATGTAGGTATGACAAAAAGAGCGCCACGAAAATTTTACTGTGGAAATTTTTCGTTTGATTGTAGTTTTTTCAAAACTATTTTGAATTATTCCAATTGGAAATATTAACCTTAAGTTGAACGTTCTAGCAAGTCAAGGAGTGTTTTTAAGTACACCAAATAATGTATGAAGTTACACGTCGTATTCGTTTCGCGACGTGACCATACACCATAAAAAAGCCGCGCAGCTCGCCTAAAACAATCCGAAAATAAATTGATGAGGTTGGTTTGCCTTAAAACCATTAACATTTTATAACTTATTCTAGAGACTTTCAGAATAAGCTAAATTAAATTAAAAGATAAATAAATTTTTAGTTTGGGAGCAAGCAAAGCGGTAAGTAATAGTATTAAAATTCATTTAAGCTGTTTATCTTGCTTAATATCTGAAATATTTACCTTAACGTTAGTTTGATGAACATAAATTAGTATATCTAGCATGCTGGGGGAGGCGATGGTATCACTAGATTGTAGTATTTTGGGTATATTGGGGCTAAGGGATGTACTCGTATAGGCTGATTTTATCCATTTTTGGTCAAAACTCGTATTATATTCAAGGAAATTCACAAAAATATTTATGTTCAGATTATCTCAAATATTGATCGATATGTAAGGTATATGGGGGCTAAGGAAATGTATAGACTTAACATAGTTATAATTGGCAAATATTGTTATTGATCTCTGAGATGTCTATTGTAAAAAAGTAAAGGTGATACCGTTTTACAGAGGACGTGATAATGTCAAAATTGAATTGGTCTAGTGGGTCATGAATGATGAAGGAACCTCCTTTCTATGTCAATCTTGAGCTTAAATTTCCAGCATTGAAGAGTTTTCTCGCGAATTGTTTTAATGATGAAGTGCAATGTTACGAAAGTTCGGTTAACATTATTCTAGTAGTTTTTGAGATAACCTGTTAAAGACCACTCGCATTTTTCTAAATTAAAATCCGCCGTTTTGCTGTAATCGCCTTATATGAATTCTCCTCGCAATGTAGCAAAGTGAATTGCATGTAAAAGTTCGTACTCTCATAATTACAGGTATTTTGCTACACGTGACTTTCCCCCATTATAGTCACCCTTCCATATGAACAAATGTATGTATACATATATGTAAGTAGAAAAGACTTTTTATGATTTTTCCTGTAGTTATTTTAATGGCAAAAATGATAGGGCGGCTGTGACGACTTTTAATAGCTGCATTTTAAAACAATTTATTAGTGAAGTCACGTACTAGAATTGATGTCGCTTTAACGGAACTGCAAGTAGCTTCTGCAATTTGAAAGTGTAATGCAACCGCCAAATTCATATTCAACATATGACCTGCAGGAAACACGAAAGTAGTGACAAATGTTTAGGCCTGAATTAGTAGAACTTTTTTCTCACTTACTTCTAGTACCATGTTTTTCAAATCATTACAACCTATACATCTAGTGTTGTGCTGAAGGGGTTAAGATGGTGAGTTTCACCATATATAGATGTATACATTCAGGATCGAAATTGACCCAGACGCGCAAACCGAATCGATAAATATTTGTTTTTAGATTGGTACAACCTGTTTTTGGGAAGTGTTCAGCTGCGGCTGTTTGTTTACGATACGAAAAGTTTGTCTGGAAATGTTGCGGGGAGTTTACTTTATCACGCACACACGCGCAGTTAAAATGGACTAGTCTGGGTCAAATTTGATCATGAGAATATATGTATGTATATATGTACGTTTGAATGAAATTTAGTATAGGCGTTAATATTGCAGTTTTAGTCTCATTAAATTGCTAAGAATATTCTTGGATTTATTCAGAAGAGCAAATATTCAGGGAACATGAATTGATTCGTGTGGATTTCACAGTCGCAATGATAATGGTCACAATTAAGCAATAGACAAGGACTCAAAAAAAGTGCTTACTTAAACTGATCCGTTGCTTTAATATACGATTTGGTCAATATAACATGCTCTAAGCTTTTCCAAAGTTTCAAAAGCTTTTGGTAGAAACACAGACACAGTATTACTTATATCCATAATTCTTAAATCTGTAAATTTCCCAAATTTTTTAATTTCTTTTCCCTGATAATAATTATGATTTTTAAACTTCAGTTGAAATACTGTTAGCTGGTTGATTTTATTTATTAATCACAGTGCTGCGCTCTTCGGGTTTTTGAGATTTTAGTTCGTACATACATTTTTATATCATTTATTTTAATAATATAGACCGGCTTTTGCGAATTTTCTAACATGTAGATACGAGGTAAATCAAGTAGTTTATTGCGTTTGCCAAATCCCAAAAGGCAAAAGAACGTGATAAAAGAAATGTGCGCTGACAATTATTTATTCTAACAAATTGCAACGTTTTCTCCTGCTCGTGGCTTTTTTGTCGAAGATTTCTATGCGTGCAATGAAATTTCATTTTCAAATTTTGAATATTTTTCTCGTTGAAGGGGACTATTGCTTTAGCTTGGTTGCTGCTTATAAGAGAAAGCTGCGGCGCATTCAAGCAAGTAAGCAGCACTTTTATGCATTGTTGCAGTTCAGTGTTTGCCTTCGTCATAGTGTGGCGAATCAGCTGGTGATCATCTAAGCGTGTAGGTGGGTATGTAATAGCTAAATCCAAATGTTTTTCGCTTTCTTTTGCAGCTGAGTGGCGCTGGCATGACGATGGATTGAAAATGAATTGCGCTCGTTATCGCTTCTTAATAGTTTCTCAATGATTTTTTCACAAGTTTCGTGATTTCCATTGAAAATTCCGAGTTTTCGCTCACTTCACCTTTAACGGTTATAGAAATGAGAGAAGGAAGCAAAATATAAAGTAGTTGTGGTCAATCTCAGTGGTCATACAGCAAAGAACTGTGAAAAGGGAAAGATAATATTATATGAATGACGCAATGTACTCAGCTTTGAAGCAGTTTAGTACTGCGCGAGGACACTTCAGGTA
Organism: Bactrocera oleae; assembly: GCF_042242935.1. Taxonomy (NCBI): domain Eukaryota; kingdom Metazoa; phylum Arthropoda; class Insecta; order Diptera; family Tephritidae; genus Bactrocera; species Bactrocera oleae. The sequence continues at coordinate 97,221,601 of NC_091536.1, forward strand.
GAACTAAAGAATTTTTTCCTCAAGATTCTTGCACTTTCTTTTCTTTTTTCGTAACTTCCAACGCACGTGATTGCAGTTAAAGTGAAGTGATTATGCATTAACGAACATAACATGTTAACAAAGAAAATTGCAATCTTACTTTTGACTTCGGACATCTTTCAGCTGAAAATGTCCGCTTCATCCTGTTTTGCTCATTCAACAACCACTTAAATCACTTTGTAGTACTCTCAAAAAATGTGCTCTAAGTTTTACTTTAACATTGGGCAAATGCGTGGCGTAGATCATTTTAATTTCCTTCAACTCATCTCACTTTATAATTAATTGTACAAAGGTTAAAAAAATTGACTCCACCTTAATTTACGCGTGTCTGCATTCATCTCCAATGTTTCTCCTCCAACAGTTTTCGCGTTTTTTACTTCTGCCAACCGTTCGTTGTTGTTATATATACATACGTATGGTCGCTTGGTTGCTGTCCATCCCTTTGTCTGCTGCTTATTTTGACTGGGCGCGTTGACACTTGGACGTAATCTGACCATAAAATTCATGACCAGTCGTGTTGGGTGGAAGGGAGCGCTAGTGTTATGCCAGAATAAATTGCTTTATGTTAGCAAAAATGCTGGAGCAACAAGTACAGGGTTCTCCAAAAGGAAAAATTCTTCCAATAACTATTATCCAGTGAATTGTGAAAATTCCATTACGGTTACTTTATATAAATCAAAACCCACTTTCACCCGTCACACATTGTCACATTATATTTCAATAATATTTCTGTATAAATTCTATAAGAGATTCCTTTTTTGAAATATTATATTACCTCTGTATTGGAAGTCCCTATATGTACATATATCTACTTATACCTAATAGAAAAGACTCAGTAACATAAACAAGCTTCAGCGTCGCTGAGGTATTGTCGCTTATGAAGCTCGTACAGTGAAACAGTCGACGCATTCTATAAGCCAAAACGGTGCTTTGTTTTGTTTGATTGTAGCAGGCTTATAACAATTTATTTTTACTATATTACAGTGTTTGTCAAACGTTTCTTGTGTTTTTAAGTAGTTCGTTAAAATCAGTTTGCTTAAGAAATGCATAAAAATATAATATGTCGCATTTCCTTTTCTCCAAGCTATTCAAGCTCTCATTTGTTACACTGTACACTGTGATTGAATCTTTTACCTCCTTCTCTTCAGTAGCTTTGGAGCATAATCTCCACTGCTGTTGTTGTCGTCAATGGCCCGGACTAGCGGTTGCTGTCATCTATTTTAATCTTACGCTAATGTAGCGCAAAAATAATTACACTAACAAAATGCCATTGAAGCTTCAAAGTAATGTATATTACACAGCAACAAGCATATTACTTGCAGTCGTGTTGTTGCTGCTGCTGTTGTTTTTTCTACATTTTATTAGCATGTTGCTCGTTAATCATTTGCGTACAGCCATAAGTAGATGAAACAGCGAGACCAAACAACAACAATGAAAACCGCGCCAGCTTCAGACACGGTCAACACCATAACCACTTATATCTATGCCACCAGTTCTTTTCCAGCTCATTCGCTGCTTATAGACTTCGCCTTAGCAGCAATTTGTTAGGCAGTTGACCAGCTGGAATTGTTGTACCCACGTAGCATGTTGCACAGAGTAAATTAGTATTTTTCATCTAATGGTTGACTCTAACACCTGATAATAATCAAGAGAGATATATGGTTATATATCAAAAAAAAAGGAAAAAGCCCGGAATGCTGAATTCAATGGCGCAGGCAGTATGCACTTGGGATAACCATCGCCCATTTTTAGGTAAATAAATAAAGTGATTTCGGTGTCTACCGGTTGAAGGTTCTGTTAGTTAGACTGATTTTAAAATAGAAATAAGTCCATTGACAATTTCACCAAATAAAGAATGCTTGATTCTGACGGAATATGTTTTATAATAGACTTTTATAGAGGCTAAAAAATATTTGCACACCTTTGCGAGAGTTTATAATGTTCGGCCACATCCGAACTTATCTCAACCTTACTTGTTTTTCTGCTATTTCGCCTGTGGCACTTTCTAAATTACGTGCAACATTAAGTTTACAAATTCCCTTATGTTGAGCATTTTTGGTGCGAGGATTATGACAATTAGGACGATGGTCATAAAAATTATTTATATATATATCCATGGTTATGTAAATATACTTGTATATGTAAATGCACTTATTCATTTCGTAATGTGCGTGTACATTTTTGCAGTGTTAATCCACTGTTCGCTGTTGGTACTTCATAAAGGATGAGCAGGAATTAGCTCGCATTTTCGAGGCTTCACATTTACGATGTGTACTACCTTGTGTAGGTGCCTTTTACTAAATTCTGGAAAAAATTAAAATATTAAAACATGGACCAACTGTTTAGTAAGTAGCATTTTTAACTTACGCACATAACTATTTAAGTATGCGTAAATTTATTGTTGTGAAATATTCATCAATTACATTAAACTTTAAGTGATGCGATCTCTATCCACATAAATGGCCTATAGCCGGCGTCTGCAAATTCCTGTGCATTCTAAAATCAGGTGCTCGGAAGTTTTCGGTTCTTGAGCCTACAGTGCCCAGTATAGAGTGCGATAAGTAGACGGAATTGGTTTCGGGGGAGGTTGATTATGTTTTTAAATCTTGCTAGGTTGTAACCTCTTAATAGCAGCTTTGCATGAAGCATAGTTATTGTTCGTTGCCAGTAACTTTCTCTACCCACTCTCTCCTTCATGTGGATAAGCTCATAAATGATGTGGGATCCCAGCGATTTCATCTCATAGGCTGAGATCGCATTTAACGCCGCTTGACTATCGCTGAGTATAGCGATACGCTGGTTGCGATAGATGCGTTGGAGAATAATTTCTGCAAACCGACTTACAGCAAAGATTTCTGCTTGAAAAATTCTCGGTAAACATCCCGGTCCCGCAATACCTGCTCCGGTGTCTTCGAGTCGTCAGTGTTAGGTCAAGTGTGGAATCACTAAATAAATATTAATATACATATACATATATCTGTATGAATGTGTATATATAAAATATATAAGTAATAGATAATCGAACGTTGCCAGTACCTTGATCGAATCGTTGTTTCTTGAAGAGAGCATTGAGAACGTCTTGTTCATTCGTCTTCTTGTTGTCGTGCTTGGTGCATCTCAGCGTAAGAAAAATTTTTTTTAAATTTTACACATTTTTATATTAGATAACGTTCCATTTCTGCGGTAAGTTTTATTCTTCGAAGTGTTCTCTTACTTATCCGGATACAAAAGGTATGGCATTAACTTGTTTGGTCTTGGAATAGCAGCACATCACTAGTGAAAAGGGCTATCGAAACTAAGTTTGTCAGCTAGGCCACTGTATAGAAAATCACGAAAAAAGCTTTTGGTCCAATCCATGTTAATATAATGTGGAATCATGTATATTAAGAATAAGATATATATGTACAAGAACCTAATGTTCGTTGACATAAAACTTGCTTCGCATTTTCCATTGCATTTCACACATGATATATCAATGATGAAGCCAAAAGCCAAGCACAGTCTTTTTTATGAATATTATATGTCTCATAATTTATTAGTTACGCTGTAAATTGAGCACCGATTCCAATTCTTTTCTTAGCTGAGAGCCAATGGAATAAAGTCATATGTGCTTTTATTGCGTTCCCCGCAACTCGCTCCAGCTTGCTTTGTTGGTGAAATAAATCGCACTTTTCATTTTCCATTTATTAAGCACTTACGTATAAAAACACAATAAATTTGTTGATTTGCTGCACCATTACGTGTGGCATTGATGCAATTTTTTCACGGCAACGCGTGTGCGAGTAGTTCGGTGCAGCAAGCTGCGGGAGTTAATTTCCTTCCCTTGAACATCGAAAATTATGTGTATACTTTTTGGTAAATTTTTCACAGTTGCCTTTGCAGCTTCACTGCCACTTAACTTTCGCTCAAAACTTCAGTCGAAATTAATGGCTCGCAACCGCCAGCTTGCAACGCAATATCAACCGCCAACACGGCAACGAACGAATGATATCATTCCAGTCAGCAGCGCCACCGCTCAACCGATCTACTCACCATCTCGTTCATTCGATTCCTTTTCTGCGTGTGGTGGCTTAAATTTTCTCTTATTTATTATTATTACTATTTTTTATTCCGGTGTACGCGTAGCGGGACGCCCGCAGTGGTTTTCATTTTCCTTGCTGCTTTGGGCGAAAATTAAGGAATCATTCTTACATTCTTTGCGCACACAAACACGTGCGATATTTTACGGTTGGCATAGTCGTTCACGCTCCAACTGCTGCATCATAAATCACACAATTTAAAAGAGCGCGTTGAAAAGCATTTCATTGCTGATACTACTGTTGCATTGTTTCAACTTCCTGACCTGCACAAATACTGTGCCGGCACCCGTGGGCTGGCGCGGGTGAGCATGCGCGCAATGGCACGTAATTTTTTCACAACTCATAGTTTATCTTATAGTCCTCATATATGCGAGCTTTTCCTCATGCTGCACCGCCTCACGATCAGCTAACAATTCGTGTATCCACATACCACATATACATATAGCCCATGTGGGTCAAATATGAAATACTTGGTTCGTGTTGTTTGCGGCACACACCCACATACATTGATACAGTGTAGTGTAAGTTTTTTGTGAATTCGCTTTGGAGCTATATCACTGTCCCTTGTCCCTTGTTAGCGTTGCCGTTTGCGCAAATATTTCCCCGCAGTCGTGGATGATGACACAAATGTGTTTTTGGCTCCGCAGTTCCTTCTAATTTTGCGCTGGAAAATTATTCGGTTACACTCAATTTGTAAGTTGTCACGTTCGATATTCCGCCGATTGAGAATTGTGTAGAAAATTTCCCTTGGTTAAAATTTGTTCTTAAACCAAGGGCTTAGGGTTCAATATAAGCTAAGTGGGGCCATATTCGTTTTAAATTAATGCATTAGTATATATATATATATATGTACATGTATATGTATATATTCTTTTATTATATAATATATAATATTATAAAATGTGCTTGGCGTGATGATTGCTTTAGCTTCTCTTCCTTCTGCAGTGTCTACCTATCAACTGAGAGCGGTGGATAAATTTTGTGGCGTAAGTACACCCAAATGTTTGACTTTACTAGGCACGCCAGCTATTCGGTTAGGGTGTGTTATCACGCCAACGGTTATGAAGAACCTTGCTTGAACAGTTGTGATGCCCAGCACTACTCGATTTGAATCAGAAGAGCTATTTGTATCGACGAAGCGCTTTGACCTCATGAATTGCTGCGACCATTAGAAACACACATTATTTTATACTCTTATCAATATTTCGCGCTGTGGTGGTCTTATTTATGCCAAATAAGCAGGTGTTTTATCAGAAAACTTAAAACCATGAAATTATGGTGCCTTTCTAATACTTCTTTGTTCCAAAAACGGTTACACTGACGGCAATTCGCCGCATGATAAAGAAAAAAGTAAATAGAAGAGACACAGTGAATGGGAATCTACTTGGCTCAACCTTTTTAACACCTAGCTTATGGTTAAACATTCGAAATTCGCATAATACTCTTAATTCCATACCGAGTTTTAACAAAAAATAGTTTCTCAGGTGTAAAAATCATCAGAATTGATATATTTGAGACAATCGCTATCACAGTTTTAATACTTTTCAAACAAAATGAGAAAACAAGTAGTCAATACAAAATAAAGCTCCCATCAGTAAATTTTAATTTTAATACTATGTGAACCCATTCTGGTATTTCACCTTATTCAGCGCACGAAACAAGGATTTAAAGGAGGGAGTATATACATATTCGCGCTATAATCTGAGTTTGTGCATTCTCATACACCCGCTGGTGCAAACAAAACACTTGTGTGAACAGAAATTCAAATGAGCAACTTTGTGTTACTATTGTCAGCCATGCCAACATGCCACCTCCCCCTCACCCCTTAAGAAAACCAAAAAAAGTGTATGGGAAAACAAGTTTGGCAGCATTTTCTTGCAAACGTTTGCGATAATTCTTATTCGCACCTATCTAGGCGCTTACAAGCACATGCACACACGCACACATGCGCAACGGTGACGCGATAAATGTATGCATTAAGCGACGAGCGTTTTCTATGCGCTGCATGTGCGCTAACAGTAAAATTGTGCGCGTTTGTGAAGGAAACAACCATTGTTTATGGCATTTTATTACTATTCCTACAATGACAACAAATTCTGGTGTCTGTTTACTTGCACATCGTCATCGTAAAGTTATTACCATTGTGTGCCTTCACTGCGCTGCGAAGTGCTCGCCTGGATCAGAAAGTTGCTGCGCGCACAATAGGCGCCACACATGCAAGGGCGCATTGTAGATACGCGCTGGCATATGAAGGTAAGACAAATCAGTGCGCTGCATGTGTGTGCGTGTGCGCCGGCAAAGCGGTAGCATAGCGGTAGGAGAAAGTCGAAGATGCAGTAGAAAGTTGGCGCGTGACTTGCAGGTGTGCGAAGAGCATTTTCAGCTGCAGGAGGAAAGATCTGCTGCTGCACTTAGCACTCGAAGTGCTCCATTGTAGTTGCTTCCATGCTTGAGCAGCCACTTGAACACACGCTCACGCGTTCATACACAGTTGTGCATGGTATGCAATATGCATACTTATACTTAATCGTGAGTGTACAAAGCGCACAAGGTGCACAAACAAACATACAAACATGCCGCGCTGCCAAGAAAGCGAAATCTGGAAAAACTGCTTGCGGCAAGCGGAAAAGTCACAGCAAAGTCAGTGCCAGCTGTCGTTGTTGGATGTGGCAAGATTTATAAATACGCAAATATATAGACACTCTACACACATACGAGCGCATAAATGGGCGCGTTTTTCATTGCTTATCAGCGCCCAATGTAATAATGCTTGTTTCGGGACACGGGATTACACAAGCGCATATTTGCACAGTTGTGTGTGTGTGTGTGTCTGTGTGAATTAAAGTGATAGTGGCGGCAGAAAAAACGTTTGTTCATTTCACGCTTTTAACTGGTATTGTTTTCACGTGAAAATACACCTATACGCTTTTGCGCCTAAAAGCACCCTTTACTGTTATATGTAATTTACATTTAGCCTGCCAAGCACTTTGCATCTACTGGAATGCGCACACATTTACTCAACTAGTAAATATTTTACTTAAGTACTTTTTATATAGAGCCATTTATATTGTTTTTGCTTTCGCCACATTATAATGGGAAAGTTGCTTTTAATGAGCGCAAATGCACTTAAGTTCGTAAGCACTGCCTGCATACATGCCAGCATGCGCTTTTATGTTTATGAGAGCGTGTGCATGTATACAATTTTTACTTACTTGCACGCTATAAACTTATAGAGAAAAAAATTTCACTTCTTATTCTTCATCCAAGTAGTTATGTATGTCAGTGGAAATAGAATGGAGTGTCTTTAATACTTTTATCAGCTCTTTGATTTGCATTTCATAATATATCGGCGCATATATGTTATACCCGTGTGCAGTGAGCTCTCTCCCACCATTGTTGGTCCTCCTTACAAGATGATTGTCATTTTGTGGAGAAAAGAAGTTCTTGGCACACGAGTAACGCAGAAAGAGTCCTATCAAATCTAAGCTTAGTTTGGACTACATATATATTATCTGATCAAATTTAACTCAGACTGGTTGATTTTTTCGCGTGTATTTTGATCTCCATATGTCAATTGGTTTTGTGTTTGGCAGCTGTTTGCTTACGACGCGAAATGTTAGGTTGGCGATTTTAATCATGGAAAAACAAATTGAACAACGAGTTTGCTTGAAAGTTTGCTTGAAAGTTTGCGTTTTCAGTGAAATCACAGCTTCGTAATCGTTGGTTATGTTGCAGATGTTTTTTGTGGAGTCTACTTTGTCACTAATAATTTGAGTACTACAAAGTATTTAGTGCAGGTCGTGAAGTCATAGAAAACCTTTCTCATGCGAGGCATCCATCCACCTCTGCTAATGACGATAACATCGAAAAAGTTAAGGCAAAAGTGCTCGGAAATCGATGTATTGGTATCGGAGAGATAGCAGAATCTTGCAACATCTCTTATGGATTGACTAAACACATTTTTTTGAATGCCCATGCTAGAATCGTAACGGAAGACCCGAAGGCGATGTTTATTATTTACTTTGATACTATGTTTTTGTGCTTCAAGCCCAGCTGAGGCCTTCGTTTAACTTTAAACACATTCGTATAGCGAGTCACTTCCAACAAAAAAGTTGAAAGCTTGCATCTGTATCTCTTAACTGAGCGAAACTGCAATATTCAGTCACTCTCTCCAACTACCTCCCCTTTAGCCATGACCCAAGGTACCACACGGATTGGTTATCACACACTTTTGGTTATCACACACTTTGCATGGAAACGTTACTGATACTCAGATGGGCATGACTAAACCAACTTTCTTTTTCATTCTTCTTAAACTGATATATTATGTGTGTGCTGAACCCAAACTCTTTTGAAAATAAAAATGAGTTCGTGAAATATTCATAAATATTAAAATATAATTAAATTTGACAACATTTCGCAACGCAAAGAAAATCATATTTTTGTGCATTTTTGTTTTCGGCAACTGCTACCAAGTTTATCTTGTCAGTTTCGAGTAGTCCTTTTGAATATATCAAGTCTTAATACAAGTAAACGCTTTAAAAGCTGTCATTTGCTACATTTTGGTTGCACGCCTAAGTTTATGTTATGGCTTTGAAATATTTTTGGCACTAACATCAGAAACAAGCATGTGTGATGTATACGTTTGTATACTTCACCATTTTTGTGTATTAAATTGCAATTTTGTTAATGACATTTGCTCACTCACACACATACACAGGCATGCGAGGTATATTTCCGAGTACATGGCTGTCGACCATCCAACATCCTTGTTACAATACTTTTACTTAACGAACTCAAGTATTTATCTATTTGGAAATGTTAGCTACATGGTTTGAGTCGGTCTGAAAGTTCTTTCACGAGCGGCTTGTCAAGTTTGCCTTGGCCTTCTGGTATACCAGCGCGGCGGCCTAAGTACTGTAGCGTGCTATCAACGCCTCTGGTGTATACATAAATATTGTGCATTCGAAGTTTGCGTGACAGTTTGTAACTTAGACAACACTAATACGGTTCAGCCACGTCTGCCTGTGTGTGTGTGTGCACATAACTATATATAGCTTCGAAAGATAGTGCATTGGCGTACAAAAGTTATTTGCCATGCATGTGAGCTAGATGAAGTTGCTTCTGCGCGTTTGTTGTAGTTGTTACTTTTTAGACAGTTGGTTATTTTCTCTGGCACTTTTAGCAATTTCGTTAATTACATACAAATTTCATTTTATTCGGTTTTGTCCTTTTGTTTGACAAAAATTCACTAAGAAGATTACCTGAGATTTTATTCGTTTATACAAAAGACAGCAATTTTGTGCACAAACAACCAAAATGTGAGAACTTTAAAATAATTTCACATTTTCACTTACCCCAAATTTATGATTTTGAAAACTGGCCTGTCACTACTCTTAACTAGGTGCATATAGGAAAATATCAGGCAAAATTAAACATATAGATTATCCATCTACATAATATAGTTATGTCTAAATTGTCTTATCTCCTCTTAAAGTAATCAATATTTTATTTTAGAAATAATAATAATACCTTTGAAATATCATATATTTTGATATTTGATACGATATCAACATAGCGACATCTGTTGATAATATTGAAACTGGTTTGTGACTACACTAAAACGAGGGTAGAATGCGGTTTGTGATCCGGACAAATTAAATTATTTATGGGCGACTAGGGTAACCTTAGGAGCTTCATTTCAAAATTTTCCTCATCTTTTTGCCGCACCAAGCTTAAACAACAGCAATTATTACAGTAAAATGCTTGCTATCCGTGATTAAAAATGGTCGCGGGGCGTGAAAGACAAGTGCACCCAACCTTCTGCATTCCCACATAACTACCGAGTGCCGTTTTTGTGAAGCCACTTTCAAACGGACGCGCCTTGAAGTGTAAGATTTATTGATTACTCGCACCATCTTTGCACGCAAAAAAATTAAACTTCACTGTGAAAGGTCGACATTTGAAAGGCCTTGTCAACGGCAAACATTTTAAGAAAAGAATGGCATAAATGTCCTCAAAGAAATATGATAAATTGTTAAAACACTTGTCAACGAAGCGCAGAAAAATTAAACACACTTTTTTGTGTTTTCTTGAGAAGCGTGAATTGCTGCAGAAAAGGTCATGTCTCTCACCCGCTTGCGTTGGTGATAAGTGCGTTCTTTTAAGGCTCTTGAACTCGCAGTGTTAATTAGCTTAAGAATTGTGCGCTTTTTCAATTACTTCCCTGGCTGTGAGCTGGGGGCAACAGCTTTAGAATACATATAGAAATAAACTCATACAAGCAGTTAAGTCAGTTGTGCATGAGTGTGTGTGTGTTGTGTGCTCATTAACCCTTCGCTATAATGAGGTTAACGGGTTGCCCCACGTATTTATAAACAAACACGACTAAAAACATAAATCATATCATGGGATGCTCAAATACTGCTTTCGTATAACCCCATCCCAGTGGTGATATGAACTAGCTGTAAATGACCAAACAACTAGTACTAACGCCAAGCTCAACTCGTCAGCCGAATATCTTTTTCAGTGGAAGCACAAGATTGCTGGCAACTAGCAACCTGAATTAAAATCCTATTACTTTGTATTATTATAATATTTTTCTAGAAGTTGAATACTTATCAATAAATAATTTTATAAGGGGATCACTGCTATTTTTCGGACTAGTTATCTTTTAAATACGAATTTCTTATGTTAGCACTGTAGTTTTTCCAAACATTTTCGCAATATGTGACATTCTATATATAAATTCCAATCAAATACAAACCTGTTGTATATTAAGGCTCAAATTTTTGTTTTGATTTTTGCATCGTAATTCTGATACCCCTATATAGATACTACTGTTAAAAGAGGTTTTAATTCACTCGTTTCTATTTAGTAAAATAATAATAGTACGAGTTTTTCTGAAAGTTGTATTTCGAGTTAGTCGTGTACTAGAGAAATTAAAAGACATAGTACTAAACTGGACCAGTTGGGGAATGGTGCGCTCCTCTACAAGTTACTACATATGTCATACTTGCTTTTGTAGTTCAGTCGCGTTTTTTCTCGCATCCGCTGCATTTATTTGAAAAATACTTCTTTACTCAAGCTGTTGAATGGTTTTGGTTTGCGTTTATGTTTTCTTATTGTTATTGTGGTTGATGTCTCTTGAGACTGTCAAACCCCTGCGTTGGCATCGGCTTGAAATGGAAGAGGAAATGGTGTTAGTGGGGGAGATTAAGCGATTGTTGGAGGATAAGGGATTAAGTGGCTTAAGTACATAATTCCATGAAAAATGAAAAATTTATATTATCAGCAACAGTAAATAAAATTAATTACAAGATTTTTTGTTACGTGCCACTTCTAAGACGGAAAGACGACATCGAGTTATGTGGTAAGGTCTTGCGTTTGTTGTATGGACTTAAAATTTCATACTTGGTATTTCAATTGCGAATACATATACCTATACATACGTATATACATATATTATATATTAATAAATATAATATTAAGCATTTTATATAAACGAAACCTAGGTTATAAAAAGAGTTAAGGAAATACATTGGTATCTGGCAACTCAAAACTTTATCGTAAAGTTTGACAATTTTAATGTTATACACTCAGAACTCAGAACGTTTAGACATACAAGCGCTAATTGTGTTGTTTGCAGTAACTTAAAATATTGATCTTGGTTCAAAAAAGAACTAAATTGCGAATATTTTTGCGCGAATATTTTTTTATTTCGACGGGGATTAAATTAGCAACAGTGCCTTGATGAACTTTGCTCAATTTTTACCGAAGAAGCTCCTTCAATGACGAGTGTTTACGATGGTTTCGTAAATTCAATAGAGCTTCTAGCTCACTTCTATTCGAATTTCGTGAAGGTCACCCAAATCAGTTGGGGTCCCGGAAACTGTTGATGCTGTGCGCAAACTGATATTGCAAGATCATATAGTGACCTATCGTGAGATTGAGACAGCAGTTTTTTTTTAAGAAATCAGAACGCATGTTTTGGAGATACGTCAATCCGAGTGGAAAACTGCTTCGACAATTGATTTAAACGTATGCAAAAGTGTATATGGTAGATCTTTTGAAAAACAAATATTAAAGGCAACCCTCGTATTAAGGATATGAGACATAATTGTGCCTAATTGTTTCTTAATTTGCACTAATCTATTTCTCCATCATATGAAATATTGATTCTAACATACATTTGGTATATATGTAGGTACATATATAAACCGTTATCATGCAATACACATTTACATTTTTATCTTTACACACACACAACGAACAAGGTGTTTTTGTGACGAGTATAAAAAATAAAACAAAAATAACAGCAAAAACTTCATTTGTTGAACGGAAATTTGAATTTCGCATCTCAAATCGAACAGATTCCGACATAAATTCCATGAAATGACAAAAGTTTAATTCAAAAACTTTTTTATTCACGCTTCATTTGACGTTTTGCGCGTTTGAATGAACGCTGGGCCATGCTGCGCTTACACTTCTGCACGACTGACATAAGTATGACCCCCCGCTCCCGTCCCTATATCCCACGATATGTATGACAACAGCTACTGCTGCCACCGTCTCTGTCACGCATTGCGATGCTGAATGTTTCGCGCTGACGCTGACGTCCTGCTGACGCGGCCATTGATTGTTGCCAGCACGTGACAAAAGAAAATGCTATATTTTTTACAGCTACTTATATACTTAAACGCTGAACAGATTTTCACGTTTAGTTTTTTGGCCACACGCTCACGCACGGACCTCATCAGTTTGTACGTCTTCAATGCTTTTCCAATTTTGTCTATTCTCTTCGTAAGCCATTAGGACGCATAATTTAAAAAGTAAGGTAAAATGCAAAAAGAAGGTCCTACACTCCAGCATGCATTTGTCTGTATGCACATACATATATACAACGCTCCTTTTTCTTTTTTTCGTTTTTGTTGTTGCACACAACGCTTTTATCGGGTGTATGTCAACAATGGTTGACCAAGCCGTGATATCCTGAAGAGCTCATGTGTCCTTCGCACCTTCTTTCAGCTCCATTGTATGCAGCTTTCGTCACGTGATAACGCATAACTTAACGAATTTCTTAGTGCAAATGCATTCGTCGTTATCATCATCGACAGTTTTGCAGTTGCAGCATTTATGTTGTTTTAGAATCTCCGCTTCTATTATTGTACTTTTTTTTACACAATTCTCCCAGCAAAATATTAGCAGAAGACGCATGTTCCATCATACTTATGGCACGCGGGAGCCTACTAGCTTGTATTGAAAGAGCAATTTATCCGATTCTGATCGAACTTTAAGTGAATCCGAAACAACAAAAATTAATTCATTCGAAATACTTGTATGTCACTTTTATTGAGAATTATGAAATGCGTTTTTTTCTAGATTAGGCCAAAATTCGGAGTCTTACTTTTTTGTAATAATAAGCAAACTTATCAAAAAAATTATAAAAGCTAAACAAAATTTTGTAAATTCAGTGTACTAAATATATTTTCGCCACACTTGTGCAGGTTAATGATGTTTTCGAGGTTTTTGTCAGAACTTGGTACTTTGGTATTCCATTTTTGAGACATAAGAAAAAATTTTTTATGACCTCGATTATCATATGCTAGGAAAGATAAAAATTTAATCGTTCAACAGAGCTAGATGCGAGTATACTAACGGCTGCACCGCAGGTGGCAACTCTTTTAAAATATATTTCTTCGAAACTTAAAGTGGTAGCAACTTTTTCCAAAAATAACTGTGACTTCCTTAACACCTAACCATATTGTAATGAATAGATTACGTTTCACTTGTATTGAAAAAATTTGAAAGAGTTGACAACTCTTCTTATAATTTTTTTCTGTTCATACAGATAATAATTAATACTCGCTTTCGCTGCAGTCGATTGATTTTGCTACATATCGTAATGAAGTTTCATTTTAAAAATATGCCAATTGTGAATACACATAAGGTTTAGAGTATTTCAAAGACGTCTGCGTTATTAACAAAATTCTTCCGACTCGACTTGAGCTGAGTTCGGAGTTGAAAAGTTTGCCACGGCATCGAGATGAGTTCCGTAGGTGACAAGCTTTCAAATATTTGTATGCTTTGTGGTAAAAGAGTTTTTCATATTTTCGCCCTCTCAAACAGACATATTCACCTATGCCCACAGACTTTTACTTGTAAACCACTTGCTTCAAGTGCAGATATGAACTTAGAAGTATTTCTATTTTGGTTGTCTTGCTTACCTGCGCAGAAGATGCGCCGTGCTCACAATCGCTCACAAGGTGTGCGTAACTTTTATTTATGAGCATAAAATTGAATTTTAAAATCTAAAGAATTGAGAAACTGCACTGTGGGAAGTTTTTGAGTGTTCTACTGTGGTCGTTTTTGAGTAAAGTATGCGAAAGAAGTAGGAGGACAAACGAGGCGATCCTTCAAGAAAACAGAAAACAGAAAGCTGAATGTTTGAAGTGCTCATAGTGACAATGTATAAAAATGCAAATTTTATGATTTCATTTGCAGCTTTATAGGATTACGAACCACTTGCAAAACAACTAAAACAAATACTTTGAAACGAAAACGTTGATAAATATAATAAAATAAATTCATTAAAGGGGAGTTAGTGAAAACTTCCAGCCGTCAAAATGTAGCCTCTAAGTACGTAAAATTGTATTTATTTTATAGATGCAAATACTAGATTCTGCTATATGCTACGGCGATTAAAGTATTAAAAATGTCTTTCTTTATTCTTAAATTTAACTCGGTCGAAATTTAAACCTTCAATGCCCCGCTTTTAGCGCAGTTAACACATTGCCAAAATAAACACTATTTCTTTTTTTGATGTCTTATTAAAAATTTGTACATTACTTGTAAAAAAAGGAAAAGTATCTCCAAAAACTTCTGCTTATACTTGATTTCTTTGATATGCTGATGAGTTGAGTTAAATTTTTTTTGGCTAAAAGTAAACGACATGAAAATATATAAGAAAGATGGAAACAAAAGTTTATTGTAAAATAGGAACTTAAGTTCCTCATTCTGTGTATGTGTGTGTGCATGTTATCATTGAAGTGTTTAACAAACTTTTTTGCATTAAAAATACATTTTATTTTATCTCAGCCTTCAGCCAAACTGGCGCCTCCTGTTGAGCGATTGCATTACAAGTGGATGTGACCAAAAATATACATACTTATATGGTTTTAGATGCAAGAAGTAATGCATGAGTCACAAACTACAATATTCCTCCCCCAATTTAATAGTCCACACAATTTTGAGACAAAACCTAACCTAACGCTAACATTACTTGCAATACTACGCTCCTATGATCAAAGTAGCTGATGAAATAGCATTATGTAAGTAGTAGACGTGACGGTTTTCTGACACTTTTCCAATTTCAAAGAGCTTCTCTAAATTTTGGTTAAATTGGCCGATTCGTTTTCTAGACATGAAATTTTATAGAAAATGAGCGGGCAACACCAAAAATATGTTAGAAACAACCGTTAGACGAACAATTTTTTTGCAATATGTTACGAGAAGAAAAGAAAAAGTGTAAGTGCGAGCATTTGCAAAAGTTAGAAACATACTCAGATTATTTAATATTAACTTATAAGGACAGTTTTTATAAATGGTTGTATGTACATATGTATTATACACGAACTACACGTTTGGGCAATCTTGCTTTTCGTTCCTCGAATTTGCATAGTTTACGCACAGCTGACGCACGACAAGTGCCCTTTCTTTTGGCTGGACTATGAGCTCGTCTTTCATAACAGCATATTTCACAAGTGTGACGATTGTCCTTCGTCGCTTTAAAATATGCGTAGAATAAAGTGGCTTTTAATGCAAGCCATCGTAAAACAGTTATAATGTAATAACTTGATAATGTATGTATGAATTTCGAAGTCGTTTGTTGTTGTGAAGTGTTGGCTTGCAAACGTGAGTAAGAGCAGTAAAAATTACTACGTCCAGCGAGCGTAATATGTTATAATATATAAGATAAATTTAGCTCAGTTAGACACGTCCATATATGTAAATAAATTACATTCACGGAAGAGAATATCAAGGATCTCACTAAATATGCAAATGGTTCTTATTCAGCGGTTTGAGCACTTGAGGCGACTTATCTTATCGATCGCTTGGTATTACAAGACATTTCAATTATTATATTTGCTTTAAATGTCTAAAAAATTTCATTATGAATTCACTAAGAGCGTGACAATGATGAATATTAAGGTTTTATTCCTTTTGACAAAAACCTACATTCTCTGGCACAAGCTTAAAAGCTGCCTGGGATTCAACTGCTTTACGGAATGTGTGACTTGATTGATCAGAAAACAAAGTAAAATTTTTAGAAATGCATTTGTGCCTGTCTGAATAATATAACTTAATTGTTTACATCTTTTTACGTATATATCAATTAATAAATGGTATAATGAAATGTATATATAATTAGATCAGAGCTTAGTGTAGATAGATGACGGTAATTGGCACAATTCTAAGCGCTGTAAACAGTGACAGTTGACTTATCAACCCTGGATGCTACAAAATATATGCACTCGCTGCTGGCCTTATCAGCGTATTTAGTATACATTAGGGTACTTCATGGTCATGTCACTTTGGTGCCCATGTGTTCTGATTGAGGGTGTTCTATTCAAGGGAACAAGTTGACATTCCGAAGTGAAGAAGTGGGAAGAACTACCTTTAGCTTAAGAATAAAACGAATAGTAATAAAATGTGTAGAAACTAATTTCTTAAATCAACTTTATTTTCGTAGTCAAAGGCATTTCTGGAAATTTAAACAAATAGTTCGCCAAACTTCTCAAGTTTCGTTTCTTCATCGGTTTCAGCTGTGAAGTCTTCATGCCATTGAAGTAATTTGCTTTCCTTTACTTTTTCTTCCGGAGTCAAAGTCTTCACATATTCTGCAAATGCATGGTCGAAATTTTTAAACAACTCCAGGACACGCAATTCGAATTCGTTCTCAAATTTATTGTATCCGTTATTGTCTAAAGCTGTCTTCAGAGTGAGTTTCAATTTCGAATCGATGGGCATGTGCTCATAATCGTCCATCATTGCGGTAAAACTAACCATATATTCCAAAAGTTTTACAACGCTTTTGTCATCTGATATCAGTTTGAATAGAGAAACCTCATTTCCGATTTTAGACATGCGTGTGATATTCGCTTGCAAGAGAGCATCTTTGACCGGAATTTCATTAAGTTCCTCAACAGCGTTATTAACGATTACGCTGCCATTCTCGAGCACCCATTTGTATAGTTTAACTATTTCGTTAATGGTAGAAATCATCAGTAGTTCTTGTGCGTTGTGCTCTTCAGATGAGGACCCTTGTGCATGATTAACAGCGCCGGACACATGTTTCACATGCGGCAATGCATTAGAGAACTATTCAATCATCAGAAGGCTTCACTGTTATTCGGACCCAAGC
Source organism: Bactrocera oleae (assembly GCF_042242935.1). Lineage (NCBI taxonomy): Eukaryota > Metazoa > Arthropoda > Insecta > Diptera > Tephritidae > Bactrocera > Bactrocera oleae. Next base: position 97,239,142 of record NC_091536.1, read on the forward strand.
GAGTATATGAATCTTACCTGCACCAACAACAAAGCGCTAGCGACGCGAATTAATAATCGTTTCATATTTTGAAAAGTTGAATAATTGAAATTGACAAGAAATTTATTGACAGACGGACTTATATAATTGAACTAAATTATAAACCAAATGCAAAGACCTTTTATATGCTCCTATCACAAGGTAACACTTGCACGTATGTAAGCTTTATTAATTTTTCGAGAAATTTAATTAATAGGTGATAAGTGACAAACATTAAATCAGAAACAGTGCAGCTTCTGTCTAATAAACAAGTGTTAAAAATATTTAATTGAACTGATTGCCTTGTTTGCTTTTTTTTGAGATTAATTTGTTATTGAATCACCTATGAATGTGTGGATGTATGTATGCACAAAAGTCATAAAGAAATATACGTGAATTCATGAGCTGCATTGATAAGAGCTGCTGCATAAGCTTGCATATCTATCAATAATTACAAAAACAAATATGCACATCTTCAATACGATCAGGCAAAAAGTGTGAGTTCGCAGATCAAAGTTTTTTCTCCATTTAAGAACGATGTAGAAATGCTCACTTGAAGGACTGACCATCACAAAAACTCTCATAGGAGAACTAAGTAAAAAGGGTTGAGTAAAGATAATGGAGCTTAAAATTGTATATAATTATATTCATTTGGAAGATTTTTTGCTTTAACCTAGGCTATGCAGCATATGTATATTAAGGCATACTAAAGTTCCAAGCTAGGTGAGGCCGATCTGCAGAACACAAACAAGCAAGGAAGAGAGTTGGGTTGCATACGCACAGCGACAGATATTTCTCTGTTTTATTGGAAGAAATTATCTGGCTGTTGTCGCCAGCTCTTGAGTTACCCATTGAAAAGTCAAGGAAAATTATTGGCTTCAATATGGCCTAATTGGTTTTGGTTTACTACTAAATACACTATTACTTCGAAGCCTTAGTGAGAAAGTTATTGGTCAAGACCTAAACGCTGAGAAAGGTAATCAATGATTTAAATAACAATACTCCTTTCTTATAACAAATACTTTAAAAATAAGATATAATTCAGTGTATATAAAGCTCCATTGCACGCTACTTGATTTTTCTATTTCATTAATACGGTAACTACTTATACATGAATATAACCAAATAAAATTTATATAAAAAATAGTGTATTTATAGTATGAATATTAATGTAAATCAAAAATTTTGTCTATGTTTAGGTTTTAGGAAATGTTGTCAAAGAAATCACCGAATTTGTCAAATTTCCGGTCCTCATCAGTTTCAGCTTTGTAGTCATCATACCATTTTAGCAATTTGGCTTCATTAACCTTTTCGGTCGGAGATAATCCGCTGACATATTTGCCGAATTCCTGGTCGAAATCCTTAGTGAGTTGTATGACTTTTTCCTCGTAGTCTTTCTCAAGCTTATTGTAACCACTATTTTCCAAAGCTGTCTTCAATGTGCCCTTCTGTTTTGAGCCGTCAGGCATGTTTTCAAAGTCCGCCATCATTTCTGTAAAACTAACCATATAATCTAATAGTTTCAAGATACTCTGCCCATCTTCTTCCGGTTTAAATTGTGAAGATTCTGTTGCAATTTTTGACATGCGTGTTATGTTTGCTCGCAAAAGTTCATCTTGTTCTGGAAGAACTTGCAGTTCCTTAACAGCATTATTAACTACTACGCTCCCCTTTTCAAGCACCCACTTCGATAGTTGAACTATATCGTCCAAAGTACTAACCAAAAGTTGAATTTTTGAATCAACTTCTTCGGAAGACGAGTTTTGGAAGAGAGCAAGCACAGCTGCATCATTACGTTTCGTTCGGGGAAAAGCGTGGGATAACTGTTAAAAGGGTTTGTTATTAGTTAACTAATTTAAATTTAGTACGAATAAATTCAGCGCATATATAGTATATATTAGTATAATAATCGTACTTGCAGCAATAGCAGAGCGCTCGCGATGAATATTAACATCTGCTTCATCCTTGTTGAGGCGATTGAGAATCGGAAGCAAAATACTAGCTGGAGAATGTTGAAAATCGAACTGAATTAAAGACAAAATGCAATGAAAATTTATAAGTTTCAAATTCTCTGCCGTATGCTCTACTGCGCAAAGTTTAAGGTCGCTACATACGTAATTCTAAACAATGATAAGAGTTGATGTGTAATTGCACAGTGAAACGCAAAAGCTCAAGATTATAAACTTTTTTCACTTGGTTTATTTTAAATTTACATTTTAGCGCATTGCTTTGCATATACACATATAAAAAGTAGAGTTAGGCTCAACTCTTACACACATTAGGAGCGTTCTTAATTTCAGTAATCTGAATTACCTTAGTCGATCAATATAAAAAAGTTATATAAATAACCATAAATATATATATATATATATACCATACTTTATATAATATATATAATTCCAAATTCTTTACCCATTAACCTGCTACATCGAATCAATAATTTTAAATACTCTTAAAGAGTAGTGCTTCTCTATTTGCCACCTTGATGCTGTAAAGTAAAGCTATTTTCTCTCTTAATAAAATCAACGTGAAATAAATAAAATAACACAAATATATGTACATATTCAAGTTGATATATTTATTTTCTCCTATCTTTATAGTATCTTGCGCTAATTTAAGACAAGTTGTCAAAGATTTCGCCAAACTTGTCAATTTTCTTTTCTTCGTCAGTTTCGGCCTTGAAGTCTTCGTACCACTTAAGTAACTTTGCTTGCTTTATCTTTTCCTCTGGGGTTAAAACCTTAACATATTCACCAAATGCCACGTCGAAGTTCTTGGCCATCTGCAATACTTTTTCTTCAAACTCGCTCTCAAACTTGTTGTAGCCGTTATTTTCGAGAGCTGTTTGCAAGGTTTGTTTCAGTTTCGAATCGGCAGGCATATTCTCATAGTCATCCATCATTGTTGCAAAATTAACCATGGACAAGAGTAGTTTCAGTACGCTCTCTTCATCTTCTTTAAGGGTAAATTCTGCGGATTCTTTGGCAACTTCAGACATGCGTGTGATGTTCGCTTGTAAGAGTCCATCTTTAACTGGGATTTCCTTCAATTCGTTTACGGTATTTTTGATTACAATGCTACCCTGTTCGAGTACCCATGTTGAAAGTTTAGCGATTTCGGCTAAAGTGTAAATCATCAGTACCGCTTGAGGACTGTCCTCTTCAGATGAGGATCCTGAAGATTGGTGAATGCTGTTTTGTGATTGAATTGCGACAGCAACAGACTCACGCTTCATATGCGGCAGGGCATGGGCGAACTATTATAATAAGCAAAGGAATATATATAGTAAGTATATGTATATATTATTGTTTATTGGTATGTAGCTTACTTGCACAAACAGCAAAGCGCCGGCTACGAGCAGCAACGAGTATTTCATTTTTAGCTAAAGATTGTTTGTTCAGACTAACCGATTGGGGGCAGTTCCAAATCTAACTAAATTGATGTGAAAGCCTATGGCTATTTATACTATTTCTTTTGCAAGCATCACATTGCATTATAATATATATATATATTGCATATGAATACAATAATCAGAAAAGCTCAAAAGCTTTTCAAACAAAACAAACAAACTAAAAGTGTTTGGCGGAATTAGATTTTTCAATAATTCAACTAACTCAAGTTGGAGTGATGGCGACGACAAAAAGACTTTGCTATGCACAAAACGTACTGATAAGTAATTAACCTTTGGCAGGTGCAATCAATGGTGCAATTAGGCTTGGGGTCTGCGTAAAAAGTAAGTAAGCACAAGTAAGAAAGCGTTAAGTTCGGGTATAACCGAAGATTTCATACTCTTGCAACTTGCAAGGATATAATCTGGGGAAATACCTACAGTGTTGGCAAAACTTTATATTATATTAAAAATGTTGCGAAACATTTCCACATTCATTATTCGATGAAAGTTAACATATATTAAAATCATTCTTAAATGAGAAATATGTGATATTAACTCAAGCCAAGAAGCTAAATTTAATATATTGAGTTTATTTGAAAAACGTCATTTAGAGGATCGAGATGCTTTATATTAGCGATATGAGGTTTATACCGCATAATCTTTTAGAAAACTTGTCCTTTATAACGCAACTGAATGTGTAATATACATTGTTATTAGTTATATGCGCTCTCTCATTTTAACTAAGATAAATCATATACTGGCCGCGGTATAAAGTAAACCCGAAGTTCGAAAAATCGTCCATCGTCCTATTTTGACCCCGATTCCTGTAAAGCCGTCTTGTACCATCTCGGATGTCAAATTTAATGTCATCCGATTTCATCCCCTTTTACAGACAGTCAGTTACTCGGAATTCAACTCGTCTCACAGAGTTGTTTGAAGTCCTGTGTCCATGTGAGCAATCAAAATCACAACACTTTTAATTGCGAATGTGCTTTTATCAGCTGGTTGACAAAATAGATAATCTTTTACTGCAGTTTTCACAAAGCTGCTTAACTGTTTGAAAGAACGATTTTTAGTCACATCCAGTCTACCAAAAATATTCAGTTTCTGGTTAATATACATATATTAATTAAGAATTAGAACCTTAAAATAGTTTGCCACTCCATATTCACCGCAAGTATTTATTTGAGTTTTTATTTGAATTCAATTGAACTTAATGCATTTCGCATTTGCATATTTGCATATTGCTCATCCTCAATTGCGGTGTGTGTTCTTAATGTTACACAACTATAATTACTTTACTATTTGCCGCATTCTTGTTGCACACTAATGAAGTCACATTTACCAAGCAAGCGGATTCTAACTTAGTCAATGTTTGTGTTGAGCTCATTTTCTCATTTCACAAATTTATTTGCATTTTCCAGTTGAACGTATTTGCTCCTCAGTTCAGCCACTGGCACTTCCGTTCATTAATTTGCGCAATTGCATACCCACACTTCTACATACCAAAATATACATTCTTACATGGTTGCTCATTTGATAGATATCCGCGTGGTCCCTGTAAGTGCGAGGGCAATTTGAGTAAACACACCGTGTGAATTGTCGTCCGTATGTATCTACATACGTCCGTATGTCTGTATATATGTCATAAGAGCAATTGTCCACCTGTCCTTTGGCACTTCTAACGTAAGTACGTAAGTACGTATGTATTCATGTACGAATGTATGTGCTGCTCTTCAATCCATCCATCTAAATCACTTAACTTGACCGCTATTCAATCGTTTTCAATAAAACTTCAATTACATTTGCTGCACGGATATTTGCCTTCTTCCATTTACTCGTTGAGCTTTCCATGGGGATTTTCTGTTCTTCACCATACAAACCACTTCCTTTGCTCTTTGTAATTGTATGCTTGTATGCATGCAAACAACCACAATGGATTCGAGAGCTTCCCCTCTACTACTTCAGTGCATACTTCTCCGTAACTTTGCTCTATCCGGTTTTAAGCTACAAAGTTGCTTTTTTGCTATTGTAACGGTATTTAAAGATTGAGTACCAGACTTTCCTGCTTTCTTACTTGCTGCTTTACAATCCTCAACGGCTGTTTCCGCTTGTTACAACCCCCAGCTACAAGTTCAACTAGTTGGTTAAATAGGAAAAAGTGCTATATTTACAGTTGTATGAATGTATGTATTGAAAGCAATTCACTGCGCTTGTTTGTTTCATTTCCTTTGCTTTTTTTCCGCAACAACTGCGAATATTTACTTCCTCTGCTAACCTACAATTAACTGAGCGTTTTCCATGCTTCAGCCGTCGCAACATAGCTAGTCTCCAACCTTCAACGCGCCATTGCAATTTTCATTAATTGTTCGCGGACCGGCAATGCATCGGCGAGATGAATGAATTCCCAATACAACTTGACGCTCTGAGCAAGTGTGGGGTGTGTATGAAAATTTGCTTCATTTCTCCTTACGTACAGTAGTGGACAAAATAAAAACGACGTTCAGGTCTATCTTTTTTAAGGTGGGGGCATAGAATTTTAAGAAAATTAAAAACTTACAGAAATATGAGAGAAAGAAAAAAGTTCTCCGAACCAACAGCTAATCCACTAAGATTGTAATAACAATTGTTATGTTAATTGTTAAGAGCAAGTACTAGGCATTCAGAATTTGACAAAGGTCAAAAATGAGATTTTTTTAGTGGTAGTTTAGTTGAACTTCTATGTTCCTCCATAAATCATCGAATAGCTTAATTAAGCAAAAATAAATACGCAAGACATTTATATTTCAATAAGGTAACTATATTATTTTTCCCACAAGTGTGCATACTTATGACTATGGAGTATAAAGCTGGAATAGAGCATTTGTGTTGTAGTGCATCGTCCGGTCGGTTGTTGATTGGTTGAAAAAAGTCTTAAGACGCTACTTTGATTAAGAACGCTGAAATGCTTCGAAAAAAGGCTCTACTTATTAGTGTTTCTCCACCCAATAATACTGTTTTGTATGCGCGTAGTTGTTGCTCACTTCATTATAATTGTACATTTGAGATTGAAAGCCGAATAATTCCCAGACGAGTTGAAATCAAATGAATGGTGGACATTAAGTGATACAACAAAGACTAGCAAACTAGCTTTACAGGCTGCTCCAAATTAAAATGCCATATCTGCGATTTTGTGGGGCTAAGAGTAATTTTCACCTATTTTGAACTATTTCTGGATATATAATTCTTGTCTGCACAACGTGTTGAGGACCCTCCTGCTATATGTATGTATATAATATGTAGCTATAGTTTCATCTTTCTGTTCAAAAATATGTACTAGGCCCTGCTCATCTTTATTTCAGATATATATTATATAATATATATAGTTTGCCTGTTCCAAAATCAAATTCAGTTAAGGTTAGGTGAAGAGTGTAAAGAAGAACAATCAAAAGAGTGAGAATAGCAATAAGATATGAGAAGAATCTTACAGTTTTATACAGATTCGGAATGTTGCAATCGTAGCGCATATTTGATGAAATCACCCTGTAATGGGGTAGTTATTTTCCCCAACGTCAGCAAAGAGCTAGCGGCTCATTTTACTACTCCTTTGACTATTTATTTTGCGTATTATGCATAGAAGTAGAGATTGCCTTCATTTCCAAGCACTTTCTTAGTTCGGTGGAATGACGAAGCATTGGTACAATTCAAGTTGCATTTACAGGGCAGCAATTACCTGCAGCACAGCTGACGCTCTCTACGCTTCTTCTTTGCCTACTTAAAATTAGTGCTGAGTGCTGAGCATATTTACAAACGCCCACAGCCTATTGGTCATAATAAGGTGCCGTGAGTGCGAGAATGTTTGCACAGCGAGGTTGAGGGCCGTAGTGGACTGCGAATAGTTGAAAAGTAGAAGGAATGAATGAATGAATGAATGACTGAAAGAATGACAAAAAGGTGTTATCTGATTGCAATTCTGCACACACGCAGCAAATGGAAAACGGCAAAACAAATAGTAAATAAATAAATACCAAACAGTTGTGGAGCAATAAATACAAAGCGAAGGAAATCGACATAGAAAGCAACAAGAAAAAAATTATCAAATGGAAAACTTGAGCGGACCGTTGGTTGTTTTATTTGTTTTTGCTTATTTTCTTGGTTTTTGTTGACGTCTCACGCTTTGATTCGCTCTATGTAAATAATAAAAAGTACTTTTCGCATAAAAGACGCTTACAGCAATGCAAAGCAAAATAACAAATAACAGAAAATGTTAAAACAGTTAGTTATAGGAGTGCATTTGGAAATGTCTGCAAGGACAACTTTGGTGCAACTAGTCGTATCAGTAATTAACATCTTGACTAACTTTGAACAGCAGCAATGAATGACGTCTTTAACTGAGAAGTATTCGGTCAGAGGCCTCAATGAACGGCAGTTAATGCCGATCGCTCTAAAATGTGCAAAAATTAGAGTTCACAATTTGACAAAAATATCAGTTAATGAATAATGATGAGCTATATTTAATGGTCAACAGTCTAGTACCTTATTAGCAAGGATTAAACTGGAGTGTTTCATCTATCTTTAGGAAGATGCAAAACAAGATGCTTGATTAAAATAATATAACCTCTTAGTCCTATTCTACCAGTATGTTTGCTTTATGACAGTTATTTGTTCAATTCGCCAATTCCCATGAATGGAGGACTCGAAAACAATAATTTCAGCATAACTTTACAACATAACAAAGAAATATAATATTAATTTATCTCAAATTTCATTATACATATCGCATAGTAGCCAAGTCGGTGGAACATATGCACAAAATAATATTCGTACAAAAGAGTTATTCAGTTTTAAGTAAGCGGATTATCTATAACGGCTCACGAAGCCTTTACATTATTTAAATATTCTTAGGTAACCTCAGTGATAGTGACATATATATAAAACACTTTCAAAATTTATATAACATCAAGTGTCTTGTCAAACTGGATATTTCACAGAGTTTCTTCCAAATTTTTTCGACGCTATTATCCAGAAGTACTACTTACACTTACTACGCACCAACTAGGTATTTTTTTGATAACGATTTCTTAATTTTTTTATTTCGGTTTCAGTAAGTGTACCCACATTTGACTTTTAAATAATGTATCACAATTAATGAATCTAATTCCTTCTAAACATTTTAACCATAAAACCCACCGTATCCGCCATAACCGGGATAACGGCCGAAGCCACCATGATGTCGGTGGCCACCGAAGCCTCCGTAACCACCATTACCACCGTAACCGGGAAAGCCGCCAAAACCGCCATAACCGGGAAAGCCGCCGCCGCCAAATCCGCCATTACCGGGAAAGCCTCCACCAAAACCACCTAAGAACTGACGGGCTTGCCGAGTTGCTTCAATGCCTGCCGGAACACCCACATCAACATCTAAAAGTTGCTGAGCCTTTGATTGATCTGCTTCAGATTCCGGCACCGCTATAATTTGTACAATTTCGGATACTTCGGGCAATACTGCATCCTTTTCAGCATTCACATGTAGAGCGCTTTCAGGTACTTGAACACTGACCTGTTGCTCCTCTAAGGGATATGCGCTCGAATAAGCCAAAAAGGCTAAGAAAACGATACTAGTTCCTCGCATTTTTGTGAAATACGTGTTGCCGTTATTAATTAGCGCTTAACACTTTTACGTTTCAATCGCCCTTATGATGAGTTGTTTCTAAAGATTTAGCTGAAGCTCGACTATTTTCACAGTCAAAAGCGGTTAATGCTTTTATAATGATTTTATTCCGTCACAAATCTCAAACCTTCTTGTTTACTAATATTTCGCTCTTTGCGGTTTCTGGGGAAATACCGCAAAAAAGAAATGAAACGAATGAGTTAAAGAAATAAATGCGAATCGGTAAACACACGTGTTTTATATTCAACAGATTTATGAGCAAAAGCTGCTCATACTACTAAGTTCATTCATATACGCATACAATAGCCGTATTTGATTCGCTGCTTCTCTGATCGTAAAAGTTTACACATGAAAACCAGAACAAAGTAATCAACTTGAATTGAATACACTATACTCCGAATAGCTCTTTACAGTTTCTGCTTTAATAAGCCAATATATGCGACTTATACCAGCTCGATTCGGCATTAGACAAATAGGAAAATAAAATACAGCTATATGGTTGAGTAAATGTAGTAGTATTCTGCAGTGCGGACTCAGGGCCAGTTCTTGAAATATTCGTACTTTTCTTACGGAATCCAAGCATAATTTCATGTGGTCCGCGATATATTGTTTTTGAATAATTGGAAATACTTTACTTATTATCTAAAAAACAACAAAAATGACACCGGACAATTTTTCAGCAGCAGGTATGCACTGATATTTTAGTATAATTTTTATGCTCTAAACACGGGTTTATTAAGTTTGACAGACGGAGACGTCGGAGACCCTAATAAGTATACCTGTAAATGATCTGCGTGACGAACTGCGTTGATATATATATATAAATTTACGAACTAGTCCCTCAGTTTTTGAGCTATCGATCTGAAATTTTGTACACGACCTTTTCTCGAAGAAATGGCTCATTTGTCGTATCTTCACGTAATTTGGCATGGGTTATTGTATAAGGCAACGCTAAAATCTCCGAACAAATTGTTCAGATCGGACTACTAAACAAAGTGATCGATCAAAATCAAGATAAAGACCTTCATAATATATCTTTTTTCTTTATTAGTAACCGACTTAAAGGTTGTGTAACATATACCAGACAACGTGGGTAGAAAGAACTAGCAATACGTTTTATGTCGGATGCAAACCTTTGGCCGACTACGTCTTTAGATTTAGTTATACGTAAAGTTGCTATAAGAAATACATCTGTTAAGGGGCTTTACAGCTGGAGTTAACGTTTTTTCTTTTTTATTTTCATCTTTGTCTATTGTACATAATACAAAGCATAAGTATATGTTTCATGAAAACTTCATTAATGCCATAATACACGACCATACTCGCATAAGCTTTCACATATATTTTAAGCTATATCTTCGGTTTTTTAAATTTGTATTTTATTAATATAATATTTATTGTTAAGTAGGCACATTGTAAAGAGAAGAAAGTTTATAGAAATAAAAGATAAATAAATATGTAAATGCAGAAACTTAAAATTTTGTTTGAATATGTTAGTGTTGTATTGACTATCTTTACGATATCTTTATGAAAGTTGAAAACTCAACAGCGCCACTTCAGAAATCTGTTAAAGTCTTGAATAGTAAACAGCAAAGCGGCTATTCTAACATCCTAAATGATGTAGCCGAATCAAATCAGTACTGAGGTGATATGGAAACTAATTCAGTTTCAGGTGACACGACGACTAAGAGACGACAACTTACAGAAATTATGAATTAAAAATCAATAAGTTGCTGGCTTTCTGGATCTCAGAAGCAGAAGCCGACCCCTTTACAGAATCATCATCTGTTGCATTAAACCATCTAGCACACTTTGCAGTCCACTTTAAGCAACCTCAAAAAGTTCTGAGTGACAATTGAGAAATTCTGATTCTGAGTGTTGCTTACACATCTTATAAGAACTTGTAGATTCCAATATACAAAATCGAAAACGTATACTTATTTTCAACGATGTACAAAAGTACTAATTGGTTCTATTTGGCAAAAAAAAAGATGTTTACTTAGGTTATCAACCTGTAATACAAGGTAATTGTTGAGTGCATTTTTGTTCGCTTGCTTGTACATACTATAAGTTTTTGCAAAATCTGTAATAAAAGTGGATTACGGGAGTAGAACGTGCGGAAGCTCGTTAAAAGTTGGCTTTAAAATCGATATTTACAACGCTAATGAAGTGCTAATTACGCGAAATAGACGACTTATGGGTATTTTGTAACTTTAAATGCACATAATGGATGGAATCGACATTTTTAAGAGCAAACAAAAGTAAAAGCAATTATAAGTATACATAAACAATTTAAACCTCGTTATCATATTATACGTTTATATCAGTTCACTTGGTTTAAGCGAAATTGTGCAAAAAAATTGCATAATTTATTTCATTTTCCAAATTCATTGAATTGAATATAATTATAATGTTTTCATAATTGACCTATATTAGTTTACGGTAGTGCTTATGAGACCTCATTCTTGCATCAAAGAATTCACTGTGCTTTGCTGATGAATATATATTTGTTATGCGAACTAAGAACGCCGCAAAATATAACACATATCCGAAAGGTACTAGTTTAAAACTATAATTTTTGAACTGATATGGTACTAGTAAGAAAAATACCAGACTTGAACCAGTTGTGAAACGATTTATTATCGATTGAACTCGTTTTTCTTTTTATACTCTCGCAACTTGTTGCTACAGAGTATAATAGTTTCGTTCACCTAAAACTAATCGAGTTAAATATAGGGTTATGTATATATAAATGATCAGGATGAAGAGACGAGTTGAAATCCGGGTGACTGTCTGTCCGTCCGTCCGTCTGTGCAAGCTGTAACTTGAGTAAAAATTGAGATATCTTTATGAAACTTGGTACACATACTGCCCACGCCCACAAAACGCCATTAATCAAAAACAAATAAATTGCCATAACTAAGCTCCTCAACAAGATAAAATACTCTTATTTAGTATACATTAGGGAGGGGCATCTGCAGTTTAAAATTTTATTTAAAAGTGGGCGTGGTCCCGCCCCCTAATAAGTTTAATGTGCATATATCCTATACCACTGAAGCTATAACAGCAAAATTCACTAAAACAAATGTATTTAGCATCTCTATCGATGGTGTGAAAATGGGTGAAATCGGGTGACAATCCCGCCCACTCCCCATACAACGGTACTGTTAAAAACTATAAATCAAGCACTAAACAAGCCAGAGACATTAAATTTTATTTTTAGGATGGTATAATATGACTTTATAGGAACCACGTTCAAAAGTAGATAGTGAGCGTGGCACCGCCCACTTTTAGGTGAAAACCCGTATCTTGGATCTGCTTAACCGATTTCAACCAAATTTGGTGCATAACATTCTTCCCTTATTTCTATGTTATAGTGCGAAATCGGATCACAACCACGCCTATTTTCCATATAACACCATTTTAAATTTCATCTGATTTTTTCACTTTCCACTATGTAAATCAGGCAACAATGACTATATCGGGGTAAAACTTTCCATGAATAATACTTTTAAAGTATGCCACCTTGTGACCAAAAATTGTCTAAATCGAACCAAAACTGTTCAAACCCCATAGTTGATCTTTCACCGAAAATATCGGTCAATCCTCAAAGAAATCTTAAACGAGTATACCATTTTATTTTGCGAGAGTATAAAATGTTCGGTTACATCCGAACTTAGCTCTTCCTTTCTTGTTTAAGTAGACTTTCGTTTTTATTTTGTTTTGAAGTGTTAGAAAAACATATTCTTATAAAAACCACCGGTTGCATAATGAAAATTTAGCCAGTTCTGAACTAGTCAATTTTTCTGCAGGGTATTAATAAGCCGTGCCAGTAATATAATATATTGCATGTATGAATATCTTTAGACATAAGTATTCGGCACTAACATTAAGTTAATGAGTCATAGCCAACAAATATTTATTAATTGAAATGATATTTGTTTATTGGACCCGATTATTGTTAAGTGAAAAAATATAACTGGCTTACAAAAATGTATGTATGTTAACATGCGCATTAGAACCTGTTTTTTTCCTTTTGGTATCAGAAAGAAAATTGCGGTTTCGGTAAAAAAGAAAACAAATATTTAGTATTTAAATGTATTTTGTTGCATGAAATAATTTCACTTATATATAATATTATTATTGGAGGATTCTCTGTGGATAGCATAAATGTATACAAATACCAGAGTAAAGAGAACAAACATTTAGAACAGGGTCGCATTTTATAGGATTTGATGATTATAAATTTTGTAAATATTATCCAAAACAATACGACGTCTTTAATAAATTGTATCCTTACTTTTTTAATTTTAAATAAACATTACTGTAAGTACCTGCTATTGATGTGCTAAAACGACTTCAATAGATGCAAAATCATTGGAGGGGATTTTTTGAATAAAAAAAGCTATAATTTCCAGTCTCAATAGCGGCATAAAGACAAAAAAATAATGGAGTTGAAGAACTCGCTTTGGATTTTGTTTACTCTTATTTGTTATATTAAAAATATGTACATATACTTGTATAGGTAGTTAGCTTTATCAGTACATATATAGTGCGTTCAAAATATAAGGTTGGCCGTTATTTCCCTTCCGCTTTTTTGCTCTTCATTCAATGCTTTATAAAAAGTGTTACAGTGATCGGATTTAGTTAAAATATGCGCCGTTTTGTTCGATGATCTGTTTCCATCTAGACGGCAACTTCATAATACCTTCCACGTAGAAGCCCCCCTCCTTATTTGCGAAGAATTCGGACAGCCACTTGTCACAAGCCTCTTTTGAGTTCAACTTGGATGTTTAAAAATCCTGAATATCAGTTATAAGAGGGCTAAGACAAATTTTCGATTTTATCCATTTTAGGTAGAAAATACATTGTCGTTAGAAAAATACGTGTTATACATTTGTGAAGAGGTGGTCTGACCATTATGGAGAAACAGGATACATAGATGACATGCCAGGAAGAGCGAGGAATCACGTGACATCTAGAAGTGAGGACAAATCTATTGTTCTTCTTTTTGAAAAGAAACCACTACTCTGTCGAAGGGAAGCTGAGAAATCTGAATTTAAAGAGGGATTAGATATATGTAACTCTAAATATAATACGGGAAAGACGTCAGAGATCTGGATTCAAACGTGGTTGGAGCAATGTAATATTTACAGATAAGTCAGATTTTGTATTGTTCAACCTTGCGACGTGTTTGGTTAAGAAAAGAGAAAACATCTATTTAAAGGAGTCTTAAGCACCCTCAAAAGGTGCATGTTTAATAATGATTCTCTGCTTGTCGATTTGGGGTTTTGAGGTGCTTTATAGAAAACCTGAAAGCCGTTAGAATGTAAATCTGTATAAAAGGGATACTGAAGACAATGAGCCGAAGCATGTGAACAACCATATTGTTGTTTTAGATTAGCATTTACAGTCACCAAACGCCAATCCAAGAGAAAATGTTTGAACTTTCATGAAAGCCAAAAGAGGTCGCTTTCTATGGAATATGAGGAAAGTTGTTAGGCTATAATAGACAACGCGGGAGATTGGAGCAAGCATGAATAAGTTTCAGCTATAAAAAAATAATGTATTTTCTATAATTATATACATACACTTTGGAAAACGAAAACGATATTTTTGAACGCACTGTATATACATTATATGAATATTATTTTCGCTAACTACAATATACAATGGGGACCTCTACCGAAAACAATTGATTCGTTTGAAAAAGGCCATCGCGGAAAAACGACCAGAATATGCTACCAGGCACGAATCAATAATTTTTCACCATGACAACGCTCGGCCACATGTTGCAAGGCCAGTTAAAAATTATCTGGAAAACTGTGGGTGGGAAGTTCTACCTTACCCGCCTTATAGCCCAGACATAGCACCTTCCGATACCACTTGTTCAGATCAATGCAGAATGCCCTCAGCGGAGTACGCTTCACTTCAGAACAGGGTATCAGAAATTGGCTCGATTCTTTCTTGATCTTCAAGCCGGAGAAGTTCTTTTGGGATGGGATCCACAAACTGCCAGAAAGATGGGCTAACATCGTAGCTTCCGATGGGCAATACTTTGAACATTAAATGTATAACAATATTTTCACAATAAAGTCTTAATTTTCGAAAAAAAAACCGCACGAATTAATGCATACACCCAATATATAAAATGCTGGTTTTTTTTGGCACTTCACTTTGTTTTTATTACGAAATATATGATTCCCAATTGACAGTACTTTGAGTATTTTCTTTTATTTATTTACTTTTTTGAAATTGAGAATTTCTTCACGTGATCATTTGTTGAAGACTTTTGTGTTTTAAATTTTATTGTGCACCGCAGAACAGAATATAATTGAAACTTTACATCCATCTGTAGACGGCTGAAGCATCATGACTATGAATAAGTTGGATGCTACGTTGGATGACGTGCAGAACACGCGATTTGGGAATATCTATCACGATCTGATCAAGCAAATGGCCAAGACGACGCAGTTCACGGAGGGTGAAGTGAGCAGCATTTTAATGGTTTATCACAAATTCGTTTTGGCTAACGGTTCCAAGGCGAAGCATATGACAAAGAAACAATTTTTCCACCTATTCCTGGTTTTGTTCAAAATCTTCGATTTGCAAATAATTGAACGCATCCTCTTGCACATAACTTTGGATATGAAAAAGGAGGTAGACGCTGTTGCTTGGGTGCGCCTCTTCTCCGTCTTTATGACCAACAAATTGGATCAGAAGATCAAATTCACTTTTCAAATTTACAATATTCATGGTAACGGATTTTTGAATCGTGAAATTGTGCAACATGCTGTCGAAAAATTTTTCGTTGGCGAAGATGAGGACGAAGTGAACGAGCTACGGTCGGATATGGTCGATTTGCTGTTCAAGAAATTCGATGTGGACAAAGATGGTGTGATATCGTTTGATGACTATTCGCAGGTTGTCATGAAACAACCGATGTTGCTGGAGTTTTTAGGACAATGCTTTCCGTCCATAATTGGCACAACAGTAATTGCCCTCTGTGCGAATATAATGTCCAAGGTGAACTTTGATAAACCGTGTGCATGAATGACTTGAAATATGTGTACATTTCATCTTTTTATACACACATGTATATTATATGTTGATGCTTTACATTTCCTTCTAAATAAATTACTTATTGATTTTTATATTTGAAAATTATTTATAAATTCTTATATTGTTTTGTGGAGAAAAATGCACCGATAAAATTTACTTTGGATATACTATTAGAATGTCTTCAATTCTCAAAAACTTGGACAGTGGTGAATCGAACAATTGACATTAAAGCAACAAATCGGTATACTAAATATAGGTAAGAAGATGATACATGAAGCGGTTATTCCACTTAAATGAGGTGTCCGTAGACTCCAGAATCGAATAAAACTGGCAACCTTTGTTTTTGCTTTCACGTTAAATTTTGTTATTAGAGGCCTATGGTCCAGAGATGCAGCGAGTATTAAATGGTTGAAAAGAATAAACAATAAAAGTTGTCTCTATTCTTGCAAGACTATGAGCTTTGCAATTAAAAATGATTTTTTTCATTGAGTTATAAAATTCAAAAGAAAAAAATAATATTATAATAAAAATAATATTTTTTAAACGGTTAAGTTTTCGAAAACATCATAATAGACCTTTTTTAAAGAGCATTAAATTTTGTGCAAATCCACAAAATAAAATAAATTTTGGAGGACTTTTCCGTTACAATTATGAGCTCATACTTGGAGAGATTTTCTTAAAGGTGTCTATCAACCAATTTTTCAGAGTATCAGGCGAAAGAAAAACAACAAACGAAAAACAAAACGTTTATTTTGACCCACCCTTATATACAAACATAATTTATCAATGCATATTTACATATGTATGTTTATATGTACTTAAGTACATAAATTTGTATTTTATACGAAACAAATAGAATATATCAATAAGTCAAAACTTCGAAAAGCACGTGACGCTCAGGTATTAGCTAACCTGTAAAAATAGCCAGAAGCAGTTATGTTAAATAGCCGACTTTGATTTTAACATACTAATGTACATAAGCATATAAGAATTTTGAATTGTCTTTTCATTCCTTAATATACCCTCAAAGACTAAGAACGCAATATAAAGTGAGTTGTAAACAAATTTTTTATTCATTGACCATTCTCTACAGTAGTTAATATACGAATAAAAAGATAACGTAGACGCTTTTACTATTTGAAACTATTATTACGCATAAATAACAAACTAGCTGGTTTTTACGCCGTCTACGCGTTAACTTTAAAATCTGATAGCAGATGTGTTAGCGATCTTCGATCGAAACCTAAGTATGTATATATGTTTGGTGGGGGATTTTTAAGAATTAGATGACTTTCAAAGTTCAATGTATTTGTCCATGTGCTGGGAAACCATTCGCGAAAAATGCTGTAATCCCATGGTGCAGATAATTGCTCTTGAGTATAAATAAAAAATGATATAAGGGTTGATTATGTTCTATACCCGTCCCTAACGTGCTTATGAACATTTGTTCAACTCTATTAGCATATATATATATATACATGTGTTTGTATATACATATGTATATGTGCGCCCATTTAGTTGTGGCGTTAGACATTGTATAAAAGTAATTCAAAATCAATTTGAAGTTCAGAATAAAACTGTTTCTTTAAGAATTCAGAGGTGCAAATATAATATTTTTATACAAATAAAAAGCGTTACATATTTTATATGCTGTGGATGTGTCTCGTGGCGTTAAGCGTTTTTGCAGCAGAAGTTGAACAGTTGGAGGCAGCAAGTAAAGCAGAAGAATTGCTTTCAGTGGACGCAGGAGTCCAACACAGTAATGAAAACGCGCGCTTTGTGCGGCAGTTCGGTTTTGGCCCAGGGCCCTTTGGTGGATTCGGAGGGCCTTTTGGCGGATTCGGAGGCCCTTTTGGGGGAGGTGGTGGATTCGGAGGCCGAAGGTTCGGCGGCTTCGGGGGTCGACGTCATTTTGGTGGAGGTGGTGGATTTGGAGGCCGAAGGTTCGGCGGCTTCGGAGGCAGGCGATTTATAAGAAGACGTGGATTTTTTGGTTAAAGTTTGGAAGAGTTTTTGTAAAAACAGTATGAATCTAATAAATATATTTATTTTGCAAAAACATAAAGAGATGAATATATCTATATACTACTTGTATTACTAGAAGCGCCGATCACGCGCTGCTGTGGCTAAGATATATATATATAAGTCTCAAATTATTCGATACAGTCAATGGTATTTATAAATATAGGTGAAAACGTTATAGGTGGGATGTTACCCATCGAATACGTGACAACAGTATCATTATTGGATGAGTTTTTCTATACACAATGGTTGCATCCATAAATATTCCTGTAATCTCTTTGATTATGATATTCGAGTTGGATTCAAATTACTCTAAAGTATAACAGGTGTACCAATTATGAATCGAGAACTATGTGATACCATTACGGGTATATCTAGAGAGTTTAGAAAAACAATTTTACATTTTTTATTTTATTTCTGTCAACAAAATTAGCGTTTGATTTAAATAACATCAGATCACCTGGCAACAACTCTTGTATCTAAAAATACATTCCGTCAACATCTACATTTGTGGCCGCTATTGCGACGGGGTTACCGTGCCTGTTATGACCCAATCATTTAATTTTTTTTTCCAGAAAAATACTCTTAAATAATAAATTGTTGTCGTGAACAGCAGTGCAGAAATTGTCTGACAATTCACTGCGCTGAGTATTTGCAGTTCTCTTATACCCTTTCTAATTTCTAGCATTGGTTCGGAGTATATTTGTGCTGGTTAATTAACTTTCAATTGCATACGCATATTTATCATCCATCAAATCATCTCAACACTTCACCATAAGAACGATTGTTTAAACGTTATCTTGAATTAAGAAAAGCGAAGAATGACCGATCTGTCGAAAATCAGCAGACAGTAGTAATTTCATTGTAGCCCTAGCTCTGTGCTTTCCGTCCGTCAAGCTGACACCCGGCAAAAGGGAGCTATGCAGCATGCAGCTCTCACGTTTCGCATCTGACGAATGCTTGCGCATTGGTGGGCGGATATTGGTCTTTAAGGAATTGTCAAACTGTTTACTATTGTCCAGCGTTGCATCCACCAATGTTATATACAGCAAAACAACAAAAGCGAGCAAAATTAAAGCTTTTTTCAATGTCATTGTGTTATTAAACTTTGAAAAACTCTACACTCTTTGCACCTTTTCGCATTGAGACATAAGTTGGGAATGAATTCTTTTAAAATGTTAAGCCTTTATATAAACGCTAAGAATTGTCGCGTAGTTATCTTCATAAACTCTTCTTTGTTTATGCAAAATTCTACAATCATAAATTAGTCTATTATGTATTCTATTCCTTTTACTTTCTATTCTTGCATGTTGTCTGCTATGTTTAACGCGTCTGTTGCCATTTTCGGAAACTTATGTTTCACACACAAGTTGACGTACGAGTTGACGAATCGTACATATTACTAAAACGATTTCTTGTTTTGATTTTGAGGTTTGGGGAGCATTTGCGAATAGTGGAAAATTTTGAAAACACCAACATTTATGTAAATGAAGGCAAACACATATTCGTAAGACGTAAATAAATTCGTAACAACTGGCGTCAACTCGTAAGGTGTCAAAAATGAATTAATATTAAATATTTGCTTCAAGAGTTAGTTAAACATTAGTTCATAGCTCATGGCATATATACTAACAAGAGCAGAGATTGTGAGACGTGTGCTGTGCACAAATATTATGTTTTGATATGAACGATTGAGAAAAGAAATTTTCAATAGTATAATATTATAGCGAAAAAAGGGATTTATCTCCATCACAACATAACCCTGGAGTCGCATCACTATTTTTTTGCATTCAGTTATTACTGTGTATACTTTTCAAATGGTTTGCTGGCGCTTGTTTGTTACCCATTCTTAATCGAGTAATATGTATGAGTAAATCTTATGAATTAATAATTTATTGGAAGAAATTTTCTCAGGGCCGGATCAAGAACGTGGGTGCGTTTTTTTTGCAATCATGATAATAGAAAATTCATTGAAAAATCACTCATCAACTTATTTCAACATGGTCGTTAATTATATAATCATACGTCTCATTTCATAAGTAATGCAGTAATTAATACTTTGACATATCTGTTAATTGTTTTCCTTAATTATGCCAAACAAAAACATCTCAATTGATTCGTTTTCTTTGTATAGAGATTTAAAAAATTTTAGAGTTGGATGGGCTTGTTCCATAAGGAGGCATCTAAGTCTTTGGGTTTCTACAAGTATGCGTTCAAGCCGATATCATTCAATCACGTGTATTAGGCTATTCAAGTGCACTTTTCATCAATGACTGGAGGAAAAGCTTCCGTACGAAATGTGGGCGTTGTTACAAGTTTCATTGCCGATGAATGGGAACCAAGAGGCTAAAAGCGAATTCCAAGCGAAATCCACGAATTTTAAATTTGATGGTGCTGACAACACTTCCCAATACTTCATGCCAATATCCGAAATTTTGTGTGATTAAATGGATTAATTTTTACTTTGAGACTAATGATACACACAACTTAAGCAAAAAATAGTAGGAAAAGTATGAGCTCTTTCGACTGATGTCGCATAGTCGTTCCATATCTAGCGACGACGGTATTTTTGTTTGTAATGAGAGGAAGTGAATTTTGGGATCTGATAGAACAATTTTTTTCTGATTTGCGGTCTGTCAACTCTGCCACAGCATAACAATCGATACAAAGATTTTTCAGCTTATGTAGTACGAGTATGTTTTGTGTCAAAATCGTTTAATCGCAAATCTAAACCACCAAAAATTTGGTATGGTTAAGTTCAACTCTGAGTAAGCTGCATATAAGTTTACTTACATATAACGTCTGTAAGAGAGACGGTAAGCAGAAAACTATAAGTGAGAATAACTCTTAGGTCCCGAAATTTGACCTCTAAAAAGCCTCTATGAGTGAGAAACCAAAACCTCCATAAGTGACAGTAGTTTTTCCACTCAGACCTCTATAACTGAGAGCCTCTTTTGTTTTTATCTCTATAAGCGACAATTTTCCTATGTATCATTATTTTTTTTCAAGAATCAGGAACTATGTTGTTTTCTTGTAATTCAAAGAAATAATATTTAACTGTATTAACTTATTTGTCATGCTCACTGCAGTTCATAAACTGCAATCATAGTTGCAACGGAGAGTACAGCTCTTAAAACAACTTATAATGTATAAACGAAAAATCAGCGTGTTGTCGTTTTAGTGAGAAACCTTTATAAGCGAGAAAAAAATCATGGTCCCTTGAACTCTCTCTTAACCAGGTTTGACTGTACTTAGTAATCTTAAAACATCATAACAAGTTAAAAAGCATTAAGTTCGGGTGTAACCGAACATTTTATACTCCTGCAACTTGCATGGATCAAAGCAGGGAAAAACTTTCAGATGTTGGCAAAACTTTATATTATAATATCAATAAATAAATATTTTACGATTTTTCAAAACTCATTATTCGACGAAATCGTGAATGGAGTACAATCAAATTTGGTATTTATTAAGTTATATTATAGGTCACAGACTAATATAATTCAGCTAAAATTATATGAAAATCATCTTTAATTTATAGAGCACCAAGTTTGCTGAAGCAATAAATCATTATGCGCAATGTATTTATAATATAATTTCACACATTTTCAGCATTAAACTATAGTATAACCAGTATTATATTTTCACTTAAGTTTTCTGGGTTATCTTATGTACTGACCGATATATACTGTATACAGCCAACCGAAAGCTTATAATTCTTATACTATTAGGTATATGGGAGCTAAGGGTAATATTGACCCGAATTTATCCATTACTGACATTACGACATATCATTACCAGAAAGAAATGCACTATGTGTTTTATTAATATTCCCGCACATATTGACCTATAATATGGTGTAAAGTCAACAGGATATTAGCTATATGGGGACTAGGACAAGTTTTCACACGATTTTATCAATTTTTGGCACGAAGATGCACCGTTATTAGAACACGCTCACTCAATTTTATTAAGATAACTCACATATTGGCTGATATATGCTGTATAAAATCTGACGGGTGTTCGAAAATCTTTCTACAGGTATTAGGTATATGTAGGCTAAGGAAAGTTATGACCCGATTGAACCCATTTTCGATATAGAGATATGCTATTATCCAAAAGAATTCTGTCCGAGTCTCATTTATTTATTTTACTCATAGACCGATATTTTCGGTAAAAGTCCGCACTGGGGTCCACATCTTCGGTATCTGGGGGTTTGAACAGTTATGATTCGATTTTGACAATTTTTAGACGCTATATAGACGCTCATAATTGGGTAAAGATTTATTCCGATGTATTCATTGTTGCTTGATTGTATAATGAAAAGTGAAAGATGGGGTTTGCGTTTTATGCGAAGTAAGCGTGGTCGTAGTCCGATTTCGCCCTTTTTCGCTCTGTAACATAATTAAGATAATGTTACCTGCCGAAATTGGTTGAAATTAGTCGAATAGGTCCGGAGATATGTGATTTCACCTAAATTTGGGCGGTGCCATGCGTATCGTCCAATTTTGACACCGGCTAATACAAAACCCCTTTTCCCGGGTGTAAAATTTAATGTCGCTGACGCATTTAGTTATCGATACATGGTACTTTTAGTAATTTTTAACAAATCGGAATATATCGGAAGTGGGCCGTGTTATCATTCGATTTCGTTTATTTTCACACTGTCTTAAGAGGTGTCGAAAGGATTTGTTCTGTGCAAATCTGGAGTTGAAGTGGTTCTCACCATTTCCATCTCCCTAATAAGGGTTATGGGTCTTTGCAAGTTGGGAGAGAATAAAATATTTCGTAACTCTGGGGTTACATTCTGCTTAGCCATTCCTTACTTGTTTTGAATTAATTTTAAGTACCAAAACAACTGGATTTAATGTCTGTTAAATAGTAGACTTGAATGATGCTGCATATTTGATGGGAAAATGGAATTTGGCTTTAGGTAACCCGAAAAATCCCCGTAATTGTACATACAAACATAAATTATATTAGAGAGTATTATTGTTCTAATAAATATCAGTGTGTCAGTGTGTAAATATCAAAGTATCAAGTAATGATGATAAATAGTTTGCAATGTCTCGAGTGTTCTCATACCATCTATCTAAGTATATACATTTTATAGAACACGTTAAAAAAATGCGTAGTCAATTAGGAAAATAAGACAAGAATAAAAAAGAAATAATAATTGAAATATTAATGTGTAAATGATAGCAAAGACAGATAAAAAGAATAGTGCCAACAAAAGGTAAGCAGAGAATATTAGCAAAAAGTTTAGTTTCGACTGGAGGTCGGTGTAAAGCCATTGTTTAAAGTCGTTGCTTTCAGGTAGAGGAGCAGTAAGATGAAGTAACGAAAAAGGGTATAAAAATGCTTAAATATCAGGTAAAATTTGTAGTTAGCTTTCAGTATTTTGGCATTTCAGTTGAATTTTATCTTTTAGAAGTATTACATTTAAGAGCTTTATTATTGATTTTACGAGTACTATAGAATTCGTGAATATTGTAACTTTAATACGATATAATGCGTTCTTCGGCTCTTTTTGACATATGGTGGATTTTTGTAATTATTTCTGTGGCTGTTGGTCTGGCAAAAAGCGAACAAGTGATCTTTCCGACTGTTTCTGCAAGTCCAGAAATATCAGTGCACGCCGTGGAGACAGAAAAGAGATCATCGGACACAGCAGATGTGTTGTTGGATGTGGACGCTAGCACTGCACATGATAAAGAGAGTGGGCGAGAGGCGCGCCAATTTCGCACATTTGGCTTTGGGCGACCTTTTGGATACGGTAGACCTTATGGATTTGGGCGGCCGTATTATGGAGGCTATGGAGGCTTTGGACGTTACCGTCGACCATTTTATGGTGGTGGATTCGGGCGCCCTTATGGATACTTTCCGAGGCCATATTATACACGACCCTTTTATGGCAAACCATGTTGCTTCTACGGTTGAGTAAGAGGTAAAATGGATGTTATGTTTGCAGGCAACTTTTTTCAAGTGCAGTTTCCTATTATGATAGAAGGAAAGAAAGAAGATGAAAAAACAAATAAATTCTGATTGTGGTATTAAATGGGGAAAATTGTCGTATTTATGCTTAAGAAAGTAATTTGATAGGCAACAACTAAGAAAGAAAGAGCTGCTCATTGTACATAGCAATGGCACAACGTGAAAAGTTAATGAGCCCGGTTAATGCGGCAAAGTGAATCTGTCAGAACCTTTCGGCTAAACTTCCGTGACTTTTCGCTTCTTTTTGACTGATTCATATGCGTGGCAGGATTTAATTACGTGCGGCAAATAAACAGCAAGAAAAATTAAACAACCAGCCAACAGCTAAGGGCCAGCAGCATAAACAAAAATGCCAGATGTGGCGGAGTGAGCGGCACTACCACAACATAGATTGCTGATATGACCGCAAAGAGGATGAGATGACTAATTTTCTGACTGACAAGACCCGTAGCAACTGGTGCTCCCTACACTTCTCTCATCTAATGCAAGTCTTCAAAGAAAGCCAGAATATGTGAGGGTAGCTGGGAGGCGTTGCGACTGAAATAGAAAAGCTTGATAAAAACTGGTAGAAAAAAATATGAGAAAAACAAAATGTATAGCAAACTGCATAGAGGTACTTTGCTGATAATGAACGAAGAGTATGTGGGAGCCAAAATAAAAGAATTCGGAAAAATTTACTTTTGTAAACACACAAAAACTCATATCAATTACATACATACAAATGAACGGAGTGGCAGCGGATGAAAAACTTCAGAATAATATCTGAAACGAACTGCTGGCGACCGGTGAATGCAACACAGCAAAATCCATTATATTATGGTTTAATTTTAA
This sequence comes from Bactrocera oleae, assembly GCF_042242935.1. Classification (NCBI taxonomy): domain Eukaryota; kingdom Metazoa; phylum Arthropoda; class Insecta; order Diptera; family Tephritidae; genus Bactrocera; species Bactrocera oleae. Next base: position 97,264,110 of record NC_091536.1, read on the forward strand.
GTAAATTTTAAGCACTGCTTTTTGGTTTTCTACATAGCGGTTGTTTGTACCAACGGAAACTATTGTAATCAAGATAGATATAGAATTTTATAGATCATCTTTGATCAGGAATACGAAGTGAATGGATTTTGAATTTGGTGCAGATTTCCCAGGCACTCTGAGGCAGTTGGTATTTCACATGAGTGAAATGTGATCTTGATCTAAACTTGATATACATATTTAAGGTACAATGTTTAAAAATAGGAAGATGCATATTTAATATACCATGAATGGGTATTAGAAATGGGTGAAATCAGTTCATAGTTGCTATAGCATTAACTAAAGTTCATTTTATACGGAATTTATAGAAATCAATGAAATTGTTACACATTATTTTCCTCGGTCGGTTTCGACTAGTTCGTATGCACTTACTATATAGCTTCGCATAACACCCATATATGCACAGGAAGACTGTAAAATAATACTTTTACTTCTCGCAAGCCAGAAGTTTATTCCCTAAATCCTTGAGAAATAAAGCAAAAAAACTAATATATAACGATTTCTTAATCACACCGCGATTTATTTGCATATCCGAGTATAATCAAATGGACTAACAATCTATAGTTAATTTTTGCAGATGACACAGATTTGTCTGTTTTGGCCGAATAATTAAAAGTCGAAAAAAGAACAACACGAGCAGATGCTGCAAAAATTACCACAGACACCATTACTTTTAATTAACAATTTGCAACTAATTCTTTAAAAGGCACTTCTGTTTAATGAGAATTTCTTTACGAAGTAGCGTAAGAAATGTCTAAAAAATCCTTTCAATTCACACAGCTTTATGCCCAACACGTACATTCAAGTTTCGGGTAGAGTGTGCAAAGAAAGCGCGAGAAAAAATGCGAAGCCGTCTTAAGTCCATAAGAGCAACTTTAGGACAAAGTAAAAATATTATTACAAAAATGTACTAAAAGGCGCTCGCACGGCTTTGCGCAGCATGCGAACTTAACGAACGCGTGCCAGAAACGGCATTGAGAGAGTGGACATAAAGAAATAATTATCAAATTCAACTAAGTTAGAAATCGCTAATTTAAAAACAAGAAAGAAAAACAATTAAATATAAAATGATAATTACATAATTATTGCTTAATGACAAAGTTTCTGTTGCGCCAACAGTCCATCGTTGGCTGGTACTTGTTGGCGCTTGTGGCACGTACACTTACATACGTCACAACAATTGAATGCTGCCCCCATCAGTGGCAGTGAGACAAGTTAGACACTCAGTCAGTGTTTTTATGTGGCAGAGTTAATGTAATTATAATTACAGTAATTTTTGCTCAATTTAATTTAATTTTTTATATTCCTTGTAACGGTAAATGTAAAACTAATTGAATGGGAATTAAGCGTAACACCGAGAATTAGTTAAAATGAAATTTGACTTTGTAGTAGCAAAAAGTCGAATTCGGAAGAGTGCTCTAGTGTGATCTGTTTGTAATTGTTTAGCGTCCTCGATTTCTCTCTGAGAGTATATTAAGTTTGCCACGAAGTTTGTAACATTTAGAAAGAATCGTCGGAGACTTATAAAAGTGTATATAAAAATGATCAACGCAACGAGCTGACTCGATTCGGTCATGTACGTCTGTCTATCCGTCTGTATATATCCGAAGTAGTCCCTCAGTTTTTGAGTTAACGCTCTGAAATTTGGGCACGTCATTTTCGCTCCAAGATGCTGCTCATTTTTCTGAACCAACGCTTTGGGACCACAATAACATAAAGCTGCCATATAAACTGACCGATCAAAAGAAAGGATAACTTGTATCACAAGGATTTAAATTATATGTATTTGTTCTTTAATTCCGCCGCACCTGTTAGGTAGTGTGTTACGGTCCAAAGTTCATAACATAATTAAAAGACAGTTAGGTGAATATGCAAAACAGCCTAACAATCATGAGTATAACTAAAACGCTTAGAATAAATCACAGAAATAAAGTTTACCTTTGAATTACTGATTTGATTATATACCTGATTAGCTCCTAACTAATATTTGATATGAATACGGAGCATTGTTTTTAGTATCCCCTTGCAAAGAAGTCAATATACACATGTATCCTCTATGACCTTGAAGATATACTTCAAAAACCTGAGAGTGTGTGAAATTAATTAACATAAAATGGCAAATGCATTTTTCTTACGAATAAACTGTCAGATGGGAGAGCAAAAATATAATTTGATGTTGCTACGGGAATACCAACATATACAAAGATGTATGGCGTTGTTAAACTGGCAATTCACTGATCCGTAGAGACGGAATTAACTCGATTTAGGTAAGCAAAAACTTTTCTATTAACAATGACAGCCCAAATGGTGGAAAAGTAAGGTGCCAGCCACAGACAAACATGTTCACCTATGTATGGCATATGTGTGTGTATGTGAGTATGCATGGTGAGCTTAGGTTGTGTAAGCGGAGCTAAGCCAGTAATAAGGGCAATTTAGTATCATAATTCAACTTTATTATTATTTAATAATTTTAAGTCATTTATGCACACGCTTACAATATTAGCAGTGTTCAACTAATCTAGCGACAACAATAACAACTGCATGTAGACATGCATATAAGTGGCGGCAACAAACTAAAATATCACGCAAATACCGCTGAGAATAGACGGCAAAAACGAAATTTCGCAACTCTGCAGAGAACTCTTGGAATTTATCGCATTAACTTCCATAAACTCGCATGCGCCCATATGTAGGCGTATTTGACTGCCGATCCGCACTCATCTGCGCGACCTGACGACGAACTGCGGTTCTGGCATTTATGATGGTAATCCCTCTCTCAGCGAAATCCATATTCGTTACATTGTATTTACACTATCCGGCACACCTCCACGGCCAGCCACATGTCATTCACTTAATGTCTGCGTATACCCAAAACGCTAATAACTTTTCGACTTTAGGCGCAATTTTATTAATTTTTGCATACAAGTTATCAGTTGGTGTGTGATGTAAGCCAACAACAACAACATCAGCAGTATGGATGTCGCGTCATCGGCAGCAAGAACACACTTTGTTTCAACACATTGCGGCAAGTTACATTGTAGTTTGGCTTGCACATGCGGCAATACATGAGCGTACACATTCAGCGATTTTCAGGCGTCGGTAATCGCATTTTGGTTGTTTGTGGCGCCGACGCCTATTAAAAGCGGCACAAAAGTTTTAGCTTAGTTGCGAGCATCTGGGATTTATAACTTATTTGTTGCATGAGCCACAGCAACTATGTATAATGGTTGCCGTTAAACGTACAAACACGAGCTACCAGCAGAAATATTTAACTACTTGTAAACAGACACTCATACAACCATATGTTTGTGGCAGAAGCTGGTGCTGATTGAATGACTCAGCCACCTAGGCGCAATGCTTCATTCGCCTTATTCGCTGAAGCTGAAGTGCTTGCTTTCGGTGCTGTGTTGTTACTGTTGGCGTAATTAATACCAGCGAAGTCTCGAATATCTAGCTGCTTACGCATATTACTTTTGATGATGTTCATCTTATTATCTGATAAACTTTCGCAGTCCTGAGCTGTACTCCATTCAATCTTTTTTTATTGCGGCGCGTGTGTGTTTGTTATATTTGTTGATGTAGCAGAAAAACTTTTCAATTTACTTAGAACATATGAAAAATCTTTCATCTTCTTGCTTTCTATTCGCTCAGCAAAACTATTTTTTATTAGGGTGGTTAAATTTTAGTCCACAAATTTGATGAAATTTTGAAAATATAGTCATCCGTGAGTATAAAAGATGTTATGCGCGATAGTTGATCGGCTCAAGTGAATTATCTATGCCTAAATTTAAAACCTACCATTACATTATTTTTATTTAAAGTTTCTAAAATTTTTTCGCTTTCCAAAATTTGATACCCACATTTCTAAACAAAAATGAGTGAAAAGCTGATCTTACCGAGAAAATATTATTGAAGTCATTTGTGTCAGGACTACGAGGTGTGTTCAAAGGAAAAGTTGAATTTTGAATTTATTTGAAAAGTACTTATTTATTCATCAATACCTTTTTTGTTTCCTTTAAGGTAATCTCCCTCGGATATAATACATTTGTCGATCCTCGATTCTGACTTGATCTCATCAATTGTGGCAAAACACTTTCCTTTCTTTGGTTTCTTCAGTTTTGAAAATGGGAAAAAGTCGCAGGGCGCCAAATCTGGTGAGTACGGTGGTTGCTGCATCATTAATAATGCGACATGGCTCTCGCTAAAAATTTAGCAATTTCGGAACAAACTTCGCTGCCACACGTTTCATGCCCAAAACATTTGAGAAAATTTAATGCATGAGCCGATTGATATACCAACATCCTTTGCAACTTCCCTAATAGTGATTGGACGATTTTCAAGAACAACTTGTGCTTTGAGATAAAGCGGACTCACCGAATGCCACAGTCAACATTTCAAGTGTCTTGGCGCATTTTATTCCATTTATCCATTCATTTCAAAAGCCAAAAATTCGAAGAGCACACAAAAACGTGACTAACCTTTTCTGGTGATAAAAGCAAACTACTAGTCGAAATTTGCTCCTAATGCAAGCACATAATTAACGTAAGTGGCCGATTATACTAAAAACAAAACATCGATAATCGTATGCACACAGCTCGCGAAAAATCAAAATTCAGCTTCCGATTGCCGCTAATATTGGAAAACTTAAATTCAACACAAATTTAGGTAAGGCCCTTATGTAACTAAAATTCATACCTGTGCTATTATTATGGACAACACTGATGGGAAATCAAAAGTTTGATAATAAGTGCAAATCAGCATTTTCAGTCCAATTTAATTATGATTTAATCATTGCTCTAATGATTGCCATTTATAAGTTGCCACATTTATATTTGATATTTCGCTGTGTTTTTACGGTAGTTTGGACTTTGATTTGAATTAATCAGGGAAATGAGTTTAACCAGAGCTAACGTGTAAGAAACGAAGGGATAGTACTTGAAAGGAATTATTATTGAGCGATGATAAGAGTATGGCACCAAACCACTAATGCGGGTGAATCTGAAAGCAAATAGGCTGTTCTGGGTGAGGTGTGATAGAACAACAGCAGAGAATTTTACTATATATGGAAATTCGCTTCGCGAAAAATTCTTATTAAAATTTTACAAACCAAACCGAAAATATAAAATATTTGACTTTAAACTTGTTCTGGGTGTAATTTTCCATTTCAACCGAAGAGCAGAAAAAGAAATATACAAACCCATATAAGAATATAAAAAGTCATTTATCATTCTACAGTGATAAACACACAAATAGTATATATGTTTTTTCACTTTTTTATATCATTAGTATTGATGAGGACCACACACATAAAACAGTATTTAGCAGCTCCAAATGAACACGTTTTTAAATTCATTGTTTATCTCTTTTCAAAAAGAAATGATGTCGATGTGTATATTCACTTTCAGTTTATGATTCTTCTCTGTAACATTTGTTATTTGTGCTTCTATGACGTCCAGAATAATCTGGTCAGTGTTGCTGCTGATAATGCTGCCAGCCCAGCCCAACATATCATGCCGACTAGACCTACCTACATTTGTAAACCGCTGAGACAGGTTTGAGCGTTTAAGTTAAATTGGTTTGTTTTGTTTTTATTTACTATAGAGTTTGTTTACGCTATACGAAACTTGTTGTTGTTAATTGATTGTTAATAGAATCGTAGTTAGAAAAAATGTATATAATCTGCTGGACTTAATACTACCATATATATATGTAGCTATATAACACTAGATATATACCAGTCTCATAACTCTTCAATATATACAAAAAATGTCTAGTTCATTACGGAGCAGTGCTTTCGACTAAAGCAAAATTAAGTTTAAACAGCAAAGTAAGAACTCCGTTAATAAATTTAACTTAAGACATGACAAACAATTATTTGGCAGTCTCAGATTGTCCAATTTTAATTATGTTTTCCACGTAAAACATTTCTGTGAACCAAATAGAAAGCGTCTATTCTTTCTTGTCAATTAGAGCATTACTGAATTGATTCTTTTATTTGAATTTGAGCTCTATCTGACTTGTTCGATTTCAGGCAGGAGGCACTTTTTGATTGTATTTACCTCTTTATTCAGATATATTTGCTATTATCTCACTTAATGTTATTTTCTTAAGTGTGGCACATAGGATCGAACAAATTAGAGATGCACTTTCGTTCTTCTGAACTTATACTAAAAGTATAATCCCAGGAGGTCGATGTTCTTGCTCGCATTGCATAGGCCGGTTCTCTAAATTAACTTTACCTCTAGTATCTCCAAACTATATCGTGTAAAATACAAAATAAAAACGTCTTAATATATATCTCTAAACTAAGCAACCTATCGAATTTCGCTTGTTAGAAAATTTTTTAAGTTAGGGTCAACTGTGTATTGAAGATCACGCGCAAGCACTACATTTAGAAATTTTCTTATGTCTATTTATCTTAGACATTCTGTTTATCCTCATTAAAATATCTTTAAAATTCTTCAACTTATACTAAAGAATAGGCCAAATTTCCCTGAATTAAGGTATTTTCTAGATACCATTAGTAGTATAAAAAATTTTGGAAAATTTTATAATTATAAATATTACTAAAATTTTCTACGTTTAATTAGGGAGAGTACAAAGTTTTACTTTAAGCAAGTCATGATGATATAAATATTGGGATACGGTGGACAGTACGTTGATAAAAATGTGTTCCAATGACTGTTTCGATGCAGTGCAATGAACCATGACTTGTGTGGGTATATGCAAATACCCGTGGTTGGTGGCGTGCGCCGCAGTTCAAGTTCACGGTTACGGCCGCTTCGTTTTGTTTACATTCATGTTTTATAATATCGACGGCAGTGCGCTTTATCACGAAACAGGTTCATTGCAAAGTAGATTTAATTATAATACACGCACCTGCGAGTACAGAAATATGCAATTACTTACCAATCTGGCATTTGCCTCGATACGGGTAGCGGTTCATATGAGCAGTGTCTTCAACAAATATTCGGACAAAATATACTATGTAGTTAAAAGTAAATGCATAAAACTATGGAACTTTTAAATAGTGATGTTAATATCAGAGATCTTTATCTCTTCATGCATTCTTATGGAACATATTTTTGCATACTTACAATTATTAGTTTTTTTAATTGATACAGGAAAAATATTTACACATAACAAATAGTTTATCTGTTGAAGTGATTACTAGATTTTTTCATTATCTGTAAACTACTTTCAAATTGTGTAACTTTTGTCCGACTATTAGTGGAAGCCACTGTCGGTGCTAATATCTACCTATGCAAATTACATACTAACTGTCATTATATCATTATGACATTTTAATTCAAAATAGCGTCCCTACTTGCCAATTGAAGTTTATTTGAGTTTTAAGCACTGTTGATGCCGGCTGGGCAGCGTATAAATAGATTTAGATCTGTTTAGTGGATCGCAAAGAACGCTTGGTTACCGGAATACACCATTCTAACACATACGTAAAACACGTAAAATAAAATAATAATAATAATAAAATCAAATAATTCGAAAAGGACGTGTTTATAACATAAAAAATGCAAGTCATTCGTATTTTACGCAACTCGTTCGTTATCGTGTTTTTCCTTTTCAATTTCTGTCGAACCATCGAAGCCAATGCGCAGCCTGCTGTTTCCGGACTGATGGATAATATTGCCGGCACTTCACCGGCTGCCAGCAGCGTTGTGATGCAAGAACAGAAGTCAATGCATAGTCTGCTAAATGCTGATAAGTTGGAGTCACCATCAGTAGCTGCAGGTGATGTTGGAGTTGCGGAGAGGGGCGAGAAGGCGAGTGGTAGTCGCCAGACACGCCAAGTTATATTTCCATATGGTGGTTATGGTGGCTATGGTCATTATTATGGCGGCTATCCCTACTATTATCCTTACAGCTACTACACTTACAGACCCTACTACTACTACAAGCCGACCTACAGTTATGGCCTTCCCTACTACTTATATGGCTAACTGAGCTGCTGATTCGGTGATAACGTGAATTTAATTTTTATGTTTATAATTATTTTTCATTAATTTTATCGGGAGATTATTATATTGAGCCTGTGACAAACAAGAAACAATATTTAAGTGCAAGTTATGATCAATAAATTAATGCAGCTTGAACTACAAAATTATGATTTAATAATTAATTTACATTTCGACGTTGAATAATTAGATTCTTAAAAGTGTTGTGGCGAGAGTTGAGATGCAGTATTGTAATGAACCTGTTCTGCTGTTATTCTCTGAGGCGAAATTTTAAATAATGATTTTCGCTATCAATTTGATTCGTGTATAAAATCGAAATGGAAGATTCTGCTGTGTTTTTTGCTAATAAATTTCCAAAATGGACCTACTGCTTGTGGAACTTGTTCTTCGGCAACGACCTTTATGAGCCGAGGGGTGTAGTAAACAGTTAGAACGAAATTAACTTAAGGTGCACTAAGAAAAGATAGAATGGAATTGAGGACGAGCTTCTCTTGATTAAAACTCAACTTACATCAACTGATTACCGATTAACATAGAAGCATGGAGTCGTGTGATTATTTATTTTCCAATAACTTTATTCATTTATTACATAATATCACAAAATAATAATTCCAATACTTTGCTTTGTAAAGCCATGAAGCGAAACAAAGATATTATATTTAAGTAAAAAAACAGATAAAAATTCCTTTAAAATATGCTGCTAAGGTGCTAATTTTTGTACCCGGGTGTTACGTAATGTGCAGAGGTATTATCATATTTTTCAATTGATTGTTGTGCAACAACTTAAAATATTATAGATATTGGTTTATATTTATATTTGGGCCTTTATTATTTCTCAACTGACATGAATTGACCAATTAGAGTGGAGAGGGTAAAATTTGTAGATTATAAAAAAAGAAAATTTTTGGAAAAAAAACATTCTTTCAACATCTAGTTGAAGTTAAAAGTATTATTTCGTAAAAATTTTTGATAAGTGTTTTAGAGGCTGTGAGTCCTCTTCCTGACCAATTAAAAGTTATCAACTTAAAAAAAATTTTGTGGTCATTATTAGAGTTTTAAAAAAAGTCTTAAACGGCAACATGCTTTCCTTAAGCGTTAAAATAAAGTTTGAGTCAAAAACCGCCAAATTCGGTAATTTTTATATAAATGTGAAATGTTTTTTCCAAAATTTTTCGTTTTTCATTGTATAATCTACAAATTTTACCCTCAGGCTAAGCAAAAAAATAACTTTTTTTTCGTTCCACCCTAATCAATATTCTTCCGACGATTTCTGTTCTATTTCATTGGATGAAAGTTTTGTACCGTTATTAAATCTAGCTGTAACTGCAAGAATTGTTGTTTGGGGATCGGACTTTAACTGTTCATCCTTTCTCTTTAAAGTTCATATCTGGATTCCTGTATGCGATAAGAAACAACAGAAAGGCTGCCGGGTATAATAATGAAATTTATTTATTTACTCATCATACAATTATGTTATTTCAGCTGTATATGTGTATACATTCGTTTATATACACTCAGATTCGGTTTAGGTGGGCTTTGGGTGTAATTGTGGTTAACATGCTGTTGATAAGCATAATTTATTTGATGGACTACCTATTCACCGAAATAATCAATGCTGAAATTTTACTAATAACGGAGCATAATTAATGTAATTTTAGCTTTTATAATTTATGCGTGTCATCAGCGAATTCTTGCAATTCATTATCATTAAATTTGATTAGGTTCGCAATTTGAATGACCCAATTCAATGATATTTCACTAAAAGAGTATTGCCTGAGTTGGCATGATTTCATATAACGGTTGTTTGCTGTAGAGGAAATATATTAAAATTTATTATTTTAGGTGTTTTGACCGCATTAGGGATCGCTAAGCAGGCGATGTACCACAGGATGAATATAAGAATACTAAGTTCGGATGGCATTGGTCCTATTCACATTTAAACATTTAAGTTTGCTAAAAGTATTTCAGAATTTTAAAAGCGTAAAACTTTTACCTCGAATGAAATAGATGGTTTGTAATTTTAGTTTATTTAAAATAGTCAAGATCGATTGGAAAAGAGTGACACGATGACAAATCGTACATAGTTCATAAAAATACTGATCATTAACAGAAATGGATAGAGTTGATTATAGGGCACTGTTTAAAAGGCCCAGTTAGTATACAATTCATAAATCGATAGGTGATTGCTTTAAAAACAACATACTGAAAATTTCAATCGATATCTCAAATAGTTTTTGAGTTACAGTCATCTAAAGAGTATCCGCTCAGTTCAATCAGCTATTTGTTTACCGTTAAGCTTGTTTTTTTAACTAAAACTACATTTTTAAAATTTGCTTGCGTGATTACTCGGAGATAAATGATCCCATCATTATTAAATTTTTTCCGCATGTTATAATTTAATACCCTTTCATGTTGTTGCTATAGAGTATAATAGTTTTGTTCACCTAACGGTTGGTTTTATCACCTAAAACTAATCGAGATAGATATAATGTTATGCATGTGTAAATAATCAGGATGACAAGGCGAGTTGAATTCCTGTGACTGTCTGTCCGTCCGTCCGTCTGTCCACGCAAGCTGTAACTTTAGGAAAAATTAAGTTATTTTGATGAAGGTTGGTACACATATTCCTTGGTACCCAAAGGAGGATCTGGTGAATCTGGTGTGACAATTGGACAAGAGACATTGCACTGCCCACTTTTAGGTGTAATTCTATATCTCCAGAACTATTTGACCGATTTCAACCAAATTTGATGTGTGAGGTTAGCCAAACATTTCTATTATACACTCCACAATGGGTGGCTGACAACCACGCCTAATTCAGATATAACAAACTTTTAAATTCCGTCTGATTCTTTAACTTTACAGTATACAAAAATATACAGTATAAAAAAATCAAACATCATTAAAGTTATCGGGTCAAAACTTCCCTTAACCCCCATACATACTTAACATAAATACAAGTATTTTCGAACCTCCGGTTCACTTTATACCGCATCTATCGGTCAGTATGTAATAAATCTTAATGAAATTCAGAAATAATCTTTTTCTAATAACAGTGTATCCTCTTTCCTTAAATGGATGAAATCACGGCGATACTTTCCTTAGTTTGATATAAAGTTTTGCCAAAACCTGAAGGTGTTCCTCCGTCTTTTTTCCTTGCAAGTTGCCAGAGTATGAAATGTTTGCTTACACCCGAGCTTAGACCTTCCTTACTTGCTTATATTTAGTTTACCTAACAATGACATGTAAAAAACGGCCATCGGGGAAATTTTTTTAAAAATCGACTTACCATTAGCTAAAAGGGAGCGGCTTTTTAAAAACTTTGATATGATACTTGCGATCCGCCGAGGGCATCCTTGTTGTCACGTACACATCTGGAGAGTAGAGTTTGTAACGCTGCTCTCTTTTTAAGAGATGCAGTAAGGGTTTGCAATTAATTACATTTTCTATGTGGGGATGCAACAAACGTTTAGGTAGTAAGTTTGCGCTTTTGCAAATTTATTTACTACTGCATATGTTCTGGTGAAATGCGCATGTTTATAAGCTACTTTGCATTGCAAATAAACTGAAATCAACAATCTGAAACGTTGAATGCAATAAATCTTCGCCAAGCTGCATGAGATGCAAGCAAAATGGTCGTGTTGCAGTTTTCTCTAAAGTGGGCTGGTCGGTGCATCAAGTTGTCGGAGCATTTCATCACGTCCGTTTGCTCATTTGTTGAAGAAACGTTGAATTGTAAATTTAAAATTAACCTGCACAACAATGTAAAAAGTAGTGCATAGAGAAAATATTTATATGGGCTACGAAGAATGGCAGTTCATTAATTATGTAGTTAGAATACAAGTCATAGCTGTAATGTTATATAATATATTCAAACTGATCATATGGTTATACAGTGAAACTCAGGTCAACATCGTAAAAAACTCATACAATAAACTGTTATCGATACGGAAATATGGATAATATTCTAACCTCATATTTATATTTGGGGTTTTTATATATTTATCAGATGATTCAGTGATATTGGTGATGCGCATTACCTAATTGTGAGCAAATATTCATGTGGATTTTTTCGATTTCAATGAAAGCAAAATTTTTTGGACTTTATTCCACCAAGTTCTCAACCAATATTGGCTTAATCATTAAATTTTGTTTGTGTGAAGACAATATTGACTGCCGAAATTGTGTGGACTCGCATGTGCATACACGCACGCGTACATATGCATATGCTAGCATGTGAAAACGAGTATTGGTGAGAATGTATGCGGCAAGTGTAAGCTGAATTTCCTGGGCAATAGAGCGTATAGGTGACAAATATTTACACAGCGATCAGCAGCAAATCGAGTCATACGCGGCTACAAGCCAATTTACACAACAACAAATTTACGAGCAAACAGGCAGTCGCCACATTCGGCTTATGTGCATACAAACAAATAGCTTTAGTGACTGCATACAAAGGAGGGGTAGAGGGTTGCAGGTGAAAATAGATTTTAAAAACTACATTGCACGCCACACTGCGGCAGCAAATTAAAAAAAATTTATATTTTTTGCTAAAACTGCGGTGCGATTGCGGCATACGGTCCGCGTAAGCTTTAGAATATTTAATTTATTTCTATAAATCGGACTGGTGCCTCTGCATTTCGGTGTTTGACGAAGTGTTTGTGGAAGTGAAGTTGGAAGAAAGACTACTGTTAAACTTGTAATATGTTTATGATTTGGACTATTCTCTCTCCCATTTTAGATGTCTTTTGCTACCCTATTGCCGGTTATAGCTCTGCTTCGAATAAAATCTTCCATTGTAGCGCATTTACAAATGCGTTGAGTGGAGGACGGGCATACAACTTTTGCCATTTTAAATTAATTTTTTGATTCCTGTGAGTTCTGCGCTTTTTATTAATACTGCCGGGTGTTGTAATTTAGTAAAACACAACAACAATACAATAACTTTTGAAGTTAATAGATTATATAATATATACTCATTTACATACAAATATTTTCATTTACGGATGCATTTTTGTGCATAAAAAATTAGCTTTTGTGAAAAACTTCAAATAAAACTCACATCACTTTTGAATGATAATGGTTGACAGCTATGTTTTTATGCGCACGAATTACGTATGAACAATTTGAATTAATATAGCGTGTACTTGATAATGGATTAAAATCAAACGGCAACCATACAACGGTGCTGTCAAAATTAACTAATCAAATAATATTAAAATTAAAGAGCAATAAGCTATCAATCAGAAAATAATGGATGAAAAATGAATTATCAGAATGGAAATTGGAGAAAAAACTATATTTTCCGTTGAAAGTTTTTTGCTTATAAGAGACTTCTAAGCGTTAGTACCAGAAATAAGCCCACACTCTTTCAGCTTGTCGTTGTTCTCTCCATATTCTTAGTATAACGAGAGTGTTTTTATCGGCACTTCGATTAGCCGCGGTCCCAACATAAAAAGGCGATCAAAGTCGAAAGTCAAAAACAATAATATAAACAAATATTGATGAGTTTTTTTATTTTTATTTTGGATTATTTCTTCCGTTTAATTATAACCGACTTTATATTAATTTTATAACCCGAGTCCAGTATTATTAAAAGACATTTGATAAGCTTAATAAAGCGAAAATAACTCTCATAAATTGTAATTACAATCGGCAAAGTATGTCATACATACCTATACAAGTGTAAGAACATGCCTTGATCTCCAGCAGCGATTTGCGCGTAGTGAAATTGCGAAAGGACGAATATTGTAATTGTATGTGCTGGTAACTAAACAGTGCAGATAATGGCGTTTGCTTTCACTATTCTAAGTAGCAAAATCTACAGCGATGACAACAAACGCTATTGTGCGTATATATTAAGAAGCAGAATGGGTTCCGCGCGCACACTTTTAATTTAAAACGAAATAAATTTCAAATTTAATTTCTCACTCAACTGAGCGCTGCGCTATTTCCATGTTACGCTTTTATTTTGTTTCGTATTTATGCTTTCCAATTCAGCCAGGCGCTACACCTTACTCGCTTTTTGCGCTCACCACGGAGCACAGAACGCCTCCAAGATCAGTGCCTTCGCCACTATCGTTGCAAATGAGTTCGCCACCTTTGCTGAGCCGCAACCGCTGATGCCGTTCTCATCTCCGCCTTGACGCTTCCTTGATCCGCCACATTTATTTCTTCTTCATTATCCTGGAAACAATTTTCTAGCGCTGCCCCTTCGCCACCAAACCTGCCTTATGCGCTAAACATTGGGACTTGTAAATGAGAAAAAAGGACGCTTGGGAAAGAGAATAGTTGATTGCTGCGCGCGAATGGCATATACAATGCAACAATAGCAATAACAATAGCGCGCATCTAGAGCAGTGGTGGAGAAATGCGAAAATAAGCGTGTAGCGGCAGCAAAGGTCGCAGTAGTGTTGGAGCGGTAAGAACCGCAGTTGAGCAGATGCAAAAGCATGCAGAAGCGAGCAGCAGGCGGGTTCTGCCAGCCAGGATATTCATTATTTTCGTGCATCATTAAGCGCTGTGAAATGTTTGGTTTTGCATTTACTTACGCGTTCGCCGTAATTCCGCCCTTTCACCCTCAATACCGTTTCATTGGGGTTACACTAGCGTGACATCAGCCGAGTTTTCACACTGGTGAAACACTACAAATAAAAAAAAACGCTATGTAACAGTATACTTACATATATAAATGAAATGAAATGGAGAAATGGCTGCTGCCAGCAACAACAGCAATATTCCGGCGTCTGCAAAATGACTTGGAAGACATTGCGTCTCTGGCGCAAGCTAATGGATTCGCTCTAAATAAACGCGCTTTTTACACACTATTTTGCTGCCGTCGGATGGCGTAAAGAAATATACGTTTGCGTTAGCGAAACGTAACGAAAGCAATATTTTTAATTTCTTTAATCATTCTAAGTATTTGTTTGGCTTAGTCATCACAAAGCCAAATGCTCCATTTTAATGACGAAATAAATTGTTGCTTTCTTTTTTAGTGGGAAATGTTTGAGCGAAGTGACAGATGAAATATGTTGTTTAATATTTTTAATACTCACATCTGTATATAAAGGAGAAACAAGAATGACGGCATAAAAATGCTTAATAATAATTGGCCAATATTATGAAATGAGTACAAAATAAGTGTACAGGATTTTCAGAATGGCTATGGCGCAGGTGAATTGGTATCCAGAAATCAGAGAAGAAAGTAGTGTTAGCACATTGCAAATTCCAGTATTGAAAGAGGCTAAAGTGAGCTTTCTGGTTATTGGCGTAGCTCAAAATAAATAAATTTTACACCGAGCAGAGTTGTTCTTTCTTTTTATTAGGACACAATTAGAGATAGAGATTAGCTTTTAATTCCGAGTTCAATTTTGAATCTTTATTGAAACATTAATTAATTTACAATTACAATCGGTCATTAAATTGCTTGATTTATGTACTTATAGCGACTTGACCCTCTCCAGCATGTTTCTGCCACTACAATTTACAATTATTAGTAGCCAATTACTAATATAGCGTCCGCATAGAAATCTGCACTTCTAGACCAATAGAAAGGAAAAAGCACAGTGTTGCATTTCAATGCGCCCGACATAGCGAAGTGCGTGACTGCTGTTCTATTGACTTTAAGTTCAAAATCCGATAACGTTGAAATCTTTAAATCAACTTTATCTGTGGCATGTTGTTTTTGTTGCTGCTAAATAACATAGAAATCGAAACTAAAATCGTTCAATGTATAGCAACCACATTGGCGTTGTTGTTGTTATAATTGTATGAATAGTAGATGTGATCAGCTAAATAGTGAATTTGCCAGAATTCATATTTGCTGATAGTGCAAGTTCCACGCGACCTCGCTTGTCCAGATTATTGCGAAATGTGGAAAATGCGAAAATGATGTCGGAATTAAGTGAAGAAATGAAATGAAAACGGAAATATAAAATAAAAATCAGAATAAGAAAATTGCAGTTATTTGTGAAACGGAGCTGGCTATCAATGTTGCTGTTGCAACTTCGGCATTTGTAACGGTGTAGGTATGTTAGTGGCACTTGCACTGTTGACATCCGTAATACCAGTGGCAGCTGCATCACCTCATATTATTTTGACAAATTGTTTTTGCACGCTACTTTTAGTGGATTTTATTTCATTCTTGCGATTATTTTCTACACATTTTTACAGCTAAAATTTATATTACTTCCTCGCTTACTTGGCTGATTTTTTGCTGTTTGTTGCGCTTTTCTGCTTCATTTCGTATTTATGAGCGAAATTTTTCAGCGCTTCCGCACCTCTCGAACAGCATGACATTTATGTGTGGATGTGTGTGTGAGTGTGTGTGTGTGAGTTTTGTGTGGAGGTTCGAGGTTGCAGTTGACTTAGACAGTGGAGCGCCTGGTTGTGGTGGCTGCAGCGTTAGCGGTGCGTTTTGCGATAAATGGAGAGAAATAAATGCAGCAGCAAAATTAAGTGGCTTTCAAGGAGCTTGCATTATCTGCATTGTGTTTTACAGCGTGTTTTGGCAGCGAACAATAGTTATGACAGTGTATAAATGTGCGCTTATGATTAAGCAGTCCGGGCAGTTGGGGTTGAGAGAAGTTTTGTATAGTTAATAAGTGAGTTGAAAGGATAAGCTCGAAGCTGAACATGGACTAAGACAAGTTCTCATATGTTTACATGTCGGAACAAGTGTGCGATCCGGAGCTTCGTTGTTGTGAAAAAAGCAAATAGTTACAGTGTTTTTTGTGAGATCACACACTTAATGAAAAATTATCTGCAGAATTTCAGAATTTGTATACCCTGAATAAGGTATATTAAGCTTGCCACGAAATTTGTAACATCCAGAAGGAAACGCCGGAGACCATATAAAATATATACCATATATAAATGATCAGCATTATGGGCTGAGTTGATTTAGCCATCTCCGTCTATCTGTATATACACGAAATAGTTCTTTAGTTTTCGAGATATTGATCTGAAATTTTGCACACGTTATTTTCTCTTGAAGAATTTGCTTATTTGGCGGAATCGCCGATTTCGGACCACTATAGTATATAGCTACAAGCTGAACTATCGGAATCAAATTCTTGTAAGGAACCTTTTGTATTTGTGAAGGGTATTACAGCTACGGTGCAATTGAAGTAGACGTTTTTATAACGCTTTTATTAGCTTCACCTATATGATCGTATGTGTGTGACCTTGTTTGGTCAGTTTGACTGTGCAAGCGATAACTTGAGTATAAATTGAGATATCTTATTGAAATTTGCTATATACATATGTGTCTTGGCAGCCAAGAGAGGTCGGTATTGCAGATGGGCGTAATCGGACCACTGCCACGTCCACAAAGCGCCATTAAAAGAAAACCTATCAAGTGCCATAACTAATAATTAAACTAAGATACCAAACAATAATAATACAAGTAGTATAGTAATATAATAATAGTAAAAACATGGGATACCTATTGGCTAAAATTTTTTTCAAGAGCGGGCGTAACCCCGCCCTCAAGTGGTTTAATATGTATATCTTCCGAAATCCTACATTTCAGGAACTATACGACCAATTTCAACCAAATTTGGTATGTGAGGTTGCTCAGTCATTTCTATCACACACTGTGAAAACGGGCGAAATCGTGCAATGACCATAAAACTATGCAGCTAAATCATTAACTACCATATATGCTGTCACTTGAACAACAAATTTACTCAAACGCATCCTTAAAGAAAGTGGAAACAACACGGCTGGCTATATAATATAATTGTAATTTTAAACCATAAAATACTAAAAAACACGCTTTTAAAGCACTTTAAGATAGAAAGTGAAAAATATTTCTTTATATAAACTGACAGTAATATTGACCGAAAAATATTTGTATTATTGTGAGAAAAGCATGGGATTAATTGTGCCATTGTTTTCATATATCGAGCATATCACATCGCTTTATTCGTTCAATGTAGAGCGAATAAACGACTTCGGTTGACAAGTTGATCCCTATTCAAAAGCCAAGTAAAGGCATCGTTCTTTTGATGTTGCCACCATGTAGCGGTTTATAAATCTTTCTTAAAATATGTCTCTCGAACATCTAACAACACCAGTCTATCGGATGTTGCCTTCATATATGTATGGGTCAACAGTATTTTCAGGGAGAAAAAGGTTGAAAAAATTAACTATTGATACATCTTTTCATGAATGGGATTGGCGCAGCACGTTTACAATTTATTACGTAATCTGAGTTCTTATGAAATATCGAAACGAAACTATTAGCATTCTGGAGGTTGCTTTTGGTGTTCATCACTTGGTCTGGTATATTCGACTGATCAATATGAAAAAAGAGGCGTATATCTTCACTCAGTTTATGACGTTAGAAACCTTAGTGACGTGAGTAAAGGAAGTATTTTCGCGTTCCCCGCCGCTTTTTAGTGTACTGATGAAACAGTAAATAACCAGAAAGTGCCACACTGTTGAAGTCACTGGTATTTAGCCACCGCACATTGCATAGTTTTAGGCGCACAAAAAACAAAAGCTTCCGTTTGACTTTTTGGCGAGCATTAGTGAACTTTTCCATTAGTTGTAGCTGAAGTGTTGACTACAAACAACTTCGGCTGGCTTAAAAGCCTCCACAGAAGTATGCGCGTATGTGTGGTCTGCCTATGCGAGCTGTGGCTAAGCGCTGCTGTCACGTTACAGTGCATGCTGCGCGACAATGCATTGCTAGTTGGAATTCGCTGGAATTGCGGTGCTCGGTATCTCTTTTTTATGAATGCGTAAATCCAAAAGAATTCGCTCTATGGGCGAGTATTTGTGCATCTAAGTATTTCAGTATTAATTTGTGTGCCTGCGAGTTTTTATTTAAGCAAAAGATTGCTGCCCTAAACACCATAGAGACAGGCGCTAAAGCGAAAACTATGCCTTTTTTCAGCCAATTTATTAGGCATTTTTTGGCAAGCGTTATGTGTCATATTGCATTCGTCGGCATTTGAGAATTTTTGTGCATCTTTGTTGTGGAACTTTTTCCGCAATACCATACTTAACAGAGAGTTATAAAACGTCAAAGTTGTTTGCGCCGAGTCAAATGCATTTAAGCGTAGGCCAACTTTCAACCGAGCTTACTAATATGTTGCATTTATATGTATGTACATATACGCGAATGATACTATCGCTCTCCAATATGGAGATCTGTCGTGAGTTTTATGGATACTTATGGAAAAAATTTCTGACTTCAAAAAGCCGCAAATTTAGTAAACATTTTTAAAGGCCAATAAAATCAACACTTATTCGAAATAATTTTCCGGTAAAATCTGTGATGAATTTTAGTTTGATAGAATCATATATTCTCATAATATACACAGCATAATTGACTTTGCTTCAAGTATTATATATAAAACGAAAAACTTGTACCCCTCTTCAGGCAGTGAGCCGGGGCGTATGAGCAACAACCATAACAAAATGTTAAATTGCGTTAATATGTGTGTAAGAGGCTTTAGAACAGAATAATGGTTTAAAAATTGCAAAACATAATTTCATTAAAGATTTCCATCAGTTTTCTCAGCGTACACAATGTTGCGCTCACAAAAGCACCGGCACATGTTCACTTGAAGAGATATGAGCAAAGCAGCAGTGCAGGCCACTTTATTATGTTGACAGATAATTGGAAAATAGACTAATACAAACACCAACGCAGAAGTTCACACGTAGCTCCGCAAAGATGCATGACTTTGGCAGAGTTATGTGGAGAAGTGAAAAACCGCTGTGCATTCGTGCCAGCAGATGCACTCTTAATGAGTGTAATGAAGTCGACTGACTGCAGCAAAGGTGTCAACAATGTAACCAAGGCTCGCTTGCGGCAGACGCATTGCCGGGTTACCGGCTTTTGGCACACCAGCTTGTGTAGCTTGTAAATTAAGTGCGTACAGCGAGCGGAATTTGTGTTTGTGTTGATACGAGTTTGGAAGATTTATTGGCGTGACGACGGCAAACGGTTTGTAGGTGTTGCAGGCATACATGCAACAAAATGTGGTAGGAGTGGTTGTGAAAAAAGGATATTTATTAGAAATGTGATTAAGACAGTGCCATGCAGGTTTTTCAAATAGCTTTTTTATTAAGATTATCATTTTAAGTATGTGGCCGGACCATTAATTTGGACGAAATGCTCTTTTTTAATCTTGTTTATATTTTTAATTTTCCTTTGGCTTACAATAAAGTGGACTCTATATAAAAATAGAATTGAGATTTGCGAAAATCGACTGGTTTTAAGAGTACTTACAGCTCAATTCCGTATGTACCAAGGCAATATTCGTGCGGTGACGCGAAGGTAATGCTCTGCACTTGGTGGGATTAGAAGAGCGCACTGCATTATAAGCTTCTACAATTCAGCATATCAAAGATATATATTTAAACAATATTTGGTGAAATTTTTACAATTTTAGTGTTCAGTTTCATATTATTTATAGATAAATCAAGTTTCTCTTAAATAACGGCGTAAATGAAGTACTGAGCTCAAGTCTAAATATTCTGCTTACCAACAATAGTACATTAAGCCCAATTCCACACACTTTGTTTGTGAATTAATCAAACAACGGTTCTGTTAAGCAATCAATGTTGTTCTAGCGAAGATCTCTCCTTTTTATGACTTCGTAACCTGAACAAAATTTATGTTATCGCCATATGAGCTCAATAATAATCGTACTTTTGTTGTTGGTCATGTGTTTTGCTACAAGGGGGATGCTGTCAATCGGAGTCAGATGGCAGTCATAAATAAAGTGTGACCCTGAAGATTATGAACTCTCAAAATACAATTGTGTGCAACAATAGTAGTGACACTACAACACGTTGTCTATAAGAGTGGCAATGTCATGTGGGAAAGTCATGAAAATATGTGCTTTTATTATACTCGTTTGTGTATGTTAAATGTGCGGCAGTATCTCAGCAGTGTGCATTTGACTCGCCTAACAAGAGGAACATTGAATAGCAATAATTTCGGCTGAAAGAAACAGACTCATTAAAACGCCAGCAGAATTTATGCACGAACTAAGCACATAAATGTATATGAAGCACAACAAACTATCTTAGCAGCAACGGCAGCGCTGCGAATGGAAAAATATGCGAGCAAATTGTAGCAGCAAGAGGCCATCAATAGTAATGCTAACATAATTGTATCATATACCAAACATATCCAGGCCCAGATTAACTCACACACTCATGTGCTGGCATCGCATTTCACACATAGACGCATGACGCTAGGTGGCGCTCGAACGGCTGGCAAGACGCCCCCGGCTTTCACCTTCAGCTCCTCGCTGCTGTTCACAATGCGACAGTTGGCTTTGGCCAATGCTGCAATTGATTTTCACTTTTGTCATTGTTGCCATGACTTTGCCGCCTTTTATTGCAGTCACATTTCCCACTTTCGTATCCTCCTTTCGATTCCCCGTGGACCTGATCTCCATGGTTAATATTTATTTCTCGTAATTGTCTTGTTGTTGTTGTCTAAGTTGCCTTTTGGTTGCCTTGTGCGTCTGCGGCGCCGCATGAGTGCTTGTCAACAGCTGTGGTATTGCATTGCTACTGCTGTTGTTGTTGTAGTTAGTGCTATTGCCATGCGTTGTTCGCCAGTGTGCGAGTATGTGGCTGACATTTATTGGATTTGAACATTTTTGTAACGATTCTGTTTACGTTATCCCTAACAAATGTTTTCTACTTGTTTCTGATTATCCACAAAACGAGACGGCAGCCGCTCTGGTAGGCTTTATGAGGCATCGCTTCGCTCCAATTCACAACTGTGAACATGTGTACTTATATTTCATGCAATACTTGTAACATCGGCAACTACAGTTGCGTATTACGGTGTGTTTGTCTGTTTGTCTATGCCGGAGTCAATTTATATGCGCATAATTGAATAAAGTTATAATGCCACTCTACACAAATTATTTGTATTTTTATTCTTTACAAGTGTACTGTAGAGTTCGTGAAAGTGTGAGGATTTTAGCAGGTTTACATTCATTCAAGTATCAGTAGTAGCTTCGAACAAGCTATTAAATTTATATTTTGAAATTAGAAGTCATTTCTGTTTGAAACAATTGAAACACTCACAGACAGTCTCATTTTATTCCACAAGACTTGAGACTTGAAAAATAAGTAATTTACGCCTATAATTTAATTGCTATATTTCTGCAACAGCTTACTTCATGGCAAGAACTAAGCTACTAGGTTTCACGAAATTAACTCGAAACTATTATATTCGTTGCTAATCCTCAGCCATCCATTTTTACACCAACTTAAATTGGGTTAAATGTAATATCCTCACTTAATTTTGTTATTACGATATTTATATACTAGTAAAAATGGCTTCAGTTTTTTATATAAAATCAAAATAGCTGATGTAGTTGCAATCTCTGTTATTTCATAATTCGGTTATCTTAAGACTATTGTTAAAGAAGGTGGAAATGAAAAGCTGCCAACTTGAAATAGCAGTTGAGTTAACTCAAATAGTTTATGAAGTATTCACATAACCCTATAAATCTAATGGTTTTAAACCACATATGATAGTTCCCGTAAGTTACTTAGTTGAACAAATTTCGAATTTCACCGTTTCGTGGGCGTGGCAATCTACAAATTTCAACCATTTCCAGTCTCATTCGTATCAGAATGCTAAGGAACATGTTTCACATGGATGCCTGAATATTTCTCATTTCATATTTGCACCGCAGACGGACGAACGGACGAGAACTCTACTAGTCAGATCAGTTTGCTTTAAGTTTAGTTGCAAGACACACTTGGTAAAGCACGCACTTATATCCACCTAAGGAGCTCTAACTAACAAGGATGGCAACGCAACCAGGGAAGTTAAAACAAACGAATCAATAAAATAGCACGAAGTGAGTGCTTTATTTGTTGCGCAAGCAATACGGGAAAAACGAGTCATTTTATGTCGCTGCAATCAGCAATATGTTTATGGCAACTAGTTGCAATTGTTGTGGTTTTGTTACTTTTAATTAAAAACGCAAGAACGAGGTTGTGGCAAACGCATGACAATGTAAATAACAACAACGTTTATGTAGCAGCGTTTTCATTCACAGCCACAAACTCACACACACGCGTCACAAGCACAGCATAGGCGACTAAGGGCTGCTTTGAGGTCGACCGTTTCTTCAACTTGTCAGAGCTTTGAGCGGCAACGAGCTGTCGCAATTATTTTCCAAAACACATGAGACGACGGGTGCCGAGAAACATATGTGCACGTGTGTGTGTGTGTGTGAGGCCTCGGGTTGTAAACTGGCGCATGCATGTGAGTGTGAAGAAAGGCGGCGGCATACGACTGCAATAGCTGGGTGTAGGAACACAATGGCAGCCGTGTAAACAATAGGAACAGCAATAAAAATGCTCATTTCCGCCACATAATGCAACTGCAGCAAATGTAGCCATCGACAATGGCAGCCATTGGTAAATATTCGACGACTCAAGCATATTTTTACACCATTCTACACACATATATACTTGTGTGTGTGTGTGTACGTGAACATGCAACGGAAGTTGTTTTGTCAAGAACAATGACTGAATATCAATTGCTTGCAATGAATTTGATAGATAAATTCACTTACTCTACACTGGAAAAAAATATTAATTCATGACTCATCAGCTAATAATATTTAAATATAATATATTAAAAATTTGCCTTGATTTATATTTATTAAGTGCCATATGCATATGTATCTTCTGCTTGTGCTGGAGAATATTAAAACATAAAAGTCTAAGAAAATCTTCAGAGTTTAAGCTGCTACTAGAGAATTTCTACGTCTCCTATTTCTTACAATACGCATACCGCTTACTGCTAGCACTCTTTTAAACCTTGGGAAACATTTTAGGATACTTTTCGTAACAAGGCTGAGTTTCCGCTGAAAAGTTTAATCGTAGACTCGGGCATTTAAGTGTCGCTCGCCTCACACCACCGCTGAAGAAATCAGTAGATGTGTTTTTTCCAAATTTGTTCTTATTTCTACCTTTTATTATATAACGTTAAGCTCTCCACGTTTTATATGCACTAAAAGCTTTGCATGTCTCACTTCACATTCCAAAATTCCCTGAAACTATAAAGCATTCGGAATAACAAAGTCCGATTGCTATAAAATTGACTTTGACCTCCACATAACTTTACATCCATTGATATAAAATATTTATTATTATATTATTTCTCGTACTTGCATCCATAATAAAAAAAATATTTAACTAACTTTGTATTAAAATATATTTAATATTTAGATTAAGAACATCTACACTGAATATGCAAATGAATTGATTTTTTCTCAGTGCATTGAAGTTCATTAACTTAACGCCAGCTGTCTTGTTTTTCGGTGTTTGACAAGTGATGGATTTCATGCTTAATGTTCTGACCCACCTCGCTTCCTAAACCGTTAACATTTCATGCAAGGCACACAAAAACATAATACTATATCGTATAATTGCCCCTGCAACGACATTTCACAACACCGAACACATACACACGTACACATTCTAAGCAACCGTGTTATTGTTATTGTTAGCTTAGATAATGTCAATTCTTATCGCTTTGCGTGTGTAAAACGGAAAATGCCGGATATACCAACAAATTGCGCAGCAAGCAGATTCCACGCACCCCCGCACGCAGTTAAATGAGACTTGCTGCGAGTGCAATCAATTATACTCCGAGGTGGGTGCCGAAGCAAGGAACTGCTAATCAATCCCCTGTGTGTTTTGCTATTCGCTCTCTGCCGGAAACTAGATAAATGTTACTTAAAGACTTGAATTGGACTTTAAATAATTAACTCTAATTAATTTAACACGAAGTAGTAATTTAATACCGAATACAAATGAGTGAGAACAACTGATAAACGTGAGGGGAGTTCATGCACTTTGAAGTCCTAAGATTAATTCTAAGATAAACTTGTAGCGAAAACAGTATATATTATATTAGTATTTATTTTCTAATGCTTTTAATTTATTTCCGAATTCAGACAAGATATTAGATAGAAGTATTCTCAGACTCTGTTTATGAAAAATGGCAATATATGGCAGTAGAAATTCATTTTTTGATTGCTCTGGTTAATTATATTTTATTATAGGATTAGAAGTAAAGTGTAGTTATTCTACAGTATGCTCGAGGGTTTCCTTACAACGCTAGTGAAACCTACTAGCTTTTTGAAAGGGCATTAAATTTTAAAGTGTCTTTTAAAAAAAGTGATTCTTAAAAGCAGGTGAATCGACTGGACTGGGTAAATAAAGTCGTAAATAATTTAGAAAATTATCGTTTGTTCTTAAAAAAATTTTATAGCAAATTCTATCATAATCTAAAAGTTTTTCAGTTACAATCTAATGCATCAATGTATATACTATTTTCTTTCATACACATTCCTTTAACAAAAATGAATCAAATAAACTTAAATCTAACGACAAACATAAGCAAAATGTTTATCTTTCACAAAGTATAAAAGGCATAAGCCAAATTGATGGCAGTGCTTGCTAGCGTGGCTTCCTTACCATAAAGATGTTCCAATAACTGCTTATCTAATCTGTTTACTTGTTGTGTGTTTGTGTGTGCACAGTGGTGCACTAGTTGCCTGTTCGCAACTCAGCGTAATGCATGCGATTAGCTTACTGTGCCAAATTTCGCTTTTAAGTGCTCCATAATCCCACGCATTTATAAACTCTCTGCATTGTCAATGTTCGGCTTAGTGTGGCAAATTCGCAGCTATGCATGATTTGTCGTCAGATGCAGTGGTATACTTTCGGGCTGAAAGCGAAACGCCAAGTAACAACAACTTTAGCGCGTCAAGCGAATCACACGATACAAAGTGGCAAAAGGCAACTAACAAAAGCGAGAAGAAATGTGGAAATGTAAACCGTTAAGTCACAATTTGACAACTTAACGCCTGAAGAGCGACGTATTAAAAGGAGTGGATACTAACACGCGCACATAAGCAACTATATAAGTTGTTGGTTAAGTTGGCGTAATGAAAAAAGCCCTGTAATTTGGGTGGCACTGTTATCAGTCAGACAGCTGGCGCGGCATGAAAGAGAGTTTACAAGCTGACAATCAAGCAGCCGTTTAGTAGGCGTTTAGTTTGGCTTGCAGGCGCTCAAATGAGCTACATCAGCAAATAGAAATCTGTGTTGAGAAGACAAACGCTATTGCCTGTTGTTGCCCCACTTTGCTGCCATTGTAGTTGTCACTGAAGTGTATATGTGTACACATAATGGCGTTTGAGTCGTTTTTGTCTGTTGCCAAAACGGCTTTTCAATTGGCAGCACATTAATCGTCGATTCGTCTTTTATTTTGCCACATCGAGTTTATTTGCTGACAATATTCGCTTGATAAGCTTATTTTCCGCTGACTCTACATTTTGTGCGGTGCCAATACTAAATAAATATTAGCGTACAAAGCATACTCGAGTATTTGCTTTTATTCGCTATTACTTTCGAGTTTTTGTTTTGACTTTGTTTGTCTTGGAAAAATCTCAAATCATTTTGAGATCAATCGTGCTCACAGAAGTACACGCAAATCATTTTTAGATAATCTCACGGTCAACATAATTTGAAGGGAAAGGCAAGCTAGCAGTTACCCAAAAATTATCAACGAAGTACGGTTTTTTGGTCACTACTTCTACAGTTGGCGTAATTTTCACCCCTCACCACTTGTTTTATACCTTTCATAGCTCTTTGTACCAAAATGTATGCTTTTTCCAATATGAGTCAAAAAAAGGCTTTCTTCTTCGTTGAAATTCAAACCCTAAATTGGCCAACATTTTAGTCGAAGTTTTTGCAAAATATCACTAATTTTCGTCTCTGTTCATATTTCCACATCGAACTCGTTGAAAGTACATCTGGTGAATAAACGTAGAAAGCTGTGGAGACTTTGCCAGTGAAAGCCATTTTCTGCTGGTTATCTTACTAAAATATCGGAAGAAATCTTAAATGAACATTGTTGCAAATGCATTTCCTAAGTCATTGTAGAAGAATCAGTATTTATTTGATTTATCTGAAATACCTACCCATCTGCCATCTTCACAACCTATAAACTGGGAAGATTTTTTTTTAGCAAGATGCGCTCCCAGGCAAATAGTCTACTACTCAATCGATCATGCTAAGTTCTGCAAATGTATAGCGAAGTTAATTGCCGAGCTAGGGTCAGAGGCTTTGCGTGTCACTTTTTATATAGAGGTCAAGGTGTGTCGCTAAACTTCAACATGGTTACTTAAGTTATATCCACTTGAGAATTTCAAAAGTTAGATTTTTTATTCTCCGAAAATTGGAATTTGATCCGGCATATAGTTTCGGAGTTATGAGCGTATTTGTAAGAATTTTTTAACTTAGTGTCGGCTCCCAAAATTAAAACGCGTTTTTCTCGAAACGGTGTTTTTAGAGACGGTGAAAAAATTTTCGCGGCTGGACCGATCTACTTGGAATTTTCACAATACCATCTCAGATATATTTACCAGGTAATGATAGAAGGAATCAAATTTTTGATAACTTTTTATACTTTTTAAGCCAAGTGTAAATTATTTTTCAAAAAAAAAAAAGTTTTTTTATGAAGCCGCCATTTTGTCGAAAACCAAAATTTTGTCTAATTATTCGATCATTACCTGTATTCAGCAATTGTTATAATAAACTCTTTTGGTTTTTTGATTTTAGATAATTTTAAGCAAAAAAAACTTTCCCACTGCCGTACCTTCCTTTTTTTGGAGTTCTTTCTAGAGATCGGCTACGGCAGCCACATTTTTCTTTTAATTAATCGCCGTTTATTTAAGTACATTAAATTCTTTAAATGTAATTTTTTTGAGTTATTTATGAAATAACACGCCACTTCAAAAAAAAAACTTTTCTTGGATCCGTAAGTGGATAAAAATCTTTAAAACAAATTAATTACATCCAAATTAAGAAAATTCTTTAAACTTTTTTCCATTTTTGAGTATATGAAAAATTAAACTTCCTTTTCATTTCCTTCGAGCAACCCACACCTAATACTATATTTTTGAAGAGAACCGGCTAATTATTTATATACAAACCGAGACACTAAAATTTTGTTGTCGCTAACTTTCTACTCCATATTACATACAAACACGTGGTAAGGAAAGTGGTGAAAAGAAGAAGCAAAGATATTCCAATTTTGCTGGAAATATTTCTTAAGCTTGGATTTTCACACTGTTAGCATGTGGATGTTGTGTGTTTTCAATTTCATTGCTTATTGCAAAGCCAATATTTGACTTACTGATAGTGGCGAGCTGGCAAGTGAGTTCACTCAAGCACAAAAGTTCCAGTTGAGTAGAGTTTGTGTTTACGTTTCCATGTGTGTGTACATAGTGAGGAACTCTAAATTATGCTGCATTCTTTTACTCCTTAAATGGTGAGTTCGGAGTATTCAAAATTTAACTGTACTTTTGCTAATTCATGTGCATAGAAATTCATCTAACCAAAAGCCGGCGATGTGTGTGCTAATAGCTTCCCTTTAAGCGTTGCAAATTCAACGTCAAACAGGCTTTGGGAGCCACCACGGCAAACCATTGCAAATGAGAGGCATTAAGCATATTCAAATTAAATATGGCCGAAAGGGGAGTGCAACATATGTAATTTTAGGAATTTTGCTTTTAACTCTCAGCATTTATGGTCACGTGGCAGCAAGGCAACGCAAATTTGCCTTGGGCAACATAATTTCATTACTTGCTAAATACACAGGCGCACGCATGCGCACATGGGGTTTTGTGGTAAAAATGTTAAACAATTAATTTACAAATACAAATAGCAGGGTTGCATGCAATGAATATAGATGCGGCAGTAGCAACGCATGCGTGTGCACCAACAAAAGCGTGAGCTTATTTATTTATCACAGCCAGAAAAATGCGCGGGAAACCAGGCGCCAAACCGCGTGCATATTGTGTTTAATTAGCACAAAGCAGGTGTTGAAAATATACGCACAACCAAAGCGGCAGCGCACACACAATTAGAAGGCACATGCATAAATTAACCACATGCGTGGCCTGCATTTATTAAATTTTCAACTGGCACACAGCGCTGGCGGGGCGTATGCGCAACAATTTGAGTTTTTAACTTTTGCGTTCCGCGTCGTTTGCCGCGTGTTCTGCCTTTAATGCCACTACGCCATGCGCTCTTTTGGCTCTCCTTACTGATTGCTTTGTTGTGCAGACCGAAGTTTTTAATATGCTTTATGCAATATTTTGGCTTTCGACGTACTCACGTGAGCACTCATACGTCCTGTCGTTACGTCGTTTTCCAGAGTTTTGAGTGTGTCTTAATTATCGCATGTTTCACTGCAACTTTGTTGAAGATAATAAAATTCAAATTAAATTAGAAAGTCATTATGGCGCTTTGCTCACAAAGCAGAGATGCCATGCGGCAAATACTGGCCGCAGATTATAGGCATAAAGTGTTGTGCAATTCTGACAAATTATTATCCATATAAAACTATAAATTTAGATAATTTTCATATACCCGCATTTCCAGCGCAAAAAGCTGTACGCATACTCTACAGAGTGTAGTCATTGAGCGTGAAAATTATGAATCAGTATTTGATGAATTTCCAGTTGACCCTCTGCGAGAACTGAAATTACTTTCTGTTGAAGAAGTACTGCCACATATACAACATAAGGGGCCGAAGAGCCGACAAAACTTGTGTGGTTAACGATTTTTCTCATAAGTGCACTTTATAATAATTTACTATCACAGAATCACTAGTAAAGCGGTGTGCGTGTATGTGTGTGTATGTGAATATACATTTGAGAGTTTTTGTTTATGTGTGGTAAGACTTGCCTTATTTACTTTTGGAAGAAACTACAGCAAACAACAGCTGTTTCCTGCAGCAGAGCAGCGCTATGGCAAGCAAATAAGCCGGAATACGTACGTGCTTATATACATACTTGTATTATATATGTTTATATGGTAGTATGTATATATATACATATATGCAAGGATGTGTGTTCAAGAACAAACGCACACATTTGGACGCACATCGGGTCGCACAAGTGGTGCTCTTTCGCTTTATCATGCAACAAAATTCAAGTGGCTATGAAAGGTTGCAAGTTGTAGAAAAGCACCGGAAACAAAACACAAGTGTAAACGCACATATATGTAAGAGAAAACACGAAATTCAATTAAAGTTTAACAAAATAAAGGAAGTGTGTAGAGCACGGAGGCTGCGCATAACAAGCAACAATGTTTACTGAGGTGAATGAGTAGGCGTTTACGCTTATAAAAATAGCTTGAATAAAACTCATGTATTTCTATATTTGTAGAAACTTTGGCGAGGTCCAGCGCCGGGGTGAGTTTGTTTTGCAAGTTTTTTAATTTTCGTTGCTCTTTTGAAGTTCTTCCCTTAAGCCTAAAGGCACTTCTTGTGCCCACAGAACTATTATCCCACTGAAATTTGACCATGATGAAAATGATATCACTTCAAGGTACTATAAGTACCATAAGTTATGTTAGATAGCTGCCTCAGCCTCAGGTACTGTAAGTTAAGTACATTTGATCCGTTTGAGAAAGCAACATACCGTTACCGATCCGAAATTAGAGCATTGAGTGCTTTTAATATATTTCACCTCACGTCTAAAAATTGTCGTAACCGGGCCATAACATTTCAAGGTTCCAGATATCGATTGTGTGGACTCCAGTGCCTATGACTGACTTTTTACCGAAAATATTGATCAATTTGTGAGGTCTGTTATTAAAATTTGCAGAGAATATTCTAAATATAACACATGCTGAGCATTGTGTCAAAAATATATATTGTATTATTATAATATCTGCTTTTAATTTTAAATGAAGAACTTAACTTTAAATGAAGAAAGAGCAATACTAATAATAGATAAAAACTGCTGTTTAGTATGATATTAATAATCCTTGATTAGTTTGACACTGTTGTAAATTTGAACAGATAAGTAGCAACAACTTGGTAGAGTATATCTGTGAAAGCTGTACTTTCTGGCTCGCTGTAGAAAAATAGGTAGTTAATGTGTCCACTTTTGGATTTTCCTTTCAAATACTGGACTTTTTGCGTCAACCGCTGCAGCACTGCAGTATGTACAGTTCTGTAACTGTAGCCTTAGCCAAAACACGTTTTTATCTAATTATGCCGTTATGAAAATTACTACTTTTTTACTGTCTGTACGCTGAAATCAAAAGATAGATTAATATCTTAAGCATATTTCAGCTAAAGCAACCTAATGGACCCCAACTACCCCTCAGAGCGTTCAAAAAACAAAAAAATAATAATTTTTTGAGAAGGTCTTTCTTCGCAAGGTAACACCAACATTTATGCGATTACTTAAATTTTAATGAAAAGAATTTGTAGCTCTGGTTTTCATGTCGGCGACTCTCATAACTGCTCCTTGCTCTAATTACTGTAATTGTCAAAATTTCATAGAAATACTAAATAAATCTTAAAGCACTTGAACGTTCAAGAACTTTTCGGCACATTCGTTGATAAATGAATTGAAAATTAGCTTTTCATTAGACGGAACCTTTATAATTTCTAAATGCATTTAACCCAAAAATAATTTATGAACATAAAGCAATTGTCTTACTCACAAACACACACAGCCACGCAAACATACACATGCCCGCACAAATATTGTGAAAACTTCTTCACAGCTCCATGGCAAATCCACTTATATCTAAAAACCCTGAAAAGTGTTCTTAACTAAATTTCTGCTTTGCTGTTTGCCAAACTTATTTGAACTCTCATCTTGTTATTGTCATTCTCTGCCTTATTGCGCTTAGTTTTACTTTCTATTGTAATTTAATTGATTTCGGGTCAGCAGCTGATCCCACACATATTCGCGCACAACACGTGGCAAATATTGCATGGTATAGGTTAGGTATGCAGAAAAAGGTCCGCACGGCAGTTGTTCACATATCAATACAGTAGTTGGGAATTGGCATGAATACTGGTCGGGAACGGGCGCTGGGCCGACAACTTTGCACTTCGAGTGCCAGCAAAAGTTCAGAATTGTGAGTATTTGCTTTCTTTGGTCTCGTTTACTTTTCTTCAACTACAACTTTTCCTGCTCCCTTTCGCTCAACTCAAATCAAATAAAGTTTAACTGTGGACATTTGTCGTGCCATCACCGCATTTTTTCACAATTCTTTAAATTTATTTTTCCTCTGCTTGTTGTGCGAAATTCTGCTTTTCATTCTTGTTTTCTGGTTTCTTCTCCACCTTTTTTCACTTTTTTCAAACTTGCCACTTAACTTTGTAAGTTATAGAGCGAAACTGTCCAGCAATGCGCTCAAGTATGCCGCCATCACGCTGGTGTGGGGGGTAGCCGCCCAGCTAACGGACCAAGTGGTCAGCAACCTTGTCCAACTTAGCAGCCACTCAACCGTTCCCTAACACCAATGCTTCGTGCTCAGTATGTACAGCCATTGAATCTATCCGGTGAAGCGTTCAATATTGAACTCACCAGCTTTTGTCCGGATGCTGCTGCTGTCCCAGGCCACTCATAATTCTTACAGGGCCCCAGCATGTTTGTCTTTCGATTCCTGCATTGCCAATGCCATTTCCCGTTTCATATTTTCGATTTCTAATTTTATATTTTCAGCTTGTTGGTGATGTTGGTGTTCTCGATGCTTTTTGTTGGTGCGCATTTACAGCACTCGATTTGGTTGAATCGGTTAGCTTTGTGTTGATTTTTCTCAGCTTCTAGTTTTCCTTTACACATTTGGCTTTAATTTTTCTTCGATTTCGGTATGAAAATCCATTTCTGTTTTATTTGCTACCTTTTATTTTTTTTTCGCAGTTCGGTGAAGTTTGTGTGGGGAAACTTTCGTTTCTTTGCACCCAATGACTTGGAAAAATTCTCAACGCAAAGACAAGAAAAATGTTCAAGTTGAGTGCATCCACAAGAAGCGTGGGAGCAGCGGTAACGGCTGCAGTACCGGAAATTCGGTGACAGCAGTAAAAACTTTGCAAAGCACCGAAAAAGCAAACAGACAAAAAGCTCATGCGAAGGTGTAAGTGTGTGCATTGCGAAGCCAATGAAAAAGTCATTCAATAAATTTTATGAAAATGCAATGAAAATATGAAAATTTTGAGTAGATTTGTAATAAAAAGGTTGCGTTTGTGTAAATTGGTTTTGAATGATGATGAAATGGTATTGAGTTTTTCGGAATTGAGGTTAATAAATTAATAAATATGGCTTGGGCGCTATTTTCGAGCAGAAATTGTGAATACAGCCGATATATATGTAGATACATTCACATACACGCACATTACATTTAAAAAGTGAATTAGAATAGTTATTTTATTGCGGCTTTTATCTTCGAATACCATATAATCGATGTGCAGTGTCAAGCAAGTTACGCTTGACGCTATGCCTAGTAGCAAGCCTAAGCTGTTAATAAAATGGCAGAGCATTGCTTATGGGAGAACCAAGCTTAGAGCTGCTATAAACCACAAGCACTATTGCACTAATGTACGTAAATCTCACAAAAGCACAACATTTCGTTTTTTCAAATCATTTCAAAAACAAATTCGTGTGATCAAAAACCCTATTATTAGAAGAACCGAACAGGGCATACTATTATTAGTAAATTTTAGGCGCAAATTAATTCATGTAGAGATCGCTAGAAATTTACTGAATGCTTTCTTTACTCTTTGGATCACATCAAATGTATATTAAACAACTTTGTATAGTTTCTTTAATCTCCACATACTCATTAACCTCTCTTCTTCCAGCCAGTTTGTACCTGTAATTAAAGAGTTTTAGATATTGCCTTGTTGCTGGCTTCAATGTTGCAATGTCTGCCAATTTTTAACGATGGATTCTTTTAACTACTACACAACAAGAGAGTTATGAAAGGAGTCTTATAAGAGTTGCTTTCGATTCGCCAAGCGTTAGAGAGTAGTGAATCGCATAAACTATTCCAATTGCCCAAGCAAACGGGCAGCACTTGCGATGCAACCCTGCGCTAACATATATTCTAACGATGCGCAATTGAGATGTGATTTTTTCTGTGTTGGTTATAGTAACCCTTTGGTTGGAACGACCATGCGACCATGACTTTCGTTAGCTATTATATAAACCAGTTCTAAGTTTTTAAAATCAATAAAAAATTGTTTGTGTTTTTAATTTTGACAGTAATTGCTAATTTGTCCATTCATAAGAGTAAAACTGGTTTAAAATGTTTGAAATAAAACTTGAAGTATTGTAGCATTGAAGATAGCGGTTATATAATTTTAATGAGGTTACGCAACCTTTCTTGTAACGAGTTACACTTACTCACTTTGTTGTCATTTCATTAGTAAAATTTACGACATGAGAGCAAAGTTCGAAGATGCCGAAGTAAAACCGGCTATAGTACATGGAAACTTTGATTAGCGCGCTATTTCGAGGATAGTTAAAAGCCGACGAGCTTTCCTGAAACAGTCTCATCAGCAGTGAATAGTTTGGGATGCCTATGATCTCGTGTTGTCGCTTATTGTATATTTGGCCTGAGTACCTAGCCAGTTAAATACTAACACGAATAAAATAGAATAGGCTTTGCGTGGTGCGCAGCCCCCGGGAAGAGTATTCAAGGCTTAATTTGCGCTGCCTATTGTTCTAGAGCACAAAAACATAGGAAACAAATGTGAAATGGAATGGATTTTCAGCTCGTTTTCCAATGTCTGGGGTCTTTTTTTTGTTTTGCAAACGAACGTTTTTGTTGTCATTGTCTTGAGCCGTAACAATGTGGAGTATTGCGCTTTGTTATTTTTCTACCTCCAACGTTGGACAATCAATGGCGATACAAAACTGTGAACTTAATATGCTGAACATCATTCAAATGCTCATTTCGATTGTTTATTGTGTCGAATGATTGCTACTTTTATGAGTATTGCAGCGCCATTGAACAACACACACACATACATACAAACAGTAGGACTCTGTATGCTTGTTTGGACGAGAACAAGTCATTTGCCCACTGTAGCAGAGCAAATCTCGTTGCAACCAATGGAGCGTTTCGGCACCGTTTCGTTCGAGGAAACCGTTGTGCAAGAATTTAAATGCTTATGCGCTCGCTATGGAGTACCTAAGTATGTGTGTATATATGTATATATGCAGGTGCATGTTTGCAAAGGGGGGGAGGGCGGTGTCTGCATGCTTTGTGGTGTGCGTGCATGTGCACAACAACGGGCCAAACGTGATGTTGGTTACAAGCGGTAAGCGTTCTGTATACAATTACAATCAGTGCCGGCATAGAGAGTGTTGCCTCGACATTCAAAGCATTCCCAGTTGACCTATGCAAGTGCACAAAAGGCATCAGCGTAATCTGCACACATGCACACATACAACTAGCTACGGAACAGCGTTGCTTGTCGTTCATTGCTCGTAAGTACGTTGCTGCATGCCCACATTTACATTCATACATAGACACACACACACACGCACACAGATGTGGCGTCTTGCCTTAGTATCGCTCACCGTTGAGGCGGAACCGAAATGTTTGTGTGCGGTGAATTGAATTGCAATGCATTCGATTCGATTGCAATGGTTGTGCAATTTGTTGTCCGAAATGGATCACACACACACACACACGCATACAGGCATACAGGCAGACGAACAGCAAAGCACGTGCAACAGTCGTCATTTGGCATTATTTTTAACTTTGCCACGAAATGTTGTTCCTTGAGCGGCAACGCTTACACTTAAACGCCACCTTGTTTTCGCTTGTTTGGCTGCGCTCGGTTCGGCTCGTCGTGTTCGTGTGCATATTTATGCTTGCATTTGTCGATGCTATCATTCAATGCCACACTTTATGCCAGTTAAGTGTCACTTATGTCAAATGGCTTACGCTGAGAGCAGCGAAATCTGATCTTCTCCAGCGCTAAGAAAAATTAGCATATAAATTGCTTCTCAAGTTAAATGTATTACTTTGACATTTTGCCATGCCCGCATACGCTCATTTATATAGATTTGCTCATAATTTTAGTAAATACTGTCAACGATGTAGTAAATCGATCAAAACTACAGACACCTTTCGGCTTGATAAGGGGAAAACCCACGGCGAGCACATAAGTATTAGTGCTTTGAAAAAATATACCGTTAGTTGTCGGCAAAAAACTAATATGGACGTGAGTCTTGAAGAGATTTGGTAGGAAATCTGAATTAAGTACGTACATGTGTTCACATATAAAGTTGTAAAGGAATAAATCAATCCGTACGATAGAAGTAACGCTAGCCAAAACATGTGGGCTAAAGAATATTCCTATAAACATAAACAAAAGTTTGCGGTATAAAGCAAGTCTGCTGATTCGCATTTAAGGTAAATTGGATGCCTCGAAACCGTTCGACAATATACGAGGTTGAGTTATGGAAACTCTTCAATTTTGCTGCTCAGGTTTTCTTAAGTCTAGTAGTGGATTCATATTCATGGACAGCGAGTTTGGATTTTCACCTTCCCGATTTAATTTACGAACACTCTTCCGGTTAATCAGCATGTCTTTGCGCTTACACATTTTGGCCCTTCTTGTTTCGTTTCACCAATATGTCTCTTCAACCTTTTCAGCTCGCACTTCATTTGGTGCTTGCCTGACGTTCATCGAAAGGGCGGGAGATTCCACACGATATTCAGTGTTCATACGAGCTCCAACTTTTCCTTCCGTGTGGGTTTAGGGTGTAGGGTTTTGTAAATTAATATAAAAATATAAGCTATAAATTTAATAAAGTTGAATAGTTGATTGATAGGTCGATATCCATAAAAACTAGAAATATGGCTGCCATGGTTCCAAATCTAGATCGGATTTTAAATAATCACAGAATGTAAAGTGTGCTTAAAAAATAACGGAATTTCCAAATTCAATTTTCCCTTTTTTGGAGAGTTCAGTTGCCTCTGATATACGATAAAATTTTCAGCTGGATTCATTGCTTGCTTTGTCTCTACCAGCCGCTAAGATTAGCTGTGTTTTATGAGCTTAGTTTTGTTAGTTAAAAGAAATGAATCTGAAGATTTGTTCGTGAATTCTTGGTTTAAAGTTACTAATGACATTAAAAGCGTATCGTTAAAAGAGCTAAAGGCTATCCCAAATATCGAGTTTGAGAAGTATTTCGACGACTTGAAGAAGCGCTGTAATAAATGCATAATATCGACTGTTGACTATTTTGAAGGCGGCAACATTAATATGAACAAATGAATACATTTTTTTTTTTCAAAAAATGGAAACACCCATTACAATAGAAATCGCCCCAATTTTGCTCAAACTGGCTGAATCACCAGTGATAGTATATTACATTTATATATACAACACTCGGTTCCGCTCAAACTTGCATCGCTTACATTTCATCAATATTTATGCAGACAAAACGCCGACCAGTGCATCGAGAGCTTCATTGTAAGCAGCTTTCTTAACACTTGCGTCATTGTTTACAGTAGCTTTCATTAATACTTTGTAGGCGTAGTTTAGTTCTGCTTGTTTGGCCGCAGGTAGATCAGGTATAGCAAGTGCGCTTTGAATATTTTCTATCAAATCGTTGATGGCTCTATCTTGATCCTCTCTTTTTATGCCTTCATATTTTTCCTCCAACCTTTTTTCATTCTCCTCTTTCCACTGATTATAGCCTGCATAAAGTGGAGTATTTCATACAGATATAAGTGATTATATAGTACAAATTCATACTTATAGTTGCTGTTTGACTTTTGCTCGAATCATCTCTATTAATACTTCCACCTGAACTGCTCACAGCGTCTGTTGGTGTGGTTTTACTATCTGTCTGTGACACTGTGCTATCATCTGAGCTTGTCTCTCGAGGATCCTCCGAATTCGCAATTATTGTGGTCATAGTTGAGTCCGTTGAGCTCTCGGCAGTTACAGTAGTTATTTGCGCTGAGTTTCGACAAAATGAAAAGGTGCATAGGATTGCCATGACAGTTGAAACTCTGCTTAAATTCATTTTACGAAGATTGACTTTTAAATACTTATTGACTTGCTGCTTAATTGTATGAAAATGTAAATGGACTTGGGTTGTGTGCACTATAAATAGGTAAGCTCTGTTATAAAAGCTCATACTCTTTATCTACTTCTGTCGTCAGAAAATTTAGATTACCTTTCG
The DNA here is from genome assembly GCF_042242935.1 of Bactrocera oleae. Classification (NCBI taxonomy): domain Eukaryota; kingdom Metazoa; phylum Arthropoda; class Insecta; order Diptera; family Tephritidae; genus Bactrocera; species Bactrocera oleae. The sequence goes on from NC_091536.1 coordinate 97,302,172, forward strand.
AACGAAACTATTTCATTACAAATTTTGTACTTGTGCCCAAATCTTTTGCATACAAAGCTACATATCATTTACTGAAATTACTTAAATGGCATGCGAAGTTATGGCATTACTTGCCGTTATTTATGATTACTTTTATTATTTCTCAGCCATTTGCTTTTATCTTAAGGACTATTTTCGAATATAAAAACTAATCTAAAAACGCTTTTATTTTTGTGGCTAGTACAATTGCTAATAGAAGCTCGACAAAGTTGCAGTACTAATTTATTACGTAAAGCTACTTTGTACTCGCGTATTTATTTTCTAGTACTAGATCGGTTTGTATATATTTGTGTACAACTACACCGTTCACTTCGTAAGCGAGCGTCAACAGAATACTCGTTGAAGAAGCAAAATGTGTTTAAAGCAACTCCATAAACCTCGTATTTTTCGGAGTCTCGTAACGTCGACTTAAAGGCAAAGTTAAGCTGTTTGCCATGAACTTTGTAACACCCAGAAGAAAACATCAGTGACCCTATAAGGTTAATCAAAATTAAATAACTAATTTATTTTATTTTATTTTTGCTCAAATTCAATACATACATATATGTGTGTTATGGCATAGATATTATATATTTAAACTTATTTTTTGTATTATAAACACAATTACTCTTATTTAAATTTGGTCAATTTCAAGTAATCAACAAAATTACAGTGTGTTAAAAATGTGGTTTACAAACTATATATATATACACATACTTATTTTCATAAATAACAATTTATGCAATTGTATATAAAATATTTTTTCATATAGGTAGTTAAAATATTTGTACAAAATAATATTGTATTATGTAATTATATTCAGTTGTGCTTGCGAAGGCCAGTTAGTTGTTAAATAATATGTTACACAAGGTATACGATTATATCATACATATTTTTTTGTTCTTATTTAAAAACTAAAGCAAAACAAATATGCCACTTTATAAATAATAGTAATTAATTCTGACATGTATATGTACATCACCATAAATACATAAATAGGTATAAATAATATATTTTAAGTTTTTTTTTGCAAAAATATGCAATACCAAACACAGAGAGTCTTAAAAATCTGATTACAATATATTATTTTATTCTTGGTAAATAGCTTTAAGATTCGTTTTAAAATAAATATTAACATATAATATTTAAAAGTTTTTTAAATAAAAATGTAAAAACTGTAATGAGCGAGTATACAGCAAGTGGTTTTGTAAAAAACATCGAGGAAACGCAGTTGAAATTTCAAACTAAATTATAAATGTGCACGAAAATTTAAGTTGGTTCAAGTATTATATATGTCCTTTAAATATTATAGCACAATTAATATTCAGAATATTTTATATGAAAAATAAATAAAAAAAAGTTATTTATATGTATACGCTGCTGTTTTTACAACGGGTTTTCCTCCCTCTTATGTGTATTCTTCAACAGGATTTTAAATTCCGAAAATTCCAAAAATTTGCTGTCGAATTACAGTCGTAAATACTCTTGTGCTGCCGCCAGTGATTTATCCCAACTCCACTTTGCCTACACAAATTTATGATCAACAGTTGAGTTACCACCAACAAAATACACTCTTACTTATATATGTGGTATATTTGAAAGCTCAGCGTCAGGACCTGAGTCGTTTTAGCCATATATGCGAACTAGTCACATCGGCCTGAAATTTTGCACACATCCCTTTCTGCCCGAGAAGCTGTTCGTTTGTCGGCCAACTATAGCAGATATGTTAGTTGTCATACAAACTGATCGATCAAAATCGAGTACTTGTATGAAACATTTTTTATTAGACAAAATATATATGAATTTTTCAGATCGAACAACTATACCATATACTTGTCATGCAAACTGATAGATCAAAATTAAGATAAAAATCTTTTTCTATCCTGTGGTGGGTATTAAAGTGCAGCCGATGTTAACGTTTTATCAAATGATGGTGTTCAATATATTTTTCACAGATTTCTTACGCACTTGGCTTCTTTGATTAATAAACTAAGACGATAGATAGCAGTTATATTATATAACTGTTTACGTTTATTTAATGTCATTTGAATGTGACATTTTACAGTAAAACGCATGTAAATGCAAAGGGCATATTCATGGCCATAAAACACTAATTAATGTGGCGAGTGCATCGTTGTGGGCAGCTTTTTTGAAATATCCATCCTTAACTTGAGCAGCAAAGTTCAACGATCTTATTGCGGCGTAAAGATCGCGTTTCTGTGCGTTAGATAAACCGGCTATGTGCAGTGCGTTCTGTAAGTTTATCAGCAAAGCAGTGTTATCATTGTCCTGATCTTGTCTACGAATTTTTTCTATACGCTTATTTTGTTTCGCGTCTACCTTCCGTTTCGAATACTCTATGGTAAGAAAACGTCGTTAATTGCATGTTTATAAATTTATGTATAAATATATATACCATACGTAGATTTGATGGAAGGGGGAAATTTACTTAATGCTGTGTATTCCTCAGTCACCACTGCTGGATATAATAGCTCCTCAATCGGCGCTGCTACTGCTAGATATGAGGATAGGTACAATGCTACCGAAAGTAAGCCGACGGTTGATTTATTCATTGTCGTATTCCGTAGTCAGTTCAAGAAACGCAAGTCGCTTTCTTTAAGTACTCGCAGGTTCGCACTGCATTATTTCACGTGTACACTGAATGATGAATTGTTGTGCTGTAATAAATTGTTTCTTATCGGTGAGCAAATTTAGAATTATTGAAAAGTGCAATATTATGACATTTTGACTATATAGTATTCTATTCTGCAAATGAGTTGTCAAGTGCATATATGGAGTGTAGATTTATATTTTGAAAATGTGGCTACACTTGTGTAAATAAAAAATGTTTCATCTAACGAGGCGACTAAAGCCAGTCGTAGATTGCTCTTACTTGTTATTCACTGGCAAATGCCTCTTTAATGTTCACTTTGTGATCTTCGAACACAACGGTTTTCTTTTTCGTTGCCATCGCGAGGGGAATGAACGACTGTAGGATCATCCCTGACTGTTTTACGTCACTTTTGCAATTAGTTATTTTTTAGAAAGTTGTTGATAATTAGCATAAGCAGGTGAGAATTTCGTGAAATGAAGTTTCTATAAATGAAATGTCGCGCATTGTAAAACGTTTATTGTTGCGTATACAAGTACAACTGGAAAAAAACTAATTTGGTGTACCCAAGATTAAGTACTAATTTAAGCAAATTTAAATTTCTAAAACTTCTAATCTATTCTCATGCAAGATTTATAGGTACCGGAGTCAAAATTAGACGATGGGCGTGGCACCGCCCACATTAAGGTGAAAACTCAAATCTCAGGACCTACTCGACTGATATCGAGCAAATTTGGTCTGTGACATTATCCTGATATTCTTATGTCTCAGTGTGAAATCAGACAACAACTGGGCTTCCCACACAATTTAATTTTAAATTCCATCCTAGTTTTTCCTTTTCCAACTTGCAAATCAAGGAACAATGAACGTATCGGTATGAAACTTCACACAAATATTGCCCTCAAGTTAGTTCATTTTACACTTAAAAACTGTTGAAATCGGACTATAACTTTTCAAGAACCCAGTTGTCAAATATGTGGACCCCAGTGCGTATGGTGGATTTTTTGCCAAAAATATCGGTCAATCTATGAGATATATTATTAAAATTCGGAGGAAAATTTCTTTCATAATAACATAACTGTTTACAATTGTACCCACTATATTGGGGAGAACACAATATCTTATTTGAATCCCAATACGATTTTATCGAATTTTGATTTTATTGTTGTTGGATACAATGTACTTATGAAAATATGTATGGATATCGATAGACGGTGTCGGTAGCGAATGGAAACCGGCAGACGAATACAGAACGGGATCAAAGGAAGTCGCGAACCGGATCGGTGTTGCACGAAAAGAGTTGACATGGTGATGTCGAAGAAGGATAATCGTAGAACGCAGGACCGCTGCTGTCCAAGGTCTCATCAATTATCGAAAGTTGTATACGTAGTGCGCTGGATCGCTTTCTAATCGAATGTGGTGAAAAAGCTGCGCGGACCATCCCTTTTGTTAGCTGGTGATGTACACGCGCGGTGTTGTGGTGTGTTGTATTAAACTGTGTAGTGTCATCTGGTGTGGTGTATTGGTGAGTATGTGGTGGGCATTATTAGGGTGCGCCAGTTTTTGCCGAGTAGATTAGTGTTTTTATTGACTGAGGCTTAGCTCATTTAAACAATAACCTTGTGTCAAAAATGGGTTGAATCGGATTAATACTTCCCTTAATTATAATAAATGGAAAAAATCGGGCGAAAATTTGCCTTAGCCCCCATACAACTGATAATCAGGATTTTGAAATGACTTGACTCCATATATATTAGTTTATATAGTATATATTAGTTTATATTTGTATATATATATTTTTATAAATTTGCTTGAAAATAAGTTCTCAAGTATACCTGAGCAATGTCAAAAATTAATGCAATCAGCCTTCCACTTCTCTGCCTACAAAGGTTTGAGCGAACCTCTTCGCTAAATTTCTTAATATAAAGTTTTGCCATAACCTGAAGGTATTTTTCCGACATTAATGCTTGTACTTGTAAGTTGCAAGAGTATGAAATGTTTGGTTACACCCAAACTTATTCCTTCCTAACTTGTTAAGTAGTTAGTTTTTAGCCAAAACAGATTTTTTGCTCCATGATATTTTCAGTGCAATTATGTAGACACTCATATGGCACGAAGATAGTAGGTGGACTAGTGGAACTTGTCTTCCTTACAAGCTGTAAATTATTTTATAATTACTTAAACTGCCTACAATGCATTTAGCCATAAGCTGAATACATCAAATTTCTCACATAGCAACTAAGAATTTACTGTTAAGTAGTGGAATAAAGCTCATTTTGTCAAAACGTATTGTGAACGTGTGTATGTGTGTTTATTGGCGATATATCAGGTTAGATAATCAGCAAATATGCTGAAGTTTTACATTGGAAATGTGGCGCTGTTCAATGTGTTACATTTTTATTTACTTCGTGTGTTCCAAATATGATTTTGCGAAATGTTGCACGTCACGACCGGACATATAGAAATCTTAATCGAAATTTTGCGGGAACGGAAGATGTTTCTACAAAACACACACATGCACACCTATTTTTTAGCAGACAACTGTAAATAAATGAAATGTGCGCCTTCGTGATTGTTTGAAAATTGTCGCTATTTAATAATGTCATAGCAGTAGCATAGCATGTTCAAGGACAAGAGCGACGATCGCACAGTGGGCTAGTGCTGAGCTTTGAAAGGTCAGTTAAATGTTGCTCAAAAAAGATACTGTGAGATAGTGAAGTCATGCAGCAATGAAAAAATAAAAAATAATAAATAAATTGTAAAATTTCAAATTTTTGTTTGGTTGACGTCCAGTTGATTCAACCAATAAAGTAAAAATGATACTCCTTCAATTCCTTGTATGAACTTCAAACTATTTGCTAAGATTATTTGTTTTCATTTAGAGTTGTGTCGGTCGCCTTGCGATAGTGTGCAATCAATTCATTGAAGTGATCTACCACTTGTGTGCCACAAAATTGAACAACCATTTTAAAATGACACATACTCACAGCTCTATAATAGCTTGGCAATGGCAATGTGGTGTGAGCTTGTCAATGTGTCACAGGAAAGTGACACGCTATTTCATGTATTCCAATATCTCGAAATCAAACACATGTACTATGTATTCATTTAAACACACACTAACACACACACGCTCACAAGTGCCCAGTGCGGTCTCGCCGGCTGACCTGTGTACGCCTTGGTCATTTAACTAACATTCGGAGGAGGAGAGCAACTTTCACATGCGCTCAGAAGTAAGTAAACCACCACACATACACACACACTGGCATCGATATTGTGGCAGGCAGACATGCAATCACACAATGACAACGTGTATTTTCTTAATTGCTTTTTGGCAATAATGGGCAATCATTTTGTTCTCGTATTTGGTCTCAACGAACAAAAAAGCGAAACATAAAAGGCCAAGGGGCGAAAAGCAAGTGAGATATGCACACCGTGCTTACATCTACATATGTTACACACATGCAGTTCAAGACACAACAGAAGGCATGCAACCGTGTCTATATTCGCACATACTTTGGCATGTACGAGTTCGTAACCATTGAGTGGTTTACTGTATGATTGGTTGGTTGATTTCGGAGTTTGACATTACCTTCAGAGCACTCAATTAGCTGGTGAGCCTCGTCTCAATAACATAAGTACCTTGTATTGCTTGAAATTGTTGCATATTTGTAGTTCATAGGTAATTAGATTGCAGGCAAGCGGAAATAAGTGCAGTTAAAGGTCACACACGCTGGGCTGGTCCATTAAACTACTTTTCATACAACGAAATTTGTAGAACACGTAGTCGGTTCTTGATTTGTAGGGATGATAAAGTCATTGCTTCCATATCAGGACTATATAGCTGGTAGAACCCTAAATTAGATGTTCTGGTGGATTAAAAACTCTTTTGTTGGATTCATCTGTGGTTGTCACTTTTGCATTTTTCCCTGAATATTCATAAGAAAGCGATGCCCAGATATTTTAAATACTGCTGCAATGAAAATGGTCAAAACCATAATTTCATTAAAACAAAAGCTGTAAAGAAGAGCGAAACATATATTTATGAGTTTGAGAATAAAATATAATTTAACATTTGCACTTGAATACATAAAACAGCCTAAACAAGCGATTTTTGGTAAAATCAAAAACAAAAACTACTCAATTGTTTTTAAATCGTAAGGCTATGTTAATACCCATTTTTAGAATACATGCATACATAAGTAGTTAAAATTTTTAAGAAAAAAAATTAAATATTTTTCGAGTTACACACAATCTCCGACGGCACTAAAAAACAAGGTTCTCCACTGCTGCAGTGATTCTGGTCTACTCCAGATGAAACCTAAAAAAATATTCTCTGCTAGAAGATAATGTCGAGAAATATTCAAAAATTAACAAATGCCTGTACTTTTTTTTTCAAAAGTTCAATTTTACACAACATTTTTTTCGGTTTTGGCCTGCCAAAACTCGATTTTTGTTCATGTAACATGATTTCTTCAAACTAAATGTTGAGTCCAATGTAATGTGTAGAATATCAAAAACATTTTACATACATACATACAGAATTTAGAGCACATCAATATATGTATCGACATGAATAAATAAATTCATATGTATGTTTGTATGCAAGAGTGAAACTACAATTTTTCTATACAACTACATTCTTTGCACTTAAATACATATGCGGACATTGAAATTCGGACAGTTAAAGGTAAATAGTTACAACTAGAAGTTCTTAATAATGATGGAAGTATTGTTCAAATTATTATGACTATCAAGGCAATTAGTAAAACATCTCACATTATGGACCATCTTTTATGGACTATGTGAATGTATGTGCTTTTTTAAAGAAGAAATAGCTGTCAAACAAGTTCTCAGTGATCAAAAGTCCTGGAAATTTATTTATCTTTGACGGCAAACTCACACAGCACTTTGAACATATTAACCATTAGGAGATTTTTCTGGCACAACTGGTCCACACCAGAGCTAGCTCGGATAGTAATACATCTAAAAAATATATATATAATAACCTATTATTATACCCTAACAGGGTATGGTAGGTATATTAAGTTTGCCACGAAGTTTTAACCCCAAGAAGGAAACGTCGGAGTCCCTATCAAATAGCTGAGTTGATTTAGCCATGTCCGTCAGTCCGTCCGTCCGTATGTCCGTCTGCCTGTATGTATACAAACTATCCCTTAGTTTTTATGCTATCATTCTGAAATTTTGCACCTGTCCCCACTGTTCTCCCTAAGAAGCCGCTCATTTGTCGGAACAAACTGAACAACCGGAATCAAGTACTTGTATGGGAAACTTTTTTATTTGACGAGGTATCTTCACAAAATTTATCATGGATTAATATTTTAAGCAATACTCCAATATTCAAAGAAATTGTATAGATCGAATGACTATAGAATATAGCTGCAATATTAACTGAACATTCGAAGTTAAGTGTTTGCATGGAAAACTTTCGGGTCCGAAAAAGAGCCTAAAATTTGGGCTTCTAAGCCAGAAGACCACCTTCAAACTTTTTCTTGTTGATAAGTTAATTTGAGCATAAGTTTTCAATATATTTCAGAGAAAGGTAAGGGGTTTTAGACTTCGGTGTACGTATTGCAATGGATGAAACCGTATACTCGTCTATGTATAAATAGATTGAGACTGTTCATCGCTAACAAATGGTGAGAACATGTCAAAAAAAGAAAGAAAAATTGTTTGAAAGCATGCGCTGAGTGCCAAAATGGCGATGTTGTGCAATGCTTAAAGTTCAAGTTTATTTTGCTTATATTCGAAGCAATTGTCAAAGCCGCAAATGCAGTGAAGTGATAACAATTCAGATGAAGTATCAGAGGATTCCTGAAACTTCGCTTTATTCTTATAGATTCTCTTCATTGTGAGTATTTATTATTAGTCCGACTGGTAGTTAGGATCGGTTTGTGGGTGCTTACAATATTGAGTGCAGAAATGTAATCTAAAATTGTTTTTTGCACAGAGATATCAATTCGTTAAAACTTCACCAGCTGAATGCCTTTAAGTAGAGCTTAAATATTATTATAAATTTTTTGTACTTCGAATTATGCTTTATGCTAAATGTATACAAGTATGTATACACCTGTGAATTTGCTCTGCACATTGCTTAAATCCACCTCAATAATTTGAAATAACCAACACCTTAGTCGTTTGCAAGTAGTTCTTCAGTGTGATACGCTTACTTGAGTAAGTCTACAATTTTATTGGGTACTTTACACTCTTTTTGGCATAACTTCTAGCGGGAAATAATGCCATAGATATTCGCCATACATTCACCGCCTCTAGTGCAGTCGTTCAGCGGCCATTGAAATCAATGATTTCCAACTGGCTTTGGCATTCAATTTAACACAGCAGAATGAGCTCGAAGGACTGCTGCAGCGGTTGCATAGCTGTATTTGCCTCAACAACTATTGCTTACCCAGAAAAATAAATTTCGGTACGCGCGCTGGTGTTTGCGGAGCCGCCGCCTCGGCTCTGCCTTGCTTTGTCGATCGGGTAAGCTCATTTAAGTTTTTGTGTATTCCGCTTCATTGAATTTCAATGAAGAATGGCAGCAAAAGTACGTGCCAATTGGTGGCGGGCAGGTGCAATGCCAAATAAACCGAAGACGACGGCCGGTTCTTCAGTTGCCTCGATGACACTTCTCGCTTGCCTCTGATTTTCTTACTTACATACTAACTAACACATTAGCACCTGCAAGAGTGCAAGTTCGCCTCTCGTTCGGCTTCTTCGGTTCGAAATTATAAGTTATTTCGTGCGTGTGGGACTTCTATGATTTATTACTGCCCGCTGTGTGAATTGTAGAATTTGTTGACCCGAATTTATGTGCGTATTATGTGATTTTAATTTACTACTGGGGCCGTTGTGGCGCTGCAGTTGCAGTTGGCGCGTTGACAGCAAGAAAAATGTTGCAGGTGAAAAATTACAGCAATGTTTGACCTTTTGCGACAGAGAGTGTTATACATCCACACAAATATACATACGTATTATACAAGTAATGCCTGTATGTAGAAGTTATTAAAAAGGAGAACAGAGCCAGCAATATTTGCAAGATAATATGTAACGCGCACACCGTACATACCAATCACATACGCACTCGTATACATACATATGTACATATGTGGCTATGTGGTTCCAGGTATGAAGCTTGTTAAAAAGCATTTATGCCCATACTACTGTCTGCTGCAAATTACTCCGAATTCCGTAAAATTGGCTACATGCGTGGTTTTATTGGATATACTTCGGCGTCAGCCGCTTTGGCGTATTTGCCTAGGCGGCGGATTTTTCTGCACTCCACTGTTGGCACAACCCACATTTAATTCGATATTTTTCAATTCGCCTACTGTGTATTTATATGCACTTTTTGCTGTCTGATCGCGTGAATAGTGGCAGAATGCTTTTGCCTTTCTCAGTTTCAGCAATTAACTGTTTGTTTATTTTTGTTGCGTTTTTTTCCATTGTTTTGCTTGCTTTTCGTGGGAAATGTGTGAGCAGCTTCGACGGCGAAAATTGCAAAGCACGAAAAGGATTATTTTATTACATATGTTTGTATGAATGTATATGAGCTCCACAACATACAGTGAACTCCGTTTAATTAAGTTTTGAGATTGCAGACCCGGTAATGCTTAAATTATCGAGAGAAACGCTTCCACTCGTGTTTTTCCTTCAGTTCTCAAATATTTGAAAAAAATAGAAAAAAAAAAAAAAATTGTATATGCGACCAATTACAATAACAAGAAACATTGAACGAGTTTAAAAGAAGACAGGCACTTGGTGAGTAAATGTGACCTTAAGCTTGAAGAAATGTATTGTAATAAATAAAATCTTGGAGAAGAGGCTTTCTAGACTAAGCAGCCGTGAATGAAGTTTATGAATAGATTTCACTGTACTTGATTTGTTTTTATGTACAAACTAGCTAACTGACTTGAAGATAACACTTTGATAAAAATTTGGAATAGAAAAAATCCTGAAAATATGTTGAGAATTTGTACGTATTAAAATTATAATTTTTAAAAGTCTTCTTAGACTCTCTTATCAACTCGTAAGTAGTAAGGGAAGAATATTTTTTTAAATTTTTACTGTCTAATTTTCTAGCTATCCTTAGAACGCTAGAGTATAACCAGAATCTATATAAGTATATGTATATAAAACACGATATTTAATAAGACTTGTTATTTTTATGCCTTTAACTTATTATGTATGAAAAAATTATCGAATATTGATTTTGTTCCTGACAGTCTTCAAGGGACATTTAACACATAAAATTTTTATATTTTTTCACGAATATTCATGTACTCACTTACATATGTATATGTACATACACGAGTATATAGATATGTATGCGTATGCAATTTCATAAATTATGACACTCGTAAAGGGCCGTATAGTGGCGTAATAAATAAAACTATTTTAATTAAGCTGCAGGATTTTTACATCACATATTTTAACGTTTCAATAAAGAACGCATTTTCGCTTGGTGTGAAATAAGTAAATAAAATATACGTAATAATCATTTAGCTATACAATCAAGATTGTATATTTTATACCAGACCAGCCTTAAATACATATACATTACATATGAAAGTTTCCGCAAATTGTAAATAAAACGAAAAATGTTCAATCTTCATCAATACTTATTTTGTCGCCTTCAAAATATGCTCCATCTGAAGCGATACGATATGCCACCTCTTTTTCCAATCATCGAAGCATGCATTTCGGCGCTGTCCGGGATCGCCTTCAGTTCCCTCTGCGATTTTTCTTTTACGACCTCAATCGTGTCGAAACGGTTTTCACCGGGTGGTAACTTGAGTTTTGGTGGTTGATCGATGGTGTTGAATGGGTTTTTGGTCTTAAACTCGTTGCAAACGATGGTTTTTTTGTAAAAAATTCAGCTCTTTTGGAACAAGCCGAGCATTGACGCGTCTCATGCCCAAATTAACGGACAAAATCAAACGAGCTGCTTCATGGCCAATGTTTAGCTTACGTGCTATCTCTCTAACACTCACAAGATGATTTTTGAGCACGATTTCCTTCAATTTTTTGAGGTTATCGTCAGTGGTAGACATGTCTCCGACGGTTTCTAAGCCATCCTTAAAGGCTTTGTACCAGCCTTTTCTAATATTCGCAACGATTCCGCACACGAAATTTGGTTCGAAACACAAAATTGATGCAAATTCTTTCTTGAATATTTTTTCCATTGTAAAAAACGCCAAATACTACTGAGGTGGACTGATTTCAACAGCTGCTGCAAGCAAACTGGTTGACAGATCGCACTCATTTTTGGCATAGTAATTAAGGGCAGTGCCACCAACTCAACAAAAAAAGTGCTGACAAATCGTTCAGCCAGGGCAGTTTAAATGACAATTTCCGTAAACTTTCTGGTCACAATGTATATATGGACTATCATCGCATATATGTACATATTAGGGTGGAGCGAAAAAAAAATGTTTGTTTAGCCTGAGAGTAAAATTTGTACCTTTTAATACAATAAAAGAAGATTTTTCTAAAAATTTTTTTTTTTTAATATCTAGAGGCTCTTTTTTTAAAGTAAAGACCGAGTTAAAATTTTGTTTGGACAAAAAAAAAAAATTTGGTAAATGTATAGTTCAGGTCCCCCAACTAAGAAGGCCTCAAAAATGAATTTTTTTTTAAATCGTCTCATTTTGACGCGAATATTACAAATCCGTGAGCGGAAAGTGATTTTTTTCAATTTTTAAGTTGATAACTTTTAATTGATCAGAAAGAGGACTCTCCACAGTTTCTGGAACACTTATCAACATTTTTTTACGAAATAAAAATTTTCAACGATGTATTCTACTAAATATACACATACAGTGTGGGACAAAACTAAATCACTTAATTTGCCATATTACCATTTATCTGCATATAATTTATTTACTGTTTTAAAATTAATATTTTCTATTTTATTTCACAAAAATATGAATTTTTATTGATGTGTTAAAAAAAAACGTAACATATTAGTTCATTTTATGCATAAACATGGCTTAAAGATTAACAACATACATAAAATAGATGCGACAAAACTAAAACACATGATTATATTTGGTGGTATAAATGTCTAAAGAAATGTTTTTCTATACCACTTCGACTTGGGTAAAGAGAGAGCCCTTGTTTTAACAATTTACCCGCTGAATTTTCCGATCTACAATTTCTCATAGATTCTCTATGGTATTGAGATCTGGTGATTGCACGAGCCATTTCAAAACTTCTATTTTATTGGAATTAAACCAATCCTTTCCACATTTGGCCGAGTGCTTCGGATCGTGTTGGTAGTTCCATTTAACAGCATTTCCTCGTCAGCATAAAAAAGCATAATGTTTTGAAGGATGGATTTGTACATAAAACGATCGATGATGCCATTAATTTGTTGGATGGCCCTACTTCATGACCTGAAAAGCATCCCCAGACTATTACGTTACCTACCCCATGTTTAACGCGAATTCAAACGTTGACTTCCAGCTGACTGACCAACTTTAATTCGTCAGTTTTTTTAATATTGTAGTTGGACTCGTCAGAAGAAAGTACACTACTCCATTTTGTAATACTCCAGTTAGCATGAGCTTTTGCAAATTCAAGCCGCGCTTTTCGATTTTTGTGCGAAATGTATGGCTTTTTGGTACTTCTGCATGTTATGAGGTTATTTTCTATAGATCGTCGCTGGATGGACCAGCACGAAATATTCAAGCCCAATTCACTCTGGATTGATCTAGCTGATATAAAAGGATCTCTTTTTATGGAGCGCACTATGGTCATATCCTCACGGCTAGTATGTAGTTTTACGTGGTCTGCCACCTCCATGAATTGTGGTTGGGGAGACCGTAGAACGAAAACGACTTATAATTCTTGAGATAATGCTGTGATTAATTGTGAACTTTTTCGTAATATTATTTACTGATTCTTCACTTTCAGAATCGCTAATAATTCTTTCCCTAAATAGTGCTGAATACTTATTGCGCACCATTTCACAAAAAAATTTTTATTACGAAGCAACACCATCGGTTGATCACAATTGAATAATCTAAGTGTATTAAAATTACTTCAACACGCTGTTCAAATAACGGTTTTTAACTACAGTTGGAATTTTAACGGGACTTGTTAAAATTAAGGTCAATAAATAAGTATATATAGTTTAGTGCTTTAGTATGTCGCAGCAAATATACATATTATGCGAAATTTTTGTATGTCAAAATCTTAATTTGTAAAAGAGGTAAAGCTTGATACATTTTTGTTTTAAACATATAATGCTATTATATTCATAAAAAAATGAAAAGTTTGGCAAAACTTTTTCATTTTGTTTTTAACTAAATGTGTACAAGGTGAACTTCGTGCTTTAGTTCTGTCCGACACTGTATGTATGAAATTTTTAATTATAATTAAAATTTATTTTAAATTACAAAAATATATGTATTATGGTACAAAGAAGCTGTTTTATAATAAAAAATATCATAAATGGCTTTATAATTTTCAGTTTCTTCGATTTCCTCCACTGTAGGGGTATTATAGGTCTCAGCTTGGCACACACCTCCACCCCAAAAGTCATTACATTAATATGCTTGCTCTTTACAACCATTGTGTTTGAAGCAATTTAAGTATATCGTTAGACTATGTTAGCTTAATTGTTATACATACACTCACAACAGATACTCGAATAGATTGGCAATTTGAAGTTTCTAGGGCATTCGAGCATCCGCTTACAAAGAACACCCCACCAAGCAATTGCAGAACAGCACAACAATACCGACCGCGATACACTCGCATCCACGAACAATTTGCATGCATATTGAAGCATGAAATTGAAATTAATTTCAGGCGATGCTCAAAACTGCGGCATGTACGATTATTATTGCCTCCATACACTGCGAGCGCATTAAACTTAAGCACCCACGAACATGCGCATACAAGCGCACCACACGACTGACATTCAAAAGCCACCGCCGTTCATATAATAATCCATATTTGAGCATTCCAACATATGTAGCTCACCCAAATTTATGAAAATTAGACTACTAACTAGTTTAATAAGGAAAAAATATGCAACTTCCACGGAGCTACAAATTCGCTTGCCACATTATTGGCTTGGTACGAGCCAACATTGGAATTTACGCGCAAAATGTAGTCTGACAGCGGCAAGTGTGCGCCTGCGTGATCGCGAGCGTGTGCGTATCAAGTCGGTACAGTGTTTTGCATTCAAATTTGATGTGGAGACATTTTATAGTAACTATTTTCGTTTCTTTGGTTTTATTCTTTATAGTTGGATTGCTTTATTTTCCGCAATTTTGACCTGAAAATTCTTTTTTACATGTTTGTGGACCCGGTGCTTATATTTCGACGGTAAATATCACATTTTCCATTAACTCTCCAAAGAGACTCATAGAGTCCCATCGAAAAGCATCCCATAGCTTTTTCGATCTCTCAGTAAATGTGAATTAAGTAGGAATACTGATTTTCTTTAGAGGTTGTGGTTTCAAAATATTTCTTCTTTTGTTAGTCAAAAAACAGAATTTTATCCATTTACCTTATATCGAAGCAGAGTTAGATACATGAAAATTATGCTGTTGGTCTTTTTTCCAAGAATATAAGAACGAACGCTTAGCTTCATATACATACATTCATCATAATATTTGTGTTTTGTTCAGTTGGTAAATCTACTTGCTGTTGTTAATCGCTCCAAATTTCAATGGAATATTTTTGATTGTTTTTTTTTAGTAGATTTTAATGAGGCAGTGATTTTTTCCAAGTTATACTTTTTGACAGCTGTTACTTGATTTAAACTTCGGTTTGATATTTTATTATAAATGTTCACCTATCATGATTTTCACAAGAAAATTTTTTTTAGCGCTCAAGCTGACTTTTGTTTTTCGTCACATTTGGAGTGATGATAAGTTACAGGCCATAGTTGAGACGCCGTTACATGCTCGAAAAGTCACTATTTAGTGTGATCTACGAGCAGAGGGAATCATTGGTCCATATTTCTTCAAAATGAAGCCGGTCATAATGTTACAGTCAATGGACAACGCTATAGAGCCATGATTAATGACTTTTTCGAATGTAACTTTTAATGAGCGTCTTATCTCATGCCGTGGGCCTGTTGCGTAGCCTCCAAGTTTGTGCGGTTTCAACACGTCTGGACTCTTTTTAATGGGGTTATGTGAAGTAGCTTTGCAAACGCTTACCTATACAATAAAGCAAAATACTATATACATTATGTGTGTTATAATATTTCTCCTAGAAAACCATATGTCTAAAAATACACCTAACACATGTAAATGTTTTTCTGAAACATGCAAAAACATCGCGTGGAAATCTCAAAAGGTTAAGTACGACGCACAATTTGTTAGACGCCTATAACTGTAGACAAGACTTGAGATTATTAATGCGATACACAATTCAGACATCAAGAAAACGCATGGCGTTCACCGAATGAGCAGCGTTGTCGGTCAACAAAGAAGGTGCAGCTCATTGCATTCATAAATTACAACAGTGTAGTGCATCATCAAATTTTAACATAGATGACTGGCTATAAACAAACATATTATTTAGGTCATGAAACGTCCTAGGGAAGCAGTTCGCCAAATAAACCGAATGCGAGGGTTAACCACTCGTGAATTTTGCATCGTGTTAACTCACCGACAGGCAATGCTACCGTGCGCTTAATTCAGCTGAAATAGCTCCTTGCGATTATTTGCTATTCGTTAGACTCCAGAATCAAGGCAGCACTGATAGTAATACCGAACTCTGCATATAAAAAATCTTTCAAAGTTTGCCAGTGTTGGCATAAGTGTGTTATAGGCGGTGGTACAGTACTTTGAAGAAGTAAATTTTTTTTTAAAACAACTTAAATTTTTTATGGAAAATGCAGAGACTTTGTGTTTAACCCTTATGTTAGTAACCGGGTATCCGGGTACCCACCGCGGTGTATTTGTGTGAATAGCTTAAAAAAAATTCAATATTTCACTTTAAGCTCTCAAATCGTCGTTTTTTAACTTAAAAGAAAGCTATTTTTGAGTTAATTTTTTTTTGGTTTTTTTTTATTCTACGTTGTTATTTTTGTTTCGCTTTAAATTATCACTGACTATTAATATTTGAAGAAAAAATTTTTTTAGAAATTTTGTTTTTTAATAAAATAAACAAAATAATAATAATACTCAGATCGTGGTACCCCGGTACCCAGTGGCTAAAAGACGTCGGTAAAGTTGGTTATTAACATAAGGGTCAAGGTAGTATATATCGATAACACATGGCTTAAATCAAGTTCATATTTAAATGGATAATTTTGATGTTGCTTTGACTTTTAAATTTTTTACACAAAAGTTTAAATAAATAAATTTAGCAAGCAAAGCAGTGACGAATTGAAAAGGTTATTTCAAAAATGTATAGGTTTTATGAATTCGAATCCAATTATTTACAATTTTGAGTTACTGTGCAATTGTACGCATAATATGCAAATTTTACGAGTAGGTGTACATATGAGGATCCCACTACATACCATACATACATGCAACGCACACATGCGGTGCACAACATTTGCGGCAGGCGCTTACTATTATCCTTATTATTACATAAAATGCAAACAGCAAATATAATTAAATCTCTGCTTGGCCAAAACATGCAACTGCACTTGAAGAATCGAAGCGAAGGGACGTGCACCACAGAGTGGTAGCAAGGGGTGCTCAATATAATAATAATGCGGCGACGTGGGATGTGCAGTGCAGGATAAAGGAGCTCTGGTTGAGCATGCCACTGTTTGTTTACATGCATGTGTGTGTGTGTGGGTGTGTGAAGCGTGTATGAGTGTGTATGATTGTATGATTTGCTTTTATGCAGCCGCTTTAGGCCAACGCATAAAATCGAATGTTAATGTGGTCGGCTAATGTGATTTCTGTGGCGAATGAGCGACAAATGAGCGGTGGCAGTGAGAGGCTATAATAAAAATTGCATTACTTATACGAGAGCATACGCTTTTCGAGCATAACATGGCCGTAGACCACAACAATATGGCGTGTAACTAACAACAGTTGTATCCACATAACTACCACACACATGTATGCAGTTGTGTATGTGTGAGCCTGTCATTGCATATGACAGAGAAGTTTTATGTTGTGCGCATTTGTGTATGTGTGTGTGTGATCATGCCTGTCGGTGCGCAATTTCGCAGCGGCATGCCGAATAATGCGATTTTTGATTTTGATATTCAATAGATATGCGGTGCTTTTATGGCTGGCGTTTTAATTTTCAGACTAGTTCATGTGTATGAAGCACAGCACATAGGCAAGTACATACATTCATGTATATCAACCTAAAAATATTCCTTTTTTAGGTAACCGTGGTATCAGATAATTTCGTTAGACTTAGCCCTTTGGCAGCCTCACTTAATTGACGATTGAATTTTGTAAAATATGTTAAAGCCCTGGCTTGATAGTTTTCCAGCTAAAGCTCTCTTAAAAAAAAAAAACAATAAACCAATCACTTCAACAATAGATTTGTATCAGTACAATAATTCTATATTCTCACATCATGTCGTACAGAAGCAAAGTTCGGTTCACTTAACCTGAAACTAATCGCTAAATATTTGGTTAATAATTGAAGAAAGCTAACCCAAGCTTACTTTCTATAAGTTTCGCTGACATCTCGAAATATTGCATAAGTCTTAAATTGTTAGCAGTTGTGAGAATATCTAATATTCAGCTGTCCTCGAACTTTAGTTCCCTTTTTTAGTTGTTGTTACATTACATTTTCACTATATTTATATTAGTTTACTTAGCGTACGATTTTCTGATTCTATATTTATGGCACTCATGAAGGAAATACATGTACAACAAAAAATTTGTGTTACATACAAATATTATATGTCAATGAGTAATTTCGTTTGACGACAACAACTGATCTTATTGAATTTTCGCACAGCTAACTTCACACTTAACCGCTTTACCGTTATATATTTGAACAGCTGTTATAGTAAGGCTTGTTTGTAAAAAATATTCCTACATTTTTTGGAATAAGTATTGTTTGGTGCCCCATTAGAGATGGAAGGTCTAAAACAGCATTTGCGGCATATTTTACTGTTTTATTGTCAGAAGGGTTAAAATGCAGTTCAAGCAAGGCGAAAATTATATGATGTGTGCGGAGAAGATGTGTTGATTGAACGCCAAGGCCAAAATGGTTTGCAAAATTGTGTTCCGGGAATTTCGAATCACATCCTGGAGGGCAACTTGAAGCCGTTGTCGATAAAATAAAGCTTTTGGTCAATGCAAATTGTCGAATAACAACTCGAGAGTTTGCTGAAAAACTTAATTTGTCTAACGCGACCGTTCACAAGCACATGAAACGTCTAGGATTAATTTGGAAGCTTGATAAAATGGGTTCCTCATGTTCGTACAGACTGAAATTTGCTTTGTCGCATTAACGACTGTGAAAGTGGACCGAGCACTCCATGTTCAAATAATTATATGCATTTTTCTAAAACAAAAATTGTATGCAGCTATGGATATAATAAAGAAAATATTCAATCAAAGGCTTAACCAGCTTAAACTACTCCGAAGGCCGATACTCACAAAAAAAAAAGGTTATGTTGCCTGTTTAGTAGTATTTCGAAGAGGTCGTTTATTTTGAGCTTTTGTCCGAAAACACCACGATTAATTGTGAAGTGTATTGTGATCTGCTGGACAAATTCAGTGATGCACTCAAACGAAAGAGGCCAGAATTGGTCAATAGAAAAGGTGAAGCGGTCCATCAGCATTAGTTTGATGACTCGCCAAAAGCTTTTACAGCTTGAATGGGATGTGCTACCACACCCACCAAATGTATTATCCACACTTGGCACCTTCGTACTATTTTTTTTTCTGGTCTCTGCAAAAGTTTTTAGATGGGAGAACCTTCACATCAAATCAGGACGTAAAAAACCACTTAGACCAGTTTTTTACCTGCAAGCATCAACAATTTTATGGGATTAAAATGGAGAATATATAATTTCATAAAATGTTTTACACAATAAAAAAATCGTGTTTAAATTGCACTTAAAAATCGAAATTACTTAGTGAACGACTCAATAGGTATAACTAAACGGTATACGACATATATGCATGACATATCTCTGTATGTATTATATAATGAATGCTTGCTATTTTTAGAGTTTTTAAAACCAAATTCAGAAAAATCAGTTTCACTTTGTATAACAAGGCGCTTCAATATTCATTACTCCTTTATTTCATCTTGTGCTCCAAATTGCCGCTAAAGCCTTTTAATCCATTAAAAATTGTGTTTTTATTTATGGGCATATATTTTAAAAAGTTGCTTGCTACACTTAAAGGAAGTTTCGAGATTTATTTGGTTATAAATGCTAATATGAATTAGGCGAGAATACAAAGTTAGCAAAAATGTCGACATAACCAACATTTAAATTGACAAAGTTTTCAAGTTGCTGAAGTCATGGAAAACAAAAGAAAGAATAAGAGTAAAGCATGCGCTCACCCTAAAAAAAGAGCACATACACATACACAAGCACATGCGCAGGCACACGAACGTGAAAAAGTTTTACTTTTAACACTTTCGAAGGTGTATGTATTTATTGTGAAACGCAAATAAGTAAGGGCGTCGCAGTCTTCTGGTGATTATCATAAAATAAAGCGTTATGACATTGTTTTTTGTTTTCTGAAAATCGTTTTTGAAAAAAAGCAGTAATTTTTTTGTGTTTTTGTTTTTCAAAATTGAATGCTCTCGTGCCCCTGGCCCAGTCAACGTAATTTTCTTTTGATTTTTATACCATGAACAAGCGCGCCACAGCGCTTCTAACAGCCAGAAAAAAGCGTCGGAGGCATCGCCGCTATCGCATCGCTATAGCATATAGCTGCCATACAATTGAACCGATCGAAAACAAGTTTTTATATGAATTTAATTTTTTTTCATAAGATATTTTTACTGTGTCTGTGAGGAAATTTCACATTCTAGAGATAAAAAGAGTTTCATTACTTAGTCAGAAGAATACCCTGCATTTCTGCACCCGATTACATCAATACTTGTATATAGTATTATTTTCCGAAGTAATTTAAATTTAAATAAAACTATTATTTTTTTTGTGTGTGCGCTAGTTTTGCACTCGGGTATGAAAATTTGTGGCGCCTATGGTAAACGGTGCAAAACAGCTAAAACAGGCCACGTGAAGTAAAAGTAGCATTTAACTTTTGTATGAGTACATGTGAGCAAGGCGGAAAAATCGTCTTGCAAGTAGAGTCGATACACATATAAACCATTTGACATATATTCATGTGTGTGGGTGCTTATGCAATGACCAAGTTTACGTTTTCAAATGTGTGAAAAAGTAAAAAGTGGGCTTGGTTTTTGATACCTTGATATTGGATGAAACCGCAACACCAATATGATGCAATACTTTTGGTGGAAGTATTTATTATAAATATAGCTAAAATATTGTAAGGAATTTATTTTTATCTGTATATCACACATGATATATGTCGTTGAGTGATATTTCCTGCGAATGATGCAAGCTTATTCAAAAGCATTACTTTTGACTGACATTAGCAATTAGAAAGCAAGTAGCTTCGAACGGCAGCATCTAAGCATATGATGTTTGGTGGAGCACCATAAATCATTGCACTACTTTTTTCGTTCAATTGCCGTCGGTGGTAGAACCCTATGGTAGAAAAGGTTTGCTTTTACTATAAGAGTGCAGATGCTTTCAATTCCCTGCTGGGTCGGATACTTAATGTTGCAACATGGTACACATGTGTACAATAAAATCGTCTGTGTAGTTTCGTTTTTTATAAAACAGATTACACCAACTTGTATGTTCCAAGAACCAGTATGTGCCGAGTGTAGTGTGTAGCTAAGTTGCAAATGTAGAAGGTTGTTTGTACGAGTGCGAATGCGAATGTTAGTGAAAAATTTACGGTGAGTGAGTTGGTATGTGCACACACAACTTGACAAACTAAGCGAAAAATTAGTTTTTGAACTTTCTAAATTGGTTTATTTCATGGCTTTTTGATTTTTCACATTGCACACACAAACGAATTCACTGTTAAATACACACATTTGCTGAAGCGACACGTAGCTGAACATGCGACATAACATTTGTGCATAAGGATGTGGTATACAAGTATATACACATATCATATAGATATGTAACGGTGTTTTGTGTTGCTTGCGAAGGAATATTCAAATATTTTCTAGACATTTCACGTTGGCTCGCCGCGTTTCGGATGAGCTGTTCTATTTAAGATGGTTTGACGCGATAAGCACAGTTATATTGAATTGCATATGCTTGCAGGCAAGAATGCTGAAAATAAATATTGCCTTCTTTTATTCTGATTTCATAGAAATAGCTAAATAATTTTCATAACATGATATTTGTTATCTGAAAAGGAAGGCTCTTCCTACAGCATAAGCTAATAGGTTGACGGTATATATAGTAATAAATGGGCAAATATTGCTTCCAAAAATACTTTTTATTCTGATGACTCTAATTTGGTATAATTAAAATAAAATAAATTCATCAACACCAAAGTTGGTTTCAGTGGGTTTTTCGTAGAGAACATAAACAGAGACATAATAAAAATATGACGAAAAATAAAAATAATATTCAGGTAGGACTAGACGAGAGCAATTAATTAATTCTACAATATTTATTACAAACAGCAAACGTTTGAAAACTAAAATACAATACTATTTTTGCTTTGATATTCAAGCTGAAGCGAAATGCAGCTATGCATGTATTATCATGCTAAACTTTTGCGAATAACAATAATTCACGAGCGTTCACATTGTTGTGTTGTGTGTCGTTCCCGAATTCTGGTATTTCTTTTATCATTTTATTGTTTGCATACTTTTCACATTGCTAACAGCTTTGCGTTTAAAAAAATTGCCAAAGTTTTTGCATTGCGCACTTTTTACTTTTCTCTCTGTTATCCGGTTATCTCGCTTAGCTGTTGAGAGTTAAAGTGTAATAATTTTCAATTGGCCTTTATAGCAACATATAATTGTCGCCTTGAAGAATGTGAAGTGTGGAACAATGCGCAGAGTTTGAGAGAAACGCTTGGAATGATAAGCAACGAGAGTGAACATATCGCTTATTTGACAAAATACTAATATTGCGTTTCATTTCAACTACTCAATCTATGATTATATAAGCCTTAAAGACTAGCTTTCAAAAAATTTACTCTTCATTTAGAATGTAACCAAGTGAGATTTTGCAAGAGCAAATTAAGCAAAATTTTTTTTTATAAATACTACAAATTTTAACACAGCTCTCTTACTTTAACATTAAAAAAAAACTGAGAGTGAAGAGTTCGTTGTGGAACATAAAACTATCAGCTTAAGTCATGTCTAGCAAATAATTAGAATTCATAAACTATTGAAGACGACTACGTATTTTTGATAATATGATATAATATAATATTATTATATAATAATTTTGTATTGCTTCGGGTTCACTTTTGTTGTAATAAGTTTAAAACGGATGCTTAGTTGTCATAGTCATATGGAGTTTCTATGGTATTGCCTGCAGCTTATATAGCATACTTTCAGGCGCAGTGTTTGAAATAGTGGTTTAAATTTTAACAGCGTAAGTTTGAGGATAACTGTAGTTTGCATAACAAGATGCTGCAAATAACTAATTTTTCTTGATTCGTAAACCCTCGCAGCTAGTAATGATCTTGTAATAATTATAAAACAGCTGTTTTCAATTTGCCGAAGGTTGAAGAATAGCGAATCGAACAGACTATACCTGATATCAAAAATGTTTTCGTAACCCCTTAATTTTAGTTTCCATAAAGAATTGTAATTGGATTTATTTTAAGTTTATAATATATAAAAAAATTTTCTTTGTATATAATTCTTGACAGTAAGTCTGCATTTGAGCCATTCATAATAGTTGCTAGAGCTAGTCTAAAACTTGAAAAAAAAACTTGACTTCAAAACTTCAATACTGAAGATAACGGTTATACTACTTTCATGAGCTATCTGTTTACTTCCTTGCACGAATTCAACACGAAACTTTGTTTTAGCTTTTCCATATACACTCTTTTAGCGCGCAAAGATAGCGAGCAGAGAAAGAGCGAATCAAAGATAGCTAATAATAATAATATTTACATACGGTATCCCAAAATTAATGTCAGATTGGAATTAAATTAAAAACACAGTTTTCAAACATAATATGTGCCAAAAATTAAAAAAAAAAAAAAAAAAATAGTATTATGATTTTCAATGAAATACCAAATGGAAAATTCATTACTTTTTCCATTGACAAATATTTGTTTGAATTATTTTCAAAATTAAACCTCAAGTACAATCACTTGGATTCTTATACCGTCAATTACGTTATGGCCTTTAATCGTAAATAATATGTTCACTATATAGAATAGTTTATTATAATAGTACTTAATGTATACCATAGCCAGAGCAACTTCTGAACCCACAAGCAATATTATAAAAACACAGTTCCTTCCTGTAATAATTTATCTTAAGCTTTTTGGAATGGACCTAATGCCGCAGTTGAACACATACATTGGTGGACTATTTGGCATGAATAAACCTGAAAACAAATTTTTGTTGCAAAGGCTTTTTTCTCCAGGCTCTCTTACAGAATACAACTCCAGCACGCAGCTTAAACACTAAGTGCACAGTGGACAACTTAGTCGCTAGTACCAGAAAATTGAACGTCACCTCAACGTAACGCCCAAGAGGCGACCTGAACCATGTATACATGCAATCGGCATTCAATTGCCTTTTAACGACACCAAAGAGCTCTTAGAGCGCTTGTGACTTTTGTGAAGCGTCCCCGAGTTTACTGCTTTCGTTATAAGCCGATCGTTTGTGCGAGTGCGATGTTCTTCATAAACCTGCAATTACAAGGATGAAAGCAGCGACACGCGAGGAGCGACAAAAAGTACAGTGATAAAACAGTGTGTGCCGCCGTTTGCCATTAACTGCTTCAGCAACTATACGGTCAAACAACAAGTTGCAAGCAAATAAATACATGACTGCAAAGCTCATTCGAGCGCGTATTTGCACAATGTGTTCTGGTTAAAAAAGGCAAAAATTTAGTAAATTCAAAGCATATTTTGACTGATTTTGCCTTACGAAGTGGCGAACTGTAATTCGTAAATGACTCGAAGCAGGTGAATTTGAGCTCTGACTGTTCTGAAAGGCCAGCTGTCAATAGTGGGAATTAGCGACTTATAGTAAGTTTTATTACACAAATTCTTAATATCAAACACGAGGTGCCAGTCATTTCCTTAATATTAATTCAATTCCACGCCTTAGTTATGCCATGAGCGCCCATTGTGCATTTGAAAATTTGTGTGGTGGATTTTTTTCCCCTTGACTCGGCGTTGCAATAGGTTGCAAATTTTGCATTTCGCATTGTTCGTGAATGAGCGCATCGCGAAATGTGCAACAAGCGGATGCGACAGCAAAGCTTACCCTCGCCTGAGTGTGAATGGAACGACGCCGACGAATGCGGGTGCGGAGCCATTCAGAATATGAACGAAAGCTTTGTGCGGCCTAGCAGTCATGCACTATTAAGGATATCACACATACATATGTATATAGCACTCGTAGGAGTGTGTGCGTATGAACAATCATGTGAACTGCACTATTGGGTCGAACATTTTTTGCAAGCCTGCTCGGGTGGGTGTTAGTGTGACCGTGAAGCTTATTGCTTGGCTGCGAGGTTATTATTGTGGTGCCTCCGATTGCGATGGAGAGTCCGAGCAATTTCACGATATTTGCGTAAATATTTTATTGCACAAAGTTGCGGCGTTCGCCGTTCGTAATTCGTATTTTAAAGGGGATTTGCGCATATTCCCAGCAATCCAGTTGTGTTGTTGCTGTTAGTGGCAGTCAATGTTTTGACAATTGTTATTGCGGCTGCCTTTTTAAATTATTTCTGCTGTTGGCGACTTTTATCCGGGTTGGAACGGAAGCGCAACCGTGACCACCGTTTAGACGAGAATTTATACTGGACCCTGTGACTTTGCAACTCTGCACCCTAGAGGATGTAGAATTACATTTTTTTGCGGCACATACTTATACAGGCGTAAATATATGCTTACATGCGAGAGCAGCTGATAATTATGCATTGCTGTTAGAAGGCACTGTACATCGCCTTTTCAATTACATTTCATGGCTTTGGGCCGGCGCATCGAAGGCCACAATTCAGACGCGCAATGTGGCAACGCGTTTTCGGGATTACACACGGCGCTTTCGGCGTGTAAAAGCTGCTTATAAAATGCCAGCCACAAACAAGTGCAAAGCCGACCAAACGACTCGACTGTGCGAAATCTGCCTTGGTCAATTGTTATTTGCGCACAAATTGTAGCGATTGGGAGGTTAAGCGGTCTCCGTTCACCATAGCTCTGTTGCAGCGCATTTTTTGTGACGCGTGCAGCACGTTGCTCCTGTAATTTGCAAATATTATTTGCATGAACGTTCATTTAGATGGCGTAAAGCAATTAAATGGGTGATCGCTAAACGTTTTAATAATTCTGTCCCATATGCAATAGTGTGTCGAGGTTTAAGATTGAGTTAAGTACTTATTTTTTTGTCAGCTGTCGATTTGATGAATAAGAAGAATATGTTTCATGGAATGACAAATATAGAAATCATCTTAAAAGTTCTTACAACCCTAAGTACTAAAGTCGTCGTTCCAATATTATCGTTTCTCCACGTGCGAAGGTTGAATGACATTCGAGTAGAGTACTTTGAAAATAAACCGTTGAGATATTTCTTTGTAGAAATATTTTCACTTTATTGTGTTTTCCTTGAAAAGTTAAGTTCCATATACAACCACAAACCATTTTCCAATAAAAAGCGCTTTCAAAAATGCATGAAACCAAGTTAGTAGAAAAGGAAGTAAATAATTTATATAAAATCAATAGAATTTTTCCATTACGATATTCGTTTACCAAAGAAAAATTATTATTCTCCCCTAAGTAAATTTTTTTTAAAACTCTCATATGAAATATTTCTACGATTCTCTTTTCTAAATTATTTATTGGCTTGATTTAAGAAATCACAGTAAACTTTTTTAATACTTGTGGAAAATATTTTACAGCTAAATTTTTTATGAAACGCATTGCTTCTCCATATCTAGATAAGTGTTAAAAAATGGTTATAAGAATCGTTGCATTTATAAGAATCAAATATTGGAGTAATAGATATTTAAGTATAATATAAATAAAGGGTCTACCAAAAGAACGACGTGATGTTGAAATGAAGTAAAACATACAAATTTTGTCAAAATGGCCCGATGATGCCGCCATACCACAATCAGCATCAAACGGTAAATTTTTGGGGATGTAATTGCGTTTCTTGAACATCACGGGGATTTAATTCACTTCAATAGCGACAAATTCAGCCAGAAATGGGCCTCATCTGAACGTGAACTAGCGTAATAATATTGAACAATTGCCAAGCGTTGTACCAAACTGAAACGTGACACGATAAAATGGCAAACCTTACTGACAAAATTTGACATAAAATCCGTACACAAACATGGCCGCCACGAGCTGTCAAAATCACGTCATCCCCATTGGTAGTCCCTGTATATATAATAATAGATAAAACAACAAAACGTGTATTTAATGAAAGTTTCTATAACGAAAAAGAAAAATTGACAGAAACAACGTTTAGCAACAACAGCGTCGGTGATGCGTTAATCAATGAAATTCAACCAACAAAATGCACATTAAAATGCGAGCATACAAATTTAAATTAAATTACATGACAAAAAGGGCCAAAGAAAAGACATGAGAAAAAAACGAATATTTCAAAACAATTAAAAACCAGAAAGAGCGGTAACAAAAGAGGTCATCAAATCAAAACTTCAGGGCAACTAGCCGCGAGCTCAGTAAAACATGAGCGAAACTAATTAATTTGCATAAAAATGCGCATTGGTGTAAAAATGACAAAAAAACCCAATATTCATGGACCTGAGCAATTAATGGTAATGTGCGAGCGAATTAGATGAACGTAATTATCTAGTAATTTGAGTGCGTAAAGCACTCGATTTGAGGCGAACAGGTACTAGTCCGTGTCACTTGAGATGATATGCAAATGAACTTACATAAATCTGCTTGGGAAAATGTAAAACACTATACTATTATACTATAATGCTCATATAAGCCACAAATTTATTTGCAAATAAATGTTTCTACGCATTCTTTAACATCATCAATTTATTTGCTCTCGTAACCGCTGCCAGAAATTTTCGTTGTTTACCGTTATTGTTTATTCGCAAATAATTGCCTGAGTCCAAAAGCACACATAAGCACATAACAAATATAGAAATGTTTGTATACACATTACCGGCAAATACTGAGCCGAAAAGGCATTCAAATAGTTTAGACTCGGTTTCAAATATGTACATATGTACCTACATATATTGTAGTTGTACTTGTTTACCACATATAAACATACCAATCAATGGAACATTTTCGTACATAATATGGATTCAGATATTCTGAATTTTAAATAAACACTGTAGGAGTTTTGCATACGAAAATGTTTGTCCATTGGCACTGTCCCAACGGCACGAAATTTAAAGCGTGCGACAGTAAGGTGCAGACCATCTCTAGCATATACTATCTAATTGTATTGTTATTTGCAATATTTATATTTATCAGAATTTACAAATAAAGTTATTTTTGAGCCTGCTGTCTTGCTAAATACTTCTTCAAAGCCAAGGCTTTCGTTTAGTCTCGCAACAATTGAATTCATAGCCCATTCGTCTACACATTGTAAACACCTATGTAAACAATGGTCTTATGGACCAAATGCAAATACACAGTCATAGTGAAATAGAGAAGCTAACCATGCAGTAAAGTCCACCAGGCAAATTTGTGTTCTATAATAGGGGGACAAAGCGAATTCAATAAGCTTACGGATGCATGCCTAAGAACTGTTATATGTTACTTTCCCGTTTACACAAAGTTATAAAGTAGAAGAAATGCAAATATAAGTACACATTTACAATGTGATTATATACACATGGGAAACAAATTTGTACCAGAACCTTTAACCTTTAGTCACATATGTGCTCAGAAAATATCAAAGCTAATTTTTCCTACATGGTGCAGGGCCATACCAATACAAATTTCGACGAATTATTGTGCATATGAAAATAAGTGAAATTACCGAACAATGCACTTAGGCAGGTGTAGTCGACTTAATTGCTTTGATTGGTTAACTTAATTACTATTTTGGTAATTTAATATTTGTTTTTATCAGCTGTAGTTTTAGAAAATTCTTTGAAGTATGCAGAGTTTATAAAACTAATAAACAAGAGAGAGAGAGAGTTGTGAAAAATTGTATGTGCGTTACTCAATGAAAATTACTGTTATTAAGAAAATAGAGAACTTGTCAGACGAATCAAACATTTAATTGCTGCTGTTGTAATATACTTTCTAAATATTCGTTGCTTGTGTGAAATTCTTTTGTTTGCTTTTCAATTGCTCTCAAGCTTTTCGAGGAGGCTTTCAGGTGTCTACGCTTGGGAAAAGCAGAGTGTTTCTAATCGAATTTTATTGTTGTGATAGTTTTAAAAGTATTATGGGTGAGATTACTTTTGCATTGTTATACAATATTTAGTAATAAAGTTTGAAAAATTGCAGTGTTCGTCATGATTGCCATGCTATTATATGTATTTGCTGCATGTATGTATTTCCACACACGCATTGATGCACAGTGTTTAATAGTTTAACAGTTTTAATACCACTTGATTGTAGGCGTATAAAATGAGCTCAAGTAAATGAAAGTTATATTATAAGGCTCCAAGATGAAAATCTTTGGCTTGAATTTGACATCAAAGACATCGTCCTACACACATCTGTCTGCCATTTTTCGAAAATAGAGGAATGGCGTTCATGACTTAAAACATCGGACTTACGCACCTACGTCGTACAGATGCCAAATCCTCTCTACGAGTGTATGATTGCTCTAAATTACTTTAAAGACAGCAGACATACAGAACTTTTGACTAAAAGGGGGATTGGCAAAAATGGTTAGATGTATACATTTACAGAAATTTATAATTTATATCTTTGAAAACGGTAAAACAATCAGGTTATCAAGCAAAAGTAATTCAAATTGAACAGTTTGTAATAGGTGAAGAGTATTTAGCATGTGAGGTGAATTCATATATAATAAGTTAGATATGACTCAATTAAGTTTGGCTAGTTAATGTATGTAGTAGTGGTAGATGTGATGAGTTTACGAGTTACAAATTATGCATACTGAATTTGAAACTATTGAGTTTAGGTTAGACAATTTTGGGTGTTCTATGTGATATATCAGTAATTTGGGTGTGACGAGTTTAATTTACTCTAAATCTTTCACTCTTAGCTACTAATTTGAAACAATATCGTTAAAAGAACTGCCACGAAATTTATGTAAAGAAATTAATCTTTTCGCATTCATTTCATAGATAATAAGATAGGCAATTATAGGAAATATATTTTTTCAAATGGTAATTGTATATTCTGTATATTAATTACACCAAAAAGTTAATTGTAGAAAATTGTGTTTGAAGTTTTTTTTTTTATTACAGTTATTCTCTATTCTCGTATATTTATATATGTGTCATATTAATTATATTATTGCTCTGATTATGCACACTAGTTTAACCTTAACGCGCAGAATGCAAATCTGTCACACTCGCTGCCAGCCATCTGTTTGAAAAAGCGAAACCGTTTTTTCCGTTAATTATTGAAGAGCCTAAAATATGGCTCATAATCACGGCAATAAATTGTTTTGTTTTACAAATTATTCAATTAGCGCATAAAAAGCCGAAAATATGCGTCGCTACTTCAAAAGCTTTGCCAAAACTGCATTTTTTTGTTAGCTTCATCAAGTGTTATGTGTGTGTGCGTGTGTGATTGGTTGCGTAAATGCTAATAAATCCCACGAAATTTCATTCATTATAAATTTATATTGCTGACACTTACAACTACAAAGCAAAGTCATTAAAATGTTAGCAGCTTAAGCGCTCGTATTTATCATATTTGGTTCAGACAATTAGCATAACTATCCCGAGCACATGTAAAGGTAAAACCACAGCAGCTGGAGCAAAAAGTGAAAATGCCAACTGGATTCAGCTTAACTTCGTGTATTCTTTCACGCGCCGTTGTTGTTGTAAGCGGATTTGCCATTGTACGGTGTGTTGGTAAGTCGGCTCGCATCGACAGCATTGTCGGCCGCATTGTGGCACAAATGAAGTGAAAAGTTTGGTGTTACAATTCACCAGCTTAGCGTGTTGCAGCCACTTGAAATTGTGATAATTTTTAGATTATGCTAAACAATGTAGCAAACAACAAACAAGCGCACAACAACTCATGCGTACATATGTATGCATTTTTTGTGATTGTCACTGCAGCGCAGCAAATGGGCAGTTGAACTTGTTGACTAACTTATAACACAGTACTTAATTATGCTTGCGCGCGGAGAGTAAATTTTAAATATCAATGCTCTTTTCAGTAGCGTTTTCTTTCCAAGTCAAGAAGAATAACATAAATTGTACTCTTTATGAAGATTTATATTACCAAATTAAGTAAGTTGGTGGCTTAGGCTCCAATTTCGTTTGATTTGTGAATTAGCATTCCGAACCCAATATTTGAACTTAGTACAATAGATACTCGCTGAGAGCGTATTCTTTGGTAATTTACATAATATTTATTGTTGAGTTTATTACAAGCAAAATAGTATACCTAATTAATGAAGTTGAAAGAAAAATGAGATTAAAGTTTAACTTAAAAAAAAAAATCCTGTTTTCTCAATGAAAAGTAAGATCTGAATTTTAAATTTTATAATCTATGCGTGCATACAAATTATTTGCATAAGTACGATAGATTATCTTTCGTAACGAAATTCTATGCTCCACAACTGTTACAAATAAAAATTATAGAATTTCAAAATTAGTTTATAACTTAAAGCTAATATTATTACCAATTCACCGGCCGAGTTTGAACTGCAAGAATAAATATATTCAACATAAATATGTACATATTAGGGTGGAGCGAAAACAAACAATTTTTTTTTGCTTAGTCTGAGGGCCAAATTTGTAGGTTATAAAGAGACGAAATTTTTGGAAAAAAAAATTTTTAACATCTAAAACCGGCTACTCACTTTTAAAGTAAGGTTTCGAGTTAAATGTTTTATTTCGTAAAAAATGTTTGATAAGTGTTCTAGAAGATGTGGAGAGTCCTCTTTCTGGCCAATGAAAAGTTATCAACTTAAAAAAAATTTTGTGGTCATTATTGGAGTTTTAAAAAAAGTCTTAAACGACAACATGCTTTCCTCAAGCGTTAAACTAAATTTTGAGTCAAAAACCGTCAAAGTCGATAGTTTTTATATAAATGTGAAGAGTTTAAGCCAAACAAAATTTTTACTCGAAATTTACTTTAAAAGTGTAATGTTAAACATTTTTTTTTCTAAAAATTTTTTTGTTTTATAATCTACAAATTTTACCCTCAGGCTAAGCAAAAAAAAAAAAGAATTTTTATTCGCTCCACCCTAATGGCTATTTATCAGGTAGCACGTATCGTTTTGGCGATAATGTTCTCACTGTCACTAGATTTTTTTCCATCGAACATTCGCTTGAGGTCTGCAAAGTCAATAGGCCTTGCCTTGGATTTCATTGATTTGCAACACATTTGCATTTATACCTTCATCGTTTGTGGTGATCATATGCTCTACAGAATTTAGTAAACCATTTACGAATAATTACTTTGGCGAGCGCAGAGCCCACTCATCTAACCAAGTGATATCAACTTTTTGGTATCAGAACAGTTTTTTTTAACAAAAAATTTTTCGTAGAATAAAATTGTTTCTTTTATAATTTTTATAATATCACAACTGCTTATACATACTAAAAATGCTACAGTACACAGACCAGTTGTCCGAAAATAAGGAAATATATTCGTGTGAACCAACTAACTTTTATTCTAAATTAAAAATACTTTTTTTTATATCGCTACAATGCATCCTTATGAAAATATTCAATCATAAAACTAAATACATATGTGTATTCCATTTAAAATGTTTTATATATCTAGACTTTATGGCTTTTATGAAGTTTTGCTTCATCTAAAAAATAGCAGAAATACGAGTTATGACCTTGTAATGCATTACTAACTATACATATAAAGCCTTGATACTAGATAATTGCTTCCACGCTGCTATAGACATACAAACATATGTCACACATGCACATTAGAATAGCTAATTTCCAGAGCTATTAACACCATGTCACTAAGCAGAAAGCAGTGAGTATAATGAAGCAAAAATGGGAGACTAAGCAAGAGAAGTAAAAGTCAGTATACAAGTATATTGTATAACTGTATACACACGCATCCTCACATAGATAAGTTATACCAGAGGTGTTGCAAGCATGTACTTAACACATAGCCATGCTACACCATGGCAAGCAATGCCTGTCTGCGCTGCCCGGTCGTTGTTGACATTAATGCAGCAGATGCATACAGCAAGGAGGAAAACCACAGTAACCAACCACGAGCAAAACAAAAAATTTCAAAGTAAATCAGTTTTTCTTGAAGCTAGTCACTGTACCGTTGCAGAAACATTGTTGGCTGTCTTGTCAGTAGGTGCTATGCTTGACTCGCTGTGGTCAATTTGTGGCTTTGTAACAGCAGTCTAAGCAGAACCAACAACAACGACAGCAGCAGCAACAATGTAAACAAGTGCAAGCATGTGAGGCACTGCCAGAGAAATCGCCAATATAAATAATAATAATAACAAGTATAAGTGGCACGTTACACATTTTGCGACACATGTGTGCATATGTGTGTATGTGTTTGCTTGGTGGCACAAAGCAGTTGCCTGTGGCACAAACAGGGATTTCCAATAAGAGTTTGGATCTTGTAGCTCGCTTCATGCAACACTTTCCCACAACTGTAAATAATCGAGCAAAAATTCTCATCGGATCTCTTGGAGCACCCTTTCTCCTATGACATGTAATGGTATATGCCTAATGGCTAATTCACATAGAAGCTTTGCTTCGCTTTGCGTTAGATATTTGCTTTGCGAGCAAAGTTCGATGCATGCTTTTATATGAGTGCGTTCACATCGAAGCGAAGCACAGCAAGGCGATTGTGGGCAACTCTTATCTTTTTACGCTTTGCCAAGCAACAGTCGCTAATTTTATTAGCGAGAAGCACTAAATTCCTTTTACCTTCATTGTGGCATATGCTTTGCTTTCTTCGCTTCACTCATTCTTAAAATATGTACTGTCAAGCAAAGCGCGGAAAGCTCTATGTGAATGCGCCATTAAAAGTGATGTGCCACGTGCGGCATGCATCAGTGTATGCGGCGGTGCAAGTGTGTCCGTGATTGTTGTTGTTATTGTTTCAAATTACGAAAATTTGAGTTGCGCTTAATTTGGTTACTGATGTTGTTGTTGTTTTTGTTGTTGTTGTGCAAAGCTACGCCCAAACATGACACCGAAGCCAGTGTGTACGACTTGGTGCATATGTGACGATGGCTGCGGCGTGAGTTCGCCTGTCTGCATGTTTGTTGCCCCACAAGTGCATTTATTTAAATGTTGATTGTTGTTGCTGCTGTTGTTTGTTGTTTTGTTGTGGTGCTTTCCTGTTAAAAAAGTTAAAAGTGTTTTCCAAGCGTGCATGTGTGTGTGTATGTGTTGTGCATAATAGTTGTCGCAACCGAATATGGCAGTGCCACATCCCGTAATAGAAGTGTAAGAAATAAAACCCTGTAACGCTGGCATCAACGCTTGCAACAAACTATGGTGAGCAAAGAACGAAAGCTAGTTTGTTGCATATTCCATTACGTGCAGCACATGTGCGCGCCGGCTCGTGCCACAGTGTCACTGCAGCTTGTCTGCGCGCTCAAACAAGTGCACCGGGCAAAGCGAAATGGTAATCGGAGAGTGCGCCTCCAGCCGCGTGGTGTGCGTTTTCAGCGCTTGTGCAGCAATGTTGTTAGTTTGTCTTACAACTATTGCCATTCGAGTGCGCTCCGGAACGCACATAAATAATTACAAACCCACTTACATAATGCCGGAATGTACATATGTATGTAGGACCTGCTCGCCTATAGACACTCATCATATAAACGTTTCCGGGTGCATATGTGTGTGTGCGTGTGTGTGAACGTGGATATAACAAAAGTGTTAACAAGCTCATTATGACAAGTGACAAGCAACAAAAAAGTTGTGTGCAACAAGAAACAACAACTACAACATTTAACAAACAATTGCAAGCCAAGCATGTGCCCATGCTTACAACAAACACACATACAGACATCTGCATCGCAATCTTTAAAGAGAGTGCCCCAAAATATGTAACTTCCCTGCAGTATAATTAACTAGTTATAGTCTAGTTAAAAACAGGTTAAAAGCGGCGATCTTATACTTTTTAAATGCTGATATTTTAAAAAAAATAACTAGTGTCATAAATGAAAAAAAACCTTTAGTCTAACACAATAAATCTTTAGAAAAACTTTCTGTAATTTGTGTATTTTGCTGACTTTGTTTCAAAAATATAACTGATCAAATTTGACCTGGACTGGTCCATATAAATAAACTGCGCACACAAACCGAAACGATACATTTTTTTCTCTTAGATTAGTACAACCTTTTGTTTAAGATCATGTGAAGTATGAAGATCCCATATGTCAATTAGTGTGTGTTTGTCAACTGTTTGCTTACGATGCGAAAAAATTGTCTGTCAATTTTGACCACAGGAAACATATGGAAGCAAACTCTCATTGAAATCGCTGCAATGCACAAATGTGAAGGGGGTCCAGTAAGTGTTTCTTCGTTCCTACTTTATCACGAACACAAAAAATTTGAGTATCACAATGCAATCAGTGAATGCCGTGATGTCATCGAAAACTTGCCTCATGCGTCAGACTTGCATCCACCTCTGCTAATGACAATAACTTCGAAAAAAATAGAGCAACAGTTCTTTAGCAGAGGACCTCATCATCTTTTATGAATGTATACAAAAATAAATGTTTTGAGTATGAAGAGTGTCTTAATGCTAAAAGATGATTGACAATGTAGCTGTGAATCATCGCATCATTACTGGTGACAAGACGTGCGTTTATAAATATAACGTTGAAACTGTGCAACAATCTAGCAAGAGGCGCTACAAAAATGGGCCCAAACTGAAAAAACTAAAGTTTGTGAAGGCACTGTAGGTCATCCCAGCCGAGCCTTATAAGGCGACAAGTGTATGACTCAATAGCCTAGTTGGAAGACTATAGTTAAATTTTGTTTTAATATACGTGAAAAAATAGTATATTGTTTTGATCAGACGATACATTTTGTAACTTCCGGTTCACTCCCACTATGGTTCATATCGAAATATCAGTATACATGGCTGCGATGATAATACTTGATCTGTCATAGGTAGATCGATTTGAATAAGCGTATGACTGTGTATTGGCATACGCCGTTTAGAAGTTTATTTCTGTTGAAGTTTCTGCTAAGTGATACCGGTAGTCCATGTTGATCGATGACTAAAAGTTAGGCTAACAACTTAACTTTATTAATATGATTTGGCTTTGCTGCTGTTTCTTTGATCAAAAGTTTTAGAATATTTTAAATAAAATAAAATTTTAAATAAAATATTCCAAAACTGATTTTTGATCAACAGTCTATATCTCATATATGTACAGGGATCACTAAACCTTACACCACCCAATAAAACCATCTAAGTATATCAATATATATTATTCTATGTGTTTGCCCCTCTTAAAGACTTACTAGTATTTGGTTTTCGTGGTGTCATTTTTACGATTTCAAAATAAAACTGTTAGCCAACATATTTAAAATTTAATTTCGAGTTGGTTGCAATCTATTGTATTTTAAATCTATGATTACATAACGGACACTTTGTTAACATGAATTTCGGTCCCAATAAACATACATATTTACCGTATGTTGCCAGTTGGATCACTTTCAACTGCGGTGAGGCAACACAATCAATCTTCTCTTTGTGGCGGCGTGAAGTGGTTGGCGTTGTTGTGGTTGTTGCTGCTGCTTTTGGTGCTTCACGTTAATTGCATTTTTATGTTGCATTAATGTTAGCCACAGCACGGTACTCCCTCTCATATGTTGCATAGTAGTTTTTCGCTTGCCACACTTGAATCCCCTTGCAAGTTGCATAGTGAACAACCGTTTGTGTCTAAATTTCGACATACACGTGTTTGTAAACTAAAAAAAAAAAAACATTTAAATTGTTTATATTGAGAAATTAACGCAGTTGGTGTTCCTAACACAATGTGTATATTTAATTTACCTTATTTGAAAATCCACCATAATGCCAACTGCTTTCATTTTATCTTATTGGACTTGTGCAAGGGTTTTGCCAAGCTTGTAAAAATGGTTTTAGACATGCTTCTTTGTATGAAATTTTGTAGAACTAAGATTGGAATGCTGGGAACGAATCGACTTACCATATGTCTAGTATTAACGCATGAAACAGACTTTGAATTATGTAAAATAATACATTTGAATAAATTAGATTTAATATAAAAAAAACTCTGTCACGCTTACTGCGATTGTAGTATTGTATTTGTGTTAGTTATTGTTAGTTGCCGGGAGTTTTTTACATCTATCAGCAGCATGTTTTCAAAGGATTTCCAACTTTCAACACACAAAGATAAAAATCCAAAATTTTTCGTAAATATTTATAATATTGAGAGTCTATATTAGAAACTGTCAAATTGCGCGCTGAATATCCTCTGTTCAGCTTAGTATTTTGTACAAGGAACGGCCCTGAGCGGATGGCTTGGATATCAATAGTTACCCAATATTTTAGATTAAGCTATATACTAACTTAAAATCTAAATTAAGAACTAGAAGCTCATTTGTTTTGAGCAAGTTATACAATATAAATGTTTTAAAATATCGAGTGTGTATATATGTATATGCGCTTGTCGGATTATCTGGGTACAAGAAACCATAGGTCGCAGTGCATTCCTCAGCATTAATCTAAATTATCGGAATATCTATTAATATATAATATGTGGTAAGCGAAACGATAACCTTCCGCAAAACTTACGACCTAAATATTGTATATGTCAGGGCATATGAATAATAATTTTTGCGTTCTTCAACTTTCCAAAATTCAAATGAAAGATTTGGGTTACAGCTACATATTTTAGATACTGAGAAATTTTGAAACCGTTGGTTACTTTTATGAAAGAAAAGCATTTTTGTGAACGTACCGAAGTATGGAAATATTACATAAGCCATTGTTGTCGGATTGTGATACAAAATAGCCGCAAATAAAGGCGCCACACAATGCAGAGCACACAGAGGGATATAAAATGAAGCCTCGCAACGCTGATTATCATACACATTGCGAAATAAAACGGAAAGAACGTAAAGCGAAATATTTCTACAACTTGCGTGACACAGAAAATTCCTCGAATATCCTACGAACTCAATGTTACTTTTGTTGCATAAATTAAAAAATATTTCAAACCTCATTGACTACTGAACGAACACGAGTCTACATAATGCTGCGCGATTGTGTGCGTAAGCGCTATTCATGGTTATATGAATATGAAATATTTTAAATTTATGAGTACTTGTACTTAAGGAAATTGCACATTTAAGCATTATATGCACGATGACAACTTTGGCAGCTCACTGTTGCTCAAAAGGCGAACTATTTACGAATATTAATTTCGCGTCCCACAAATGGCTACGTGCATACTTACGAGTGCCTTCGCTCACGATAACACTCGCCACATTGCTCCCAGAGTATACATAAGTGATAAGCATGCGCTTAACGTAAATCAGAAGTTATCACACACGAATGAAGAGAGTCGCTCAGGTGCACTCCTGAATTCCGATACCCATTTATCATGAATTGATACCATTTATTAGAAGCAGGACATGGCCTGATTCTCTAGCAGCAATGAATCGCGACGAATTGTTGCACACTCAAAAGTTTTGCACTCAACGTTATGCTCTCATGTGTAGCCTGAACTTTCATTGCAACAGGAGAGCTATTGAGAGCTTTCTCTTATACTGCTGTTGAAACTTGGTAAACTTAACAGCAAGTTAACAGTTCGAAAATTGTGGCTTCTGATGTTATTAATCGTAGTAGAATGAAATTTGTAACTATTATTTCACAAATTCTGCCTCGCTACTTCGTCATTGTAGGTAAACGGTTTCAGCAGTGTTTGAATCGATGTAACTTTAGCTACATTTTTACTTTTTACACAAAGATTTTAAGTTACATATTTCGATTCTAATGAATTGAAGAAATTTCTAGCCTAGATCCGAATAGATATATGCTAGATATATATTTATACCTAAAATTAAAAATAAAAAAATATTTTTTAATTTTTTATTAAAAAAAAATATTTTTTAATTTTTATATGAAAAACTATTGTAGTGCCTTTCATAGATATATTCTAAAGGTGACGTATAGCATATCAATAGTATATATCAAGTTTATGGAATAATCGTTTTACTAATATTCGATGACCAATATAATACTCAGATGAGCTCTGTGAAACCGTAGCGTACTCAAAATCAAGTTTATTGTGTGTAAAATATGCAATTAAGCGGCGGCCCGACTCCAAGGAACAACAAAACAAAAAAACACACTCACAGAAGAGTATAATCTTCAGCATGCACTTACCTATGCTCGTTTGTATGTATATGGAGTATAAAATATTATAATATTTTTCATATCACTGAGAGTATCTTTTGTACGTCTTCTTTACGACAAACTTTGACACTTTGTTGTTTTTATTATTTGCTGCTAACCATCTTCTTATTAGTGCGGTAATATGATAAAGCAGCCGAGCGATAACTTCTTAAGTAGAAGGAAGTGTGTTAAAAAGTCCCAGAGCGACATAGAAGAGATTCTCAAGTAAACAAAAGCACCGAAGCATGTACAAACATACTCACATAATTTTTTATAAGGCAAGGCTAAAGGAGCAGTAATCAAAGCATAAGACAATATACCATATATATATATTCTGCCTATATATATATATATATATGTATATGGTATACACTGAAGAGAACTTTTTCTTTTTACTTATGCCACAAACGGTTTTTGCAACATGTTTATACACACAACGAAATGAACTGAAGTTTAAGTTATATATGTATGTCTACACATATTCGTGCCTTTGTATGATGTTCCCACGAATTCGAAGTTCATTGAATATTTAAATGAAACCTTAAGTAGGTTAAACAAGAAAAATCGGTTGCACCGAAGCTGTAATACTCTTCACAAATACAAAAGGTTCCCTACAGGAACTTTATACCGATCGTACAGATTGTAAGGCAGTTATATGCTATAGTGATCCGATATTTGCGGTTTCGACAAATGAGCAGCTTCTTGATGAGGAAAGGACAGGTGTAAAATTTCAGATCGATATCTCAAAAACTGAGGGAGACTAGTTCGCATATATACAGACAGATAGACAGACATGGCTAAATCCGCTTCTCTTTGGATTAGGTTGCAATTGACAAGTTCTGAGCATTTTAGACGCTACTGCGGTGTGTAAAGAACTGTTTATGTAACAGAATCACTACTTCTTGAAATTGTTGTGTAATGAAATACTATAAACTGAGAAAGTACCGTTCTCAAACATTTTGCTAAGAATCTAACCTGAAGCTGCTCCAAATTTAGGTGATGACGAAATTATGTATCCAACTTTCAGGAAAACGCCAAAGAAGCATACATTTTTGTTCGAACAAAGCGGTCACGCTAGACGGCTTGCAGGAAGCGACGAACAACGAAAAGAAGGAAGGAAGAACTTTACTCAAATGAAAAGTATTCGCTTTGAGTGGTTGTAATCAAATTTCATAATTATTTTGATTTCGCTTTTCATAAATTTTGAAACACATGCCTCTTGAAAGTGTCAAGTGTATGAATGAGATGTGTGATAACAGGAAAAGCAATAAGCTTTTGAGGGTACACAAATACTTTGCTGCTCTAAAAGCCAAGACGGAAGCAAGGCGAGAACTGAAGCCTGAAAATAAGTAAATACGAAGTCAACAAGGTAGCGTCTCACTTCGCGGAAAAGCGGAAAAGTAAGAAAGATCATCAAGCCAAAGGACCATTTATTAATACATAAGCAGGCGATGCCATATGCTGGCACCTACTTGGAACGCAAGCATAAAGGTGTACACACACATACGTATGTATGTATATCTGCAAGCGCTCGCATTCAAATGCGCCAAGTCGCGTTGTTTACAAAAGCTCAGCAGTGGAACTCACAGCAGCAACAGCACTGTGCACAGCACACAGGTTTTATTACTTTGAAGAGCCACTACTGCACGTACGTGAGGGGTATACACGGTTGAACGCTTACACATTTCTAGAAACTTCAACTCAAACAGACACCTTAACCAGCAGCAACAGTTTAAAGGCCTTGCGAATGCCACATCTCGAGCGCTCTCAGAGGGCAGCCAAAGGCGACGCGAAAGATTTCATGATTTCATTCATCGCCTTTAGCTAATTTCAAAAGCGTATTTGGTACTTCTTTTATTTGTGTTGTTGGTAGTGCTCTTCGTGTGTATGCATGTGCACTGTGACAGCTATTCAACATTTTTAATAAGATTTGCGCAAGCATCTATATAAAGGACATCTCTGTGCTGTGTAAAAATAAATAAATTCAAATAAATTGAAAGGCGGTTCAAAGGCAGTGACAATTTTACTCACAGAAATCTACCAAGAAACAAGTAAGGAAGATATATCTAGGCGCAGCTAAACATTATTTCTACTCTAGGAGTTTTTAAGAAGTTAAGGCGTGTGAAATCCCACATTATACTTCCCACAATACATACAACTGTGTATATTTTTATTGAGCCTTTTCACTCATTAACCGATATGGAGCATATGGCTGTTAAAGACAGTTGTAGACCGATTTTATACACCAAATCACAATCTAATCACAATCTAAAATTTACTTGCATATTCGGTGTAAAGTTAAACACAGGGCCACATATCCTCATATTGCTGCGGTGACTGTTCTACATTAAAAGTTGCTGAAGGGATTCAAAGTGGCATTATGTAGGAAAAAGGCGATGTTGTGGCACGATTACGGCCAATTCAGTAACTGTGAGAAGAGGCGGTTCGGTTAAAATGTTCAGCAATTTTGTGAGATATGCAGTTTCTTCTAAAGACGAGAGGTGATAAGCCTGGTTCACACATTAGAGACTACTGTAAATCTTACAATGCTGGCTGTTTTCTCATTGCAAAAGATTGTGTGTTGTAAACTATAAAGAGCACCCCACGAAGGTACGAGGTGGCTTAACTTTATAGTTAAGCGGAGGTAGCTGCCATAAAGGTAGCTGTAG
This sequence comes from Bactrocera oleae, assembly GCF_042242935.1. Classification (NCBI taxonomy): domain Eukaryota; kingdom Metazoa; phylum Arthropoda; class Insecta; order Diptera; family Tephritidae; genus Bactrocera; species Bactrocera oleae. The sequence continues at coordinate 97,344,156 of NC_091536.1, forward strand.
ATCTACTACTCCAGAGCGCAGCTCCCTTCAGAGTGGTCACTACACACTCCGATAGTAAGGCAGCGACATTAGCCTTGAGTTGGCTGATTGTGCGCTGAAGACTAGTGAGGGTCTAAACTCCCTATCTCTAGCGTCAAGTTTACTTTATGATTTGACTCGTTTGGGTGCCTGGCCACAGCTATACTGTAGGAAACTGTAAGACTGATTAGCTTGCTAGAACAAGTACCTCAGACTCAATAACTGCGCAATGGGGACGCGTAGGAGCTCCGTTGGCTTCTTGTGGTTTGCTACTGGGCCGCTGGGCCTCAGACCAGCTTAGCAAGTCGCGCGGTCCTTCTGGCTCGCTCTAAGCAACGTTCACCATTCATTGGTTGTAGGAGTTCTAACTGGAAACTGTACCATCGGTATTCGTGCAGTAAGATTGAACATCTTATCGGATGCCAGCTTCCTCAGCTGTTTGGAAGAAGATGACATAGAAACATCTCAACACTTCCTCCTCGAATGTCCCACTTCTGCCAGTTCAAGGCAAAAATATCTCGTATCTCATACATTTAGACATCCAGGTGAAAAAGCAATAATAGAAATAAAACACCTTTGCAGATTTGTGATAGGTTTAGGCCGCTTTGACGATAGCTAATATTAAACCACATGAGTTTTTCGCTAGGTTTTGCAAAGGTCTGAATATATTAGTCTATGGTAAGCGGGATCCTCCGTCTTGTCGAGGGATCAGTCATCTAACCTTACCTAACCTAATCTACCTATAGAGATTCACAGTGAAAATTGTTAAAGACTTTTGCTTCATTGAACGTGTTGTCCTTAGCCCTTGTAAATAAGCGTTTGTAAACATAAATTTAACGTATGTACAGAAAAGGTGTGGTTATTGAAGAGAAATGCAAGTGGTAGTTTCGTATTTCGGATTTGTTTTTGAAGTCAAACTTCAAGGATGTAATTTTAGAGCGCACACCATTGTCAGCCTACTACCTTTGCATAAACTAGACGCATTCAATTAGACTTGGCCAAACAGCTTCGGGTCATTCATGCTTTAGTTTGCCGTTATAAATTTTTTATTATTTTCATATTGAAATAAGAAGGTTTTAAAAAATATTATTACCGTTGCTTGTTGATTTTCGTAGCACTAGGGTTTTATTTTGAATAAAGACAGCATAGTTGAACTTTAAACTTAACTTCCAGCATGTACTTTCGCATACCTAATTTGCTCTGTGCGAGAGAAGACACTTAACAATTTACTTAATATTTACATTTTTACCCGAAGTATAAATTTATTTGTACTTGCATCGTCTATTACGCGGAAATTTTCATAAGTTTCACGTTCCCAACACGCGCCCGTGAAGTCGCCCCACTACTGCACGTGCAACCGCGGCTGCTGCGAAGGGTAACACTAAGGATAAGCTGCACACAGAAGGTGCTGCAGAGATGGTGTAAGCATCTAGTAATAATAAAACTATTTCCAGTTGCTGACGTCTCTGTTGCGGCAGTTGCAGCATGTAAATATCTGTTAGCTGCCATTGCTGTTCACCAAATCGTGGCTGTTTGCTGGTAGCTTGCCTAGTTCGCTGCTGCTGCTGAATAAATAAAGTGGATAAATAAAATATAATGTTTACCGTGTTGTTAACACTGTTGCCAACACCAACAACAAAAGTTGCAGATGTAAATGACAACAAGTGCAGCTGATGTGGCGACGCTGGTGACAGCAACAGCGGACCTCGCACCGGCAATATCCACTGACATTTACACTTTGCCAACCGCTCAACAACAGCAACAACAGCAGGAACAATGAGGTAGGAAGTAAAAATTGTTAAATATAAAAGGAAAACCGCTACAACAACCGGTCGGCAACATGTCAGCTCGTGAATACGCAATTGTATGAATTTAGCGGCGCTCGTTGGCTGCTTGGCTGCCTGGTTGCTGCACACGTACCAGCTTTGCTGCATGCCTGTGTGTTATATAAACGCAGCCAGTGCATAACGGTGCAGTTTGCCAATTTGGGTTCTTATTGGTGCGCTATGTTTTGCAGGATTCCGCGTTATTTTTGTTAATTTTCAAATTTTGTTCAAAGGATTGTGGCGTGTGCATCGCGCTGGAGATATTAAAAATGTCTAACTGTCACAAAGGTGAATGTCAGGCGAAATTTACTGCTCTGTTAATAAGTAAATGATTAATTGCACTTAAATGTAAGACATTTTTGTACGAAAGAACATAAAAACTATTTAGTTTATAAGGCACCAGCAATACCTTCCGTTAGTTTTTGTTACAGGATGTATGTACATATATTGGCATTTTGCTTAAATAAACATATTTTACCTTAAGCAGGGTATTCTGGGTAAAATTTCAAAAAAATCGCTTTTTTTGTTTATATTTTTAAAGCTTAACTATTTAAGAATATGTGTATGAGAGGATTTTAGAAAATTTAAATTATTTTCAGAGATATTCACATTTTGCTGACGCGGCCTTCAAACTGGTTCGGCTGGGTCTAATCGAATAAAACACTTTACGCGAAGCTTTATATGCGTTTTTCTCAGAGCTGACTTTTTCAATACGATACCCACGATTTCTGAAGTTCTACTTGACCGATTTACTAGAAATTTTCAGATAATCTTCTTTATAGACCTGTTTCGGGTATGAACTAGCCTCATCTCCAAATTTAGATTTTTACAATTTTTAAAAAATGCGAGAAAATAAAATAAAATCGTAAAATAAAAATCATTTATTTTCAAACAGTCGCCATTTTGTTAAAACATTTTATTTTACTTATCGCTAATTCATACAGTTGCGACATCAATGCAGATTGATAATCTTGTTTTTACTTTCAGATGACTAGGAGGGTTGAGATTATGGGTATGCTCATGTGCCACTTCATCGGCTGCTAGTTTTTTACATTTTTAACTTTTTTTTTAATTTCTTTCTGTATCATTGTAACATTAATAAAAAAAAAATAATAAATAAAAAAAATCGATAGTAAAAATATTTATTGCCTTTTTTACGACATTTTAAAAATTACCCAAAATTCATGTCATAGACTAGAATGCCTCCTTAAGAAACATCTACCAAGTAATGGTAAGGTAGGCAATCTGAAAAGACATTAGTGAAATAGGAATAAATTCTTATATCCATAGAGCGACAGCTGTGTACACATTTTAAGAATACATACTAAAAACAAAAAAAAAATAAAACATTTTTCGAGTTGCACGCGCTTAAAAAAGTCCTCCTCTGATGCAGTTATTCCGGGGTTCTCCCTAAATGAAATCTTAAAACAGTATTCTCTATTAGAAAATGTTTTTCGTAGAGTGAAGCAAAAAAAATCAAAAATTGACAAAACGCTGGCGGTTAAAAAAAAAAGTTGAATTTCACCCAAAATTTTCGATCGTTTTGATTCTGCCAAACTCGATTTTTGACCATTTCAGCTGTTAGGTTATTGTTTAGAGAACTATTCGTACAAGCAGAACATGCAGAAAAAATTTGAAACTACTTTAAAAAAATTTGAAAAATTTGGGTTTGAGAAAAACCCGTGTAAAAAAAAGCTGATTGAGCTGATAGAACTGAGCGAATACACTTTGGAAAGTTGTAACTCAAGAACTATTTGAGATATCGATTTGAAAATTCTTTTTATATTTACTGCGTTATTTTTCAAAGTATGTGCTATCGAAATTTGAAAGGATTTTTTTTTTTAATTCACACTAGGTGTGCACCTTAAACAAGTGCTTATGTAATCTTTGCTTAGTTTTATTGGAAAATGAGAAATCGTATTGATAAGTATATTACTATAAATATGTAGCAATATTTTATAACAAATAAACACTAAATTTTATTCTTATTCTCTAACCCAAGAACTCAAGAACTCAAGTATTAAATGTTAAGCATACTTTCAGGCGTTAGTGCCTGTGGAAACTCGCTTTGTACCTAAAACTCTGCAGCTAGAGGATTATTGCTCTAAATAATTTATAATGTTGGCGGAAATATTGTTGCTATTTTTAATATGCGCGCGCATGTGTTGGAGTGTGTGTTTTGGGTGCATTTGCGGCAATTGAAAAATGTGCAACATTTCAGTTGCCGCCAGTGGAGCGGCAGCAGCTCAACCAGTTCAGCCATGCCACGGCAGCGTTGGCATCAAAGTAATCAGTGTGTACATAAACATGTTTGCACAGGAAGCATAGCAAACATATAAGCTTACATAAGCGTCAGTGCGCTTGCAAAGAACAAATATGCACGTACTCGGATACCTCACACATACGGCGCAAATGTGCTAATGTGTGAGAATTTGACGTAGCAAATGCGCCATATTTTCAAGTTAAAAGCATATAAATAGTACGTGGAATTATGGAGAACGCGATGCAAGTGTGTGTGGTTGTGTATGGCTGGCGCTTCGTGTTGTGTGCGCGACGAACTGCTTGGGCTCCTGCAACTCGCTGTTGGTTGCGCCGCCAGCACTCTGCCACTCAATCGCGTCGGTAGCTTATCAGCTCCACAGCGAGCCGAGTATGCAATTCAAAATCATATCCACGTAAAAAGTCGTTGGGTAAACTATTTTGCATTAGCATAAATTCAGACATCAGCATAAAATTGCAATTTTATCGCGCACCATTCCTCAACGACGTGTGCAGTGTTGTATTTGTGGTGGATTTTCGGCTGCTACTGCAGCAGCTTTTTCACCTTCAACTCAAGTTTTGCATGCACTACTTTATTTTTTTTTTTTGTTTACCTTACTACTCTGTTGCAATTTCATCTGTTGTGAATACAACTTTTTATTGCCAACAGCATCGTTCGTGGTGAAAATGCAACAGCTATTGCTCTTTGTGTCGCATTGTATGTGTTGCTGTTATTATTGTAGAAAGTTATGTAGTTTTCATGAGTTGCGAAAGCGAGTTTTAAGAAAAAAGTTGCACGAGCATGCTTGTAAAGAAATTTTAAAACACATACATACATACATGTGATCATTTTTGGCATTATCTGGGAATTTAGCAATGCCTAAAATTTTATTTCACATATTTGCCTTATATGAGAAGTGCGGCCTTCTAGAGCAATAACCGTTCTGTACCATTCATTGTAAATGCTATGTGTCTTAGAAACCCTCACTCATTGTCAGTACTTTACGTCCAACATTATTTCAAAAATTGTTTTATGGTATGAGTTCATTTTGAAATAGTCTGTGACCTTCACTTTTCCGTATAAATTCTTATTTTACAAGCTTGAAATAAAATATTAAGATTTATCATACGAATTCGCGATGACTTTAGTTAATTTGTTGATAACTTTTCTTACCCTATACCACACATCTCATACATTCGACAACGAAAAGAGTTTGTTGGAAGCAGAAATACAAATTCAAGTCGTTGATGGATCGACATTCAGAACCCGCCCGAATGTTTTCGCTTTTAAGGTAAACCTTTTAAATCGACTTGTTTGTATTTTTACGCCTGATTGCAAAGAAATCTTTTCAATCGGGAAAAAGCACTTTCGCTGCACACGGCATCAGCAAACCGAAGATGAATTGGTTTACTCGCACCAGGTAAAAGCTTCGCAAGTAGTCGGATTGTGTGCTTAATCGTCTAGCCAAACTTTGCATATGTATGCTCAGCGCTCGGCAACTGCTGTATCTCAATTCACGCTTAGCGGAACATTGGCCAAATCGGAAAAGTCGATTTGTTTTTCTTCGAATGTCAGCCTGGGGTTTTGTTATTTGCCTTCCGGTCGATTTACTTCAGTGCTTTCAGCTTGTTGCTAGCAGACAAAAAACAAAAAAAACCTTAATACCGTTGCATAGTGGCTTTTGGTCTTCCATTAACTTTGCCAAAGTTCTCTTGCACATATATTTATGGCATAACTGTGTTCAAAAATTTTTCTATTGTAAATATATTTTTCATAAACCATATCTAACGCTAGATTTAGTTGTAATTTAGTAAATAGTGTTGTACAGTTGGCGAGAAGTGTATGCTTTGTGTGTGAGTGTATAGCTTACGATTGGAAACTTTTGTTCTATTCATTTGGGTGTGTGTGTTCTTGGCCGAAGGATTTCATAGTAACTGGAGTAACATGAATTTAAGAGAATATATGCCTCTTTCAAATGAACGGAGGCACGGTGAATTTCGAAAGATATTCAAATTTGGTTGTATGTTTTTAGATATCTTATGGTTTAAACAGAAATGTAGTACTGAGCCACTGGATGTTTCCTGAAAACTTTCCATTGAAAATCGCTAACTAACGCCCTCACAGAAGTATAAAGTTCATCTACTATAGAACTTTGTTAATTTTCTTCTTTGCTGAATGCTTAATGGTGCAAGCTGTTAAGAAAGGTTCTAAAAACTAGGGTTGCCAGTCGTCGAAATTCGACCAATAGATAATAAAGTTTCTTAACAAAGTTTAATTTTATTGAGGAGCTTGAACAAAGTGTGAACAAAATCTAAAGAAAGTTATAGAAAACAATTTACAAAAAAAAAATTATAAAAAAAACAATTGAAATTTATAATTAATTCTGGTAAAAAATCATTAGTTCTGTTTCTGGTTTCCGCATAATTCTTCCTTAAATCAACAATCGAATCAAATCGAATCAAAATTTCAATTTGTCGTCATATGTGGCCATGTATGTACCTGCGAAAGGATGCCAAAATAATTAGTATCGAATATGGATGAATTGTTTGAATGAAATACCGATGAAGTCCCGATGATTTTGAAATATTTTCAACAAAGGAATTATCTCTCGAATTGAAGTGCTGTTGATGTCGTTTCAACCAACTAATTACCCTTAGAAAAATGGTAAAAAATTGAACTATCAAACAATGCACTTGAAATTAATCCAAAAATTTCTAACTCACTAAAAAAAATGAACCGCACGCAAAAAACCGGGAAAAATTCAATTACTTCCAATTTCGTTGTTAATGTTGTTGTTGTTGTTGATATTGTCGTTTCAACCAACTACATAAAATTGACCTTTGGAAAAATTTTTTCAAAAAATCAACTGTCACACAATGCACTTGAAATTTATCTAAAAATTTCTAGCTCATCAAATTAAAACGAATGATATCAAAGGTTATTTCCACTTCAATGTGTTTTTTTTTTACAAACAATAATTAAAATTTAATTTGCGTTAAAAATGTAATTGTAACAGAATTCAGTGTTGCAACACGCAAAATAGAAACACAATTAAAAGTGGAAACAAATCGCAACCACAAATCCGCCGTAAACGATACACAATTATCCGATGTTTGTATTTGCAACTTACACAGAAAAGCGACGAAATGTACTTCTGTATATGATTGTGCTAAGTGTGACGCGCAAAGGAGAAATAACATCGACCAATGAAATGAACCACCGCGCTTGTAGTTGTCGCTAAGTTTGCAACAACAAAAAATAATACACTCTTGCACGTCTTCTCTTTTCCAACGATATACATTTTATCCCTACCATATATGGCATGTCAACGGCAACACAGTCTAAAAGAGAACACAATATTTTTTGTTATCGTAATTATATATGGTTTTAATTTTCAGGATGGTAACGATTTTTTAGAGGTAATATTTTTTTGACCTGCTAACGAATATACTTTTCATGGAGTACAATCTAAAAGTTTTCAGTAGTCTGGGTTGTATATGCTTCCGATTTATTGTTGTTATACCGCAAACAACCCAAACAGGGTATATATTTTATCTAAATGATCACCGTGACAAGCCGGGTCGATTCAGTCAGGTCTGTCCGCCAAATGTATATACGCGAAATATTCCGTCAGTTTCTAAGATATTAATCTCTAATTTTGTATACGTTCTCTTCTCCTCAAGAAGCTGCTTTTTTGTCTGAATAGAAGCTATCAGTTCACTGTAGCATTTGGCTTCCGATAAAAATCAAGTTCTTGTATGGGAAGCCTTTTTAGTTGACATACTTACATGCATTCATATCTTCACGAATTTTGGTATATCAAGCAACGTGGCTTTAAAGAGCTAGCAATACATCTGCTGTTGGATGCAAACCGTTGGACAGTTGCCATATGAAATGCACCTGTGAATCCGAGCTTAACGGCTTTTCTTATTTTAATTATCAATTTATCCTCTACACGATGTAAATAAGTTTAAACCTTGACTAGTTTAACTGTAAAGTGGGTCTTTCTATGTTCTTATATTTATATTCAATATGCATCCCGAGTTTCAGTGAAAAGGCAATTTCAGCCAAACAAATGGAAAATGCAGACCACATTTTCCCAAGTTATATGTCTCCAGCCGCACCAATCGATGTGGCGGAGGGGGAGAATATGAGGGTATAATATGAGTGGAAAATAAACGGAATGTCATTTAGCATGGCTAACATCGGAATGTTGGTATTCATTTGTGGTGTCTCACAGCAAGCAAGCAATCCGAAAGCAACCAGCAGCAACAATGCTAAATAACCGCACACAAGCCCAGACGTACACACACACACGCGAATGCACACATATGTGTATGGTATACGGCACACATAGTAGCTACATGGGAGCGACACAAATGCTTCCGAAAGAGCCGAAATAATGGAGCGACTATGAAGCAGTTGTTGGCTGCAGTGACAACAGCGAATGCAAAAATGACAGCGGCAAATATGACCAAAACTGCAATGGTTAAATGGAAATGCCAACAACACGCAGCGACAGCCATTGTAATGGGCCGCGCAGTGAAACAACAATTTTAAAGACGGTACCGACGATTGCTGACAACATGACGGTCAAAAGCAGACAGCAGTTCTCCGTTTTTGTTGCGCACTTGAAACCACAATCAACCCGAAAATCCTCTCGTTCACGTCGGGAGGCGCTGTGCGAGCAGCGCGCTAAAACACTCGTAAACAACGAAAGCAAACAACAATAACAGCAACAGCAACAGTAAAAACAATGGTAAGACAACAATATTGCCTGCAATAGCAACAACAAAGGCATCGCCAACTTTAACATTATTACAATAAAGCCAGTGAATGGCTGAGTATTTGGTGGATGAGTTTATGTGGCCGTTGTCGTTGTCGTTGTTGGCTTCGTTGCAGCTGCTGCTGTTGCCGTTGCCGTTGCTGTGGCTGTTGTTGGCGCTAGTCGTGGCGGCGATGGTCGCAATGAACAACTTGTGAACTGCCAAATAACAAGCAACAAAATGGGCTGGGGTGGATGGATGTAGTCTTTCGATATCAGCAAAGGATCTGCGGCAGGCGCACGAAATGTTGTCAGTAAGGGTCTATGCGTTTGTGTGGGTGTGGAGGGCAAGCGGGCGAGTGGGCGGTGCGGGTGTATGTGGTGAAACATGCGGTCTTACTATAACACAGCATGCATCTTCGGCGCATAGCGACATAAACCACTGAAAGCTGCGCCAGCAACAAATTCAACAACACCAATAACAAAACAAAAATAAAATAAAATGGCAACGCCGCAGACAACAATATCAGCGCATTCGAAAGTAGCTGCGTTGGCAGTTTGAGAAAGTTGTGCGTGTATCGAATTGCACGGCAACAACAGCAAGAACAATTGTTGCGATGTTAAGCGCGTTGTGCCCTGGGCGCCGAGACCACACTATGAAGACAAGCGCGGCGCGGCGCTGAGAGTGCAGTACATTGTACTCTTGCTGCGTAGTATTTGAGGTTGAGCTTGGTGCATCCGCGGGCACTGACGGCACTTACAAATAAGTTTATATTGCCAACTGACGCCACTCGGCATCTATGCCCCGCAACGACTGCCTACACGCATACAAAACTGGCGATGCATATGTATGCATTTGGCTTGTTTGTGACAACAGGACACTCTAGCGAATATGTTTTCGGCGAATTTGATTGTGGCAAGGAATAATCTTCAAATAAACACACAGTTACAAGAATTCCTAAATAAATACATACATATACGCGTATATAAGTGCTCATATGGAACTGCATTGAAATATCGTTTATGTATGCATCACTGTATAAGCAGATGCAATGTTAGATAGCCCCAGCTGGAAAATTCTTGTGGTGATTTTGCGTTTTCCTGTTGCTTGGCCTCTTCTTGTTGCTTGTCCCTTTTGGGTTTATTATATACAAGAGAGATAGGATTGGTAAAAATAAATCTATTATTGAGTTATTAAGTAATTTCGTTCTACCATCTCATAAAACCCTTTTTCCTGAAAAGAAAACACTGGGAGAGTCGATTTTCACTTGCTTCTCTTGCCGCGGCTTTTACACCATAAAAAGCATTTGTCATTGGCAGGAAGCGAGCAACAGCTAGTCATCATTAGGTGCCAAGTCCGGAATGTAAGCTGGATGCATATGAACATCACCACCAAGTATCACGTAGTTTCTGACGAGTCGGTATCGTTGTGTGGCCTGATTTAGTCAATGTAAAGTTCGAGAGATTTTTAGAAGCAGAACTTTTAAGAGCATTAAGAGTGTGAGTGTAGCTGCACTAGGTTCTTTCTCTAGATCTGAAGGATGTCAATACTGAGCAATACGTTGCCTCATCGGGTCACTGCAAATTCATGCTCACATATATGTATATACGAACATTTTTAAATACTTCTAGTTAAATATACAAATATGTTTATTAGGGTGGATCGAAATTTTATTTCGTAAAATATGTTTCTGGCCAATTAAAAGTTATCAACTTAAAAAAATTTTTGTGGTCATAATTGAAGTTTTAAAAAAAGTCTTAAACGACGACGTGCTTTCCATAAGCGTTAAAATAAATTATGAGTCAAAAACCGTAAAATTCGGTATTTTTTTTTATAAATGTGAAGAGTTTAAAAAAAATTTTTATTCGAACTTTACTTTTAAAGTGAGGGCCGCCTCTAGATGTTTAAAAAAAAATTTTTTTTCCAAAAAATCTACAGATTTTACCCTCAGGCTAAGCAAAAATAAAACTTTTTTTTCGTTCCACCCTCATCTTTATTCTTTACTTATTTGGTTATTTAGTATTTCAAATGGTATTATTTTGTAGATTCCTTGTAAGCGCTTTTAAATTGAGCTGAGGGAGCTACTGGGCGACCAAATTCGAGTTCCACGAATCAACAGTTCGTTCTTGGTGTTCGAAAATGTGTGAAAATTCGATTTTTTATCAATTTTTTTGCAATGAGTGAACGAGTTTTGTATTACGAAGCTTTGTTTTTAAAGATTTACTGCTGTGGGATTGATTTGAAAACGAGTTTTCATCTTTGAGTTTTTATATTTCCTTTCCTGCTGTTAATAACTCCTTTGTGAATATTCATAAAATTCGAAGTTTTAGTAATTTATAATAAGATCTATAGCTCAATTTGCGTCTGCATAGAAACAATTTCAGATTTCTCAATTGACTCTCATCGCATTAAATAATTTCAACTAGAATATTTTATATATATTTTTCACTACTATTAGCTTTAATTTTGTACTTACTACCGTTACTATCGTGAGCTTACAAATAGTTTGAGAAATTAATCCAAAATCGCCGTTAGTTAGTTCTTCAGTTAAAAACAGGTTTCATTATAGCTCGCTTCTATTTCTGAGCTGTGAAGCTTCAACTGGAAGTCAATGAGTGGGCCTATAATCAACTTCAAGGTTTGCTGCGTTGGTCTAAGACTAAGTATATAACTGTACTCTGATTTTATTATCGAAGCGCCGCACTTTTGTGGAGTTTCCCTGCACATAATTTAAAATGCAAAATAAAATCGTTTTCTTTTTAAGTTCTCGATGTAAACATAAGCTTTGCGGGGAATTGGCGAGAATTCATTGTAAAAAGCGTAAATTATTTACTGCTTTCACATTAAATCGAAATTATCAAAGTGTCAACAAGGATAAATTTACAACAGCTGAGAGCGAAACTGCATACAAGAAATAATGACGGCACATTAATGCACGTAGCAGCTGCCGATGGCAGCAACATGTTGCCACAACTGACAGGATATACATCTACGTATGATACGAGTATATACACACTCGTATACTCAGATATGTATAACCATATGTGTGTGTGTATGCAAATGAAGGTGATGGGTAAATAAATAGTTGAGTGGCGTAAAATAAAATTATGCGAGCAACGGCCGAAGATACAATGAGAAATTAACTCATCATATGTCAGCTGTGCTATTCAAACACCAACATACGCGCATACATATGTGTGTTTGTGTGTGCGCCATTGCTGATGCATATATCGAGCCGGAAAATGACAGTTATAAACGGCTGAACTAGCCGATCAACGGAACTGCGAACCTTCGGTGTCACCGGATATGTGTGAGTGTTGGTATTGAGTGCATATGCGTAACATTAAATTAATTAATCAGAAGTATACATATTTAAATCGTATATTATCTGCTGCCGTTAACACAAGTGCAATGAGCAGAAATATTATATGTATAAGTGCAAGGCAGACACGGCCTATTAACGCGGGTCGATTTCGACACTTTATGAAAATATTTTTTTACTATTAAATGTGTATGTGTGTGTAATAATCTGGTTATATTTCATTAGTTAAGAAAAAAACTATCTCCTTGAATTGCAAATAACATCTCCTTCATGGATGAACTCATGAAAATTTGAATGCTGGCACTAACATAAAAGAGGAATCACACTAGTGTTGCATTATGGGGTTAGGGGTAGTCAGAGGCACGAAAAAATTAGAATTCTCAGTCATTATTTTTGCTATTAAATCATGTTATTTTACAAAAGTAGTAATATGGCATTATTATACAATGTTTTGACTTGAAGATGACCCAGTTCCAAAAAAAGGTCCTTACGGTGACAATCATAAATCCTTGGAGATTAATCTAAAATCAATCGGATGAAAAAAAATTGTTTTATAAACAGATAATCCTCCGTCTGATCGAAGCTTTTTTTCATAAACAAAATGGCGGCCAATGGAAAAAATTTAACAGTTAATTGGTCTTAAAATCCTTCGATCAGTGCCGAGTTTATTATGTATTCTAAAAGCTATATAAATTTCATAAAAATCTACTGAGCGGTTTTAGAGTTACAGTTGTCACCAGTTGTTCGAAAAACATAGTTTTGAGAAAGATGCATATAAAGTTTCATACTAGAGCTCGTGAGCGCTTTGAAGTGCCCGAGCGTTCTTTGTCGAGTGACTCAAAAAGTAATTATCGGATCAACTTGAAAGTTTCAGAGAATATTTTCAAGATATTACACTTAACGAAAATGCGAAAAAATATTTTTTTTTAAAATTCTTCCCACCCCTAACCCCTTATTGTATTTGAGTGATTGTGCGTGTGTGTGTGAGTGTGGCGGGCATGTATGCGCAGCCGGTCATAAGCGAATGTCAACAGTTTTTCAATTTGCATGCGGAATCGCTCGCATTTTATTATGTGTTTTTAATAACTATTTTTTTATAGTTTATATATATATACATAGACACACATATATGTATATTTTTATTTGCTGGCGGTAAAAGATTAACTCGTTACGAAACTCTGCATCGGACAACGGCTGCACGCAGATGTGTGACATACATATCTCCGGTAGGAAAAGCGGTCGGTGTGTTGCGGCGTGGCGTGAGTGGCGACACATGATTTATGATTTTTTACAAGATGTCAGTGGAAATTTGCGTAGCCATTTGCAACGTTTTCAATTAGCATGCGGCAACCGCATATGATGCCTCAAATGCGCACATTTATGTGGGTGTGTGTATGTGTTTATATTCGCCGTACTCGGCAGCAAGACTCGCGATTGCCGATTTTTACGCCAGCAATGTGAATTACGTGCTTCCTCTTAATAGTCAATTCGTCGTTTCCGCTCATACAACCACACCACGGTATGTATGTGTGTAAGTATGTCGAATTTCATAATTATAAACATGCGTTTTCATGCCTATAAGTATTCATTTGTGTGTCCATATACATATGTATGTGTGTGCATTCTGCAATCGTGAATTTTTCAAGTAACCGCAGTGTCCATTAAAGCTGTTAGTTTGCTGTACGCTTGCAACATGTTGCACAGATAGATATATGGTTATATATATTGAAATGGTCAGGATGACATAATAAATTGAATTTCCGACCCCTGTATGTCTGAGCGCTCGTTTATTCATGCAAATCTCAACTTGAGCTATACATTTGTGGTTTTGAGCGGGTCGTTTAAAGCGGTAACTAGAACCATGCCCTATAAAGGTTTTGATCGAGATTATGTTGGTTTAAGAGATATTGAGACCGCTCGGCCTCTCGCTCACTATTCACGTCGCTCAGTCAGCTATAAACGCGTTAAACCCAAAGGCGTGTTTTTCTGAAAATCTGACAAAACTATATACGGGGTGTGTTCAAAGCAAAAGGGGAATTTTGAATTTTTTATTATATTAATTTTATTTATTCGTCAATATCTATTTTACTCCCTACAAAGTAATCCCGCTCGGATATATTGTAATACACTTGTACCAACGCTTTTTCCAATCCCCGAAGCACTTCTGAAATGCGCTTTTCGATATGGCCATCAGTTCTTTCTTCGATTCTGACTTGATCTCATCAATTTTGGCAAAACGGGTTCTTCAAAATTGGTTTCTTCAGTTTTGGGAATGGGAAAAAGTCGCAGGGCGCCAAATCTGGTGAATACGGTGGTTGTTGCATCATGAATAATGCGACATTGCTCTTGCTCTTCGCTGCCACACGTTTCATGCCCAAAACATTCGAGAAAATTTAATGCATGAGCCGATATACCAACATCCTTTGCAACTTCCCTAATAGTGATTGGACGATTTTCAAGAACAACTTTTTTCACTGTTTCGATGTTTTCTTCGCTTGTTGATGTGGTCGCACTTTCAGGATGCTCATCGTCATCAACATCTTCTCGGTCTTCTGTAAAGTGCTTGCGCTTTGAGACAAAGTGGACTCAACGAATGTTACAGTCAACATTTCAAGTGGCTTGGCGCACTTTAGTCCATTTCTAACGCAAAATTTTATACATATTCTTTGATCCATTTCTTTCAAGAGTCAAAAATCGAAGAGCACACAAAAACGTGACTAATCTTTTCTGTTGCCAAAAACAAACTACTAGTCGAAATTGGCTCCTAATGCAAGCACATGATAAACATATGTGTCCGATTATAACAAAAACAAAATATCGAGAATCGAATGTACACAGCTTGCGAAAAATCGAAATTCAGCTTTTTCTTTGAACACACCTCGCTATATATTGGAAATCTCTAAATTATTACTGATTCACAAAACATCTCGCTTCTTAGACACAACCTTTTTGTAGGAATTTATTTTGCGATTTTTTGCAGTATTTTTTGTACCCTGAACTGGATATGTTAGGTTTGTCATGCTGTTTGTAACACCTAAAAAGAAACAACAGTGACCCTATTAAGTATAAATGTATGCAAAAGATTAGCGGGGCGAGCTAAATCGATTTCGCGATGTCCGTCTGTCTGTCCTTTTGTCCGTCCGGATTTTCAAATGTTCAAAAACGCTTGTGTGCAGACATAACTGGGGCTATTAATATTGCACAAAGTTCTTTCTTAAAAAATTATTGTTTTATTTCTATACCTGCGTTATAGAATTAATTAATAAAAAAAAAATAAGGGCAAATACCATTTGCAGTTTTTTTGCAATTCATCGACAAAAATAAGCCCGAATTTTGCACCTTCGCGCTCTTAAGCTTGTTTAATGTTCTTAAAATGTGTTTCACTAAAACCTAACCCATAAATTACTACAGCTAAGTTAAACCAATATTAATTTAAAAGATATTAAAATTTCAATTGTTGAAATGGTTCTACAAGACTTACTTGTATATCCAACTTTTTAATATATCCGCCGAAATGTGAACTTTAATTAAACTACGTATAAAAATGTTCTTGAATATTATATAGCTTGTTTACAAAAATTTATGACATCGGTCTATATATGTATTTCTCTGGTTCGCTAGGTCGGGTTGATTATCGTCTTGTATATCGGTCAATATGTAAGATATCAGATTCCAATAATATTAGATGGATAATTTTATGTACTGGCAAAGTCACCATATAGGATATAATAGAATCATTACCGCTTTCATGCGGACTTTTCCTTTTACAAATCAGAGTGCGAGATCACTCAGTGGACATATTTTCTTAAATAAATGTATGTTCTTGTCAAAAATGTATTGTATGTGAATAGTCTTCATTTGATTCAAGGCGTTTTTAACTCTTTGCTTTCTTAAGTACCGCACATAACGGTATGATCACACATCTCGTATAGCTTGGAGTTATTCGGTGTTTAATTTTCGGATAGTAGCAAAATACAAATTTTAAAAAATTTGGCTTAATAAAAACTCTATTGTATTCCAGAAATTGCTTTTGTAAAATGTAACGCAATCATATTCATTGGAAGTTTGTCTCTCTGAAGGCTTATGCTAGTGATAAATATTATTGTTAAAACAATAACATATCTCTACTAATACCTGTATATGAATAAATTAGGGCCGGTGTTACATAAGATAAGTCTAATCGATCAATTTATTGAGCAGCCACAGTCTATGCTCGACAATAATGCTTTATATGGTGGAAATTAATTGAAAATTTAACATGGTTTGTTATTTAAGCAGACTCGACTGCGGCACTATAGATAGGGCACCAGTTTAACACTTCATCAATGGATTATTACACCAGAATTATGTGTGTGTGTATGTGATGCGAGACAAGCTTTCAAATGGCATTGTGTGAACTAATTAAATTTCATAACCGCGTTAGCCAATTTACGCTTTCGAGCCAAATTCACTTTAGCGCTATAAGCTTATGTGTATGTGAGAAGGATAGAGATAGAGGATGCGAGGCATGGAAACGGAGTGCGGATGATAGTGATGCGTTTTGAGTGAACACAAATCCTTTTAGCCGGCATATTTCGTAATTCGAGAGCATATTATCCTTGACATACCAGCAAAAAATATAAATCTGCATGGTGAATGGGTGACAGAGTTATTAAGGTGCAAATTTTTGAAAGAATATTCCACAATTAAATGTGTCGACATCGAACAAGCACTCGCAAATTATTCAAAGTAAATCGATTAGGAAATTTTTTAAAAGAAAAAAAGAGTTTGGTGAGCTTCATTGGAAGGAAAGTTTTAGTCAGCATGCCAACGTGCTTAAATTAACCCCCACGGCATCCCCTCGGCACACAATAAATTCTTCGAAAGTGTAACAAAGTTACCTGGTAAAATTACAAACGAAAGGGGGAACAAAGTCGAAGAACACAAAGACACACACCCACACAATGTAAATCGATTTGTAAGATTATTCAACTGCTTGGCTTGTGTTTAGCCTTGTACGTCGCAAGGCTTCACATCCCCCACCGGAATGTGAGGGTGTGCGTTTTAAATTGCTTCAAAAGTCTGAAATGCCACAATCAATTTCTACGAATTACGCTTAATAAAGCCACACCGAGGCTTGGCGCAGTGCCGGGCGGCCGGTGTGACGCGGCAATGTTGGTTGCTTGTTTACCGCGGGTGGTTGAAATTTATGCTGACTGCTGTCAGTCCAAGCGACAAGCACTCCAACGTTTCCGCGCGGCAAATTGTGAGCGTTGTGGCGTCGGCGGTGTGCGCGCTTGCCGGCAGAGGCGTCTATATCACTAAATTTGCTGTTGGCTGCCCCCGCAACGGCTCAATTTAATTAAATGGAAAATAAAGGTAAATATTTGGTGGATGTGCCTGTGTAAGGGTGAAATTGGTAGGAAGCAATAAGCGCTTGAACCTACAAACATGCTTACATATATACATGTGAAAGAAAATATTTTATTCGAAATAGTGCTGGACCGAATACTTGTCGTCGGTAAGGCGCTGCAAACATTTGACTGCCGGCTGGGTAAGTTTTACAACGGTTTTCTCGGGTAAAAGAATTTGTTACAACAAATCTGCTCTCTTGACTCAATTTGAAAACCATAGATTTTATACTTCTATATTTGTTTGTATAAATTGTCACTTCCTTCGAGGCCGCTCAGACCAACAATGTTTGCAGGACAAATTTCGGTAATCGAAGTTTCTCCGGTTATTCGATTAATTCGACGCGGTTCTAAGATCGTCTCGTTTGTTTATGTCTGCAGGTAACTACTAACGGTAAATGTGTCACATTATATGTGATGGCGGGTGTAGGTGCGTGTTAAGCACACATACATACACCTATACATATAAACAAAATTTATAAAAGAAAATAACAAACTTGCTTACTACCTCGCTTGATGTGTTCGAAATGCTCAGATAATGAAATGCTGAACATTTCGGATTTAAATTGCGCCATACCGGAATTAATGTGCGCGCAATGCCGTGCACGTGAATCCGTTTTTGCTTTGACTTGGCGTCGAACAGGCACCTAGAACACACAAGCATTTTATAATTTGTGAAACTTTATGTTTCTTCGTTACGTAGCTGTCATGACGCGGGGGGACCATGTGTAGGAGGTTAACTACGAACTATTTGAGCGGGTTCGGAGTTGAGGGCGTCTTGTCAATTATGCGTCGGCAATTCATTTTAATTTAAATACCTACAAATCCCTAAATTTGAAAGATTTAATACGCTTTTAAGCTAGTTGACAGGCCAAACCGTTCGCCGAAACTACTCAGCTCGTAAGCAATTAAAGTTGGTTTACACACGTTTTGCCCATATTTTGGTTATATTCGACTATAGAGCATAGAGAAAGAAAGGCATATCAACAACACCTATACACAGAGCATTTATATCGATGGTTTAGAAATCGAAAATGTGAAATTCCAACGCCAAATTTCGTGGAAATATCTCGTAAAATGAAAAAGTTTTCCATAAAAGCACTTATTTTCGATTGTTCAGTTTGTAAGGTAGCTATATGCTATAATGGTAATTCGATATCGGTTATTCGGACTAATGAGCAGCTTTTTGATGAGAAAAGTTCAGGTGCTAAATTTCAGATCAATATCTCTAAAACTGACGGAGAATAGTTCGCACAGACAAACAGACAGATGTACTTGGTTAAATAGACTCAGCGCATCATGCTGATCATTTTTTATATTATATATGTTATATATTTTATAGTGTCCCCGACGTTTTCTTCTGCGTGTTACAAACTTCATGGCACTTATGGAAAATTACAAACTGGGCCAAAAATCTGAAAAGAAAAGCGGGCTGGCTGCTGCATGTTCTGGCACGAGATCAACACCTAATCATCAATGCTCCCCACTGGAATGCACAAGGGAGCTGACGAAGAGGCCGACACGTTTTAACTTGGAGAATAAATTTGGAAAGTCAAATATTTTAAGTCTAAAAAAATTAGAGTCAAATTTAATAAAAGTGGGAAAGCTGAAAATTGAGTTACAAATTCAATATCTATATTTCGAAAACATTGAAGCGTAAGTTGCTTTATAACTAGATTTCCGCCTATATGGTTTAGAAAACAGTATTATCATCTCGAATTAATATTGGATGCCGTTATGTGCCTTATGCCTTATGTTGTGTGAAATTTTTCAAAACTGTTTGGGATAATGCAATCTTGCAGCCAAAAATGAAAAAAAATCTTAGGTCAATATAGGTTTAAATACATTTCTCATACATTTATATAATAAACAATAGAAGTTATCTCATAAAAGTTACTAACACCGTTCAACGCGGTGGTCTTTGTTCGTTCTACCCTTCTTCCACTTCCACTTCAATATATAAAACTAAAAATTTTTTTTATTATTCGGAGATCAGCAAAAAATATTTCTTTGCAGATTCTATTTAAAAAAGTTTAATTTATTTTCTCGTCAAGTTTCGGAAATTTGAGCGCGGCACGAAACCCGCACGAAGATTTGATAAATAGTATTGAAAATCAAGTAAATTTTTTATTCTCTTTTCAATTTATGATAAGTATTTGGTTGTTATTTGTTAAAAGAAGCAGCAGTTCTTACAAGCTTCGCCAATAATATTAAATCATTTATCTTCTTCAAGTGGTTAAATTCATGAATACTTTCGCTCTCTCGCTGCACTCTTCTCTTCAAGGCAGTCGCCATGCGAATAAACTTATATTGTTTCTCCGAAGCTGCATTCATTTGTCCTCTCATTTCTGAAAAATTTAATATAAACACAAGCAAGCGAAGCAAAACTTGAAAAATACTAACCAAATGTTGCTCTTTCTCAGCCAACGCTGCAAGTACCATATACAAGTATTGCAGCGCCGAATACTTTGTCTATGCAACGTCTGATTATCCACCAAATATGCTTTTGTTTAGTATGTGCCACCACCACTGGTGTATCTGAGAGAGTGTGAGTGTGTGTGTGTGCGGATCTACATTTTCAGCGTCAGCTTGATTGCTCGTCTGCTGCTCATCATTTCGTAAGTGCACTTTGATGTGTAACTTTTACATTTTCGACTGACTTTGTGGCTGCAGCTGCTACACTAGCCCCGCACCGCTTTCCAGCTCCCGCAACTAGCGCCGGCAAATACAGAGCGGGTAAATATTTTTTATTGAGCAACGGCACATCACTGCTACATACACACCACACACACACACAAATATGCAAGCATGCAGCAGGGCGTACTTAAGCGCCACGGCACGCCCATTTTCGTTTTTGGCATTTGGTAGCGACTTGTAAATCGAGCGGACCACCCTGACTGCGCTTTTTATTGCAGAAAAGTTCAAACTTATTTGAGCTATAGTTTGCCGCTTTAATTGGAAGCGCTACGTTGCGGCGGCGGCGCGGAGCGTTTATGTTGCTCGATTTCGAGTGCAAATAGATTTCACGCTGTGCAGTGTAATGGCCAACAGTGTTGTACAATGCACGAGCGGCTCGCGGAGAGGGGTGCGCGGTGCGGGATTGCGGGGTGTAGTGATTTTGTAGTTGTTATTGCGGCTGCATGTTGCGTTTGTAAAGGAAATTAAAAATTGCTGAAACTTTTAATAGCTTCCTTGCTGAATTTTTTATCGCTCCGGCAAATGTGTGCTAGCTGCATACACTCGCAAGCTCGCACTGGCTGCAAGTACTATGCACGATATGCATATATGTGTGTGTGTTTTGTGTATTTAATCGTGTATTTGCATACCCATGTAGTGCGGTGTAATATTTTTATGTGTACATATTTCCAAAAACAGTAGAATGCTAAGAATGTGTATATATGTATGGGTGTGTGTGTGTGTGTTTTAATTTCTCCCTTATTCCTGTGTATTCACTCGAAACTTTGATGCGGCGAAATTACTCTGAGATGCTTAAAGATCCGTGGCTTTCGTGCGTTTGTGACGCAATCCAAGTGTTCGGAACATATGGGGTGAGAACGTCCTTAAGGCGAACTAAATTGCTATTTCATTTATATACTCTCAAGTACATATGCTCAACTAGTGCAAACAATTAAAATATTTTGCATAATTAAAAGGCGGGTACAGTTTAACTTCCAAGTGTACTTAGGAAGTTATTTGAGTGACTCAAGCGCCGCTCTGCACTCTGTAATGAGCTGAGTGCAGTTTCTCCCAAGTCGTTGGACTTACAATCAATTAAGTGGCATTACCATGCTACTCCTTTTTAAACACACAACTAACTTAATTCCAACTTATTACAGAACTTGGAGATTTTGCGGAAAGTACAGTAATTAATTGCATATTTGATTGGTTTTGGCGCAAGTTTTTTGTGCGCATATGTATTGGTGTATATCCAAGAGTGGAAGGCAAGTCATTGGCTTACGTAATAAAAGACTTTTATTAGTGTTGTGCTACGGAGATATTTAAAAAAATCCAAATTTAGTAATTTTAAGCAAAGAAATCGTCAGAACCGAGCCATTATTAGTTTTATTTAAAAATAACGTAATAATATTATATATTGATTATAAGCATTAGTTAAAGGATTATATCCACAGGCAAGTTAGAAAAATTCCGTTTAGGACGCTTACAATTTTTTGCAATCTAAATCCAAATTTTTTTCCTTCTTCAAGTCCTTCGACCTGACAAAAATATCTAAAAAGCCGATCGGTCCAGTTGTTTCGTAAAAAATTTTCTCACCGACTCCGAAAACAGCGTTTAAAATTTTGGGAGCCGAATACACTAACATAAAAGATTTAACAAATACGCTTATGCCTCGGAAAATATTTCCCGGACTAACTTCAAATATTCGGTGAACATTCACATTAAAAATCATGATGGAAATGCATGTTCGTCGAAAAATAGTAAACATGACGTTATACTTTTAATACCCTGAACAGGGAAAGCAAAGAAGAAAACGTCGGAGTTTCTACGGAGAATATGTGTAATTGGTCAGCATAACGAGCTGAGTCGATTTAGCCATGTTTCTCTGTCTGTATATATGCGAACTAGTCCCTCAATTTTTGAGATATCGAATTTTGCACACGCCTTTTTCTCACTTAAGAGTTGCCCATTTGTCGAAACCGCCGCAATCGGAACACTATATGGAAAGCTTGTTCATTTGATGAGATGTTTTCAAGAAATTTGACATAGATTACTGTCTAAGGAAGTAATGCAATCTCCGAAGAAATTGCTTATATCGAACAACTACTCGTATAATATAGTATAGCTGTCATCAAACGATCGGAATGCAATCTCGGAAGAAATTGTTCAGATCGGACCACAATTGCATATTGCAGCCATATAAACTGCCCGATCAAAATCAAGATAAAGATGTTTTTATTCCCCTTTATGCTTCAAAGGTGCAACTGTGAAGGGTATATAGCTTCGATGTAGTCGAAGTTAACGTTTTTTCTTCTATGTATGCCGATTCGAAGTCTTTGAATTTTAATTTCGCAAAAGTAACAGTAATTATTTACGGTTCCTAGACATTATTCTTAGTTTAGTCAAATAAGTAGGCATTGCTCAAACAGAGTAGCAAAAACAAAGCTTATAAACAAATCGGTTTGTTTCACTAATATTGGTTGTCGAAAAATATAACAAGCATATCACCGAAATTTCGTGTATTTTGAAAGCTCTAAAAATTAATATGCTAGTGCTTGGGTGCGAGGTATTCCAAATGACATTATTTTCACAATCAAACAAACAATTAGCACCGTTATTATACGACAAGCACTTTGAAATCACCGAAACGGACAAAAGAGAAAATTGTGAAAATCGTCAAAATTCAAAACAATATTTTACTAACCTCTCTATTCATTTGCTTCAAATAGTGTACTATAATAAAGCAAAAATTGCTCTCCCCAACACCAGTTTGCAGTCTTGCTGTAACATGGTGCGTTGCAATGGTTGACTGCCAACGAACGCTTTCCTTGCCATCAATTATTTTTATCGACAGACATTCCGACAACCTACAGAACTGTTTCGCAAAAAGGATTTTATGCTAAGAAAAAAAATTCTTATCGAAATACAAATTATCTATAATTTATCTCTAATAAAGACTTTACCCTCGTCAACCATTCAAACACATCTATAATATTTCTTTCGGCAATTCAGAAAGCTCGAACAACAAAATCTAAGCACAATTAAAATTATTATGATAAATAAATTTTCAACAAAACATAAGCTCCTAAGGCTTCCCAGCAAGCATCTCCCCACTCCGTCCTCAAATATTTGCCGAGCATATTTCGGCAGAGTTTTTTAGTGGCATCCCCATGGTGCAAAAAAGACGGTTGCCGGTGGAGAAGAGCAGTTGAAAATTGTAAAAGAAGAATATATGTACTGTTAACGGCTGGTGGTAATTTATGTTTTCCTTGCAGCAATTTGTGGTCAATGTGTGCATTTCCCTGGTCGTTGCTTTTGTAGAATACCGTTTTCATTATTATTATTTTTTTGTTGGCCAAACAATTGCCCCACTCAGTTTGGCGCGCTTCAATTTTCATACTTTGCGCTTAGGTATGTGTATGTATGAGCATGCCTTCACACAGTTTCATTGTAAGAATTTCTATATACAGACATTTGTGCACAAAATTTCTTTGTTTTCAAAATTCATTGTATGTTTGTGCTTTTTTGCTCTTGTTCTGGAAAATCCTATTGAAAATTATTGCATTAGCTAACAAAGTTAGCATTTTCGTACGAGAAAAAAGGCAAAAAAGCATAATTCTGGGCAACCTTTGGAACCTATTGAACGAAGCTTATTCATTCATTCATTCGTTTCACTTGATCCCCATGTTTGCTTCCAGTAGCCTGGTGTATTGTGTTTTCGTAGGTTCCTCTCGTCCGTCTTTCTTCTCTTGGCCTCGTCGTGTTGTTGTCTTTGCGAGTTGAATGAAAAAAATACCGCTTAATTGTTGTTTATTGTGATGCAGATTGCGGCTGGGATTAGTGTGTTTAAACGCTTTGATATGCCTAACGGCTATGAGGCGGGGCGACGCCGGTATGGACATGTTGACCTGCTTTTGCAAGCGTGGAGATATTTTAATTGCCGTTTGTGGTGGGTGCGAAGATTACTTATTATTTGGCAGCTATTTAGATAAATGGGATAAGTGATATTGAGCTCCGATAAATATTACTTGCAATTTAAGCGCCACTATTTTAAGGTGATGGCAATATATAAATTATATTTTCGTATTGAATTTGCAAAATATCGGACCTAAAATTCTTGATCGTATCCCTAAAATTTGAGAACAAGGCAGAAGAAGTTCGAATCCCTTTGAGTGCGTTTAGTCCTTCGGACTAATTAACTGTGATTTTTTTAAGGATATATGTGCTCAGTGATATTACTACTTGTTTGCCAAATAAACTTTGTGTTTATCAGTCTTGAAGCCTTCATTTTATTTCCTCTAGAATAATAGAGTGAAACTACCATAATCTCCTAAAAATTTCACATAATAATTCGAGAATCTCTGAATTTTTCTTTTCCGAATAGGAGTGTGTAACTTCTTTTCGGTTGCTACTGCTTTGAAGTATAGTAAAAAGTTCGGATCTGCGAACCAGTAGAAGCTTCTTCAGTTCAAAGCTAGTCGTTTTACTCAGAATGCTTTCGACTAACCTCACAACCGTTACTTGCACACCGAAATATATTCAAGTGTGTATATAAATAAATACTTTTGACGTTCCGCAACAACTTTTTGCCACCTTTAATGCAGGCATGTATGTGAACAGGCGTGTGCTTGCAATTACAATCGCCAAGCATCAGCGGCAAATCAGGTAATCCGTGCAAGTACCAATGTTGGCCTAAATGACTCATTTCATGGAACGTGACTTTTACGCTGTTTGCAATGATAGCTCAACTCATTAGGTGCACTCGACAACAACAGCAACAACAACAGCAACAGCGACAACTCAAGCCTTTTCAGCTTTTTCCAGTCAGTCGGTGGTATTAGCATTAAATTTGAAAAAGTAAAGCAAACATTTAGAGAAGTGTGCGCTCAACACTCTGACAAGTGGTGGTGCGGCGGCGCGTCATTGTCGCAACTGACGGGCACTTGTGACACGTTTTCGTTGCCAACGTAAAATAGAAATAATAATTGCGCTAAAAACTTCCGGCACATGAATAAGTATGCTCATATGCATGTACGTGTACTTCCCCATATACATGGGTGCGAGTGTGTGTGTGTGGTTGTGGCAGGTGCAGGACATGCAAAGTGTTTCGAGTGCTTTGTTTTATGAACATTTTTGTGAATCTACAATTTGCACCAGCATATTGCTCTAAAATTGTAGAGTGCGTCAGAATGGAAAATCTAGTTGATCAAAAGCTTTTGTGTGCACTTTGTATTATTTCTGAATAATTTCAGAGTCGTTGCACGCCAATGAAAAATAATTTTAGCCCTTTCCATATTGGTTGGTTATATGCACTCTTAGAAATGGAATTTATAATAGATACCTTTCTCAAAAATAATTTAATGCTCTGCTTAAATCATCATTTTGAGCCATTTTCTCAGAAAATTTAAACAAAAGAGAGCATCGTATTCATAAACACTCTTATTACTAAATTTTGAAACCCCAATCATTTAAGGAGTTTTATGTGTATAGGTCTACAGCCAAATAACACAATAGCTGTCTTCGATTCGTCATTTCCCTACTCGCTATCCGTGCGGGCTGCTCTCTTGCCAAAAAATATAAATGCTAAAGCAACAAGAAAGTTATCGAGTTGAATTGATGGAAGAGAGTATGTGCAAACCTCTTTAATGTGTTACAACCGCTATCTTCAATGCTGCCAAGTTTTTTTTCACACATTTCATACCAATTTCAACATGGTGAATGGCTCGTATGATAAAATTCCGCTCAAAAATGGAAAAGCATTTTATTGATTTTCAAAACTTAAGTCTTGAAATAAAGTATTGACATGTTAGCACAGGGTTGCGAAGCAAGTGCAGCTAACTTGTTTGAACAATGGGTGTAATATGTTCGATTGACTTCAACGCTTAGTGAATCGAATATAGCTAATATGATTACAGTGCGTTCAAAAAATAAATAATTTAAATTCGCCAAAAAACAAGTTAGGAAGTAGGAGGAATAACATGACATGTGAAAGTGATGAAAAGCTATTGTTCTCCTTTTTGAAAAGGAACTACTGCTCAGTCTGGGAGAAGCTAAACAAAATTAGTCTACTATCCTGAAAAACTTCCACAAACATTGGAACTTTCTCTGACTTCAATATAATATCTGCAATAATCAATATTCACCGAGATTTAATTTTTATAAATAATAAATGTATAGGTATAAGATATCTGAAGTCTACATTGAAACTTTGTTCAAAGTTTTTTCCAGAAAAATGTCAAGTCACTTATTATGAGCGTAATAAAATTTGGAAGATTCGGTTTAGTGCTGATACTAACAAAAAATACCTAAACAAATTTTGCATGCGTAGGCAAGTACTCACAAATTACTCAAGCATCTTATAACCGAACTATGAGTACTTTGTAGCTTTAAGCGACAAGTTACTTTTTCGCCGAAAAATGCAGGAGCGCAATTTTCCACAGTCTGTGAACTTGTAGCAGCCCAGAATGTATTAATTTGCCATTGAAACTTTCAAGTTGGAGTCAATGCTCCAAACTTTTTACCTCATAAAATGTGTGCAACGCATCAAAATTTGAGCACTGATATGAACGAACCCTTGTATGCCTGTAAGAAACGTGTGTGCTGCAATGACTGCTTGATAATACCATTTGGGTTACTTAAGTGAAAAAGCGAACTATTCTCTCAGTTTTTGACAGATCATATATATCCGAAGCCGGACCACTCTTCACCACGACAATGCGAGCTTTCACACATCGACTGAAACAAGTGCATGTTTGATCACTCAAAACATCGATTTGATGAGTCATTCGCCATGTATTCCTGACTTGGCACTGAATGACTTCTTTTTATTCTCGAACGTAAAAAATTAACTTGGAGGTCTACGCTTTTCAACAGCTGAAGAAGCGATGGATGCGTTCAGAACGCATGTTTTGCCAGACATATATATATAGATCTTAATGAAGAATATTTTTAAAAACAATGAAGCAATTTTCGACGATTAACATTTGTTGTTGTTTTCTAATCTCGAAATATTAAACTCAACCCTAGTATATTCGCAAAATTTGACACGAATTATTATGCAAAGCATTACCACAATATCTGAATAATTTCTTCAGATTTTTTAAATATGAGAATGGAATTACGAAATAAAATTTTTCTTCTTCAAAAATGCCCCAACAGTTTTCGTTTAGTTTAAAAATTCCGACAGGTCCGTTCCACGCACACGAATCTCAAAATCGTTTAAGCACGCAATAAATATCTACTTTGTGCCGACACACTTGCAGATTTCAACATGCACATATACGTATATGGAAGCATAACAATGTATTCATCCGCATAATTTGCCTACATTCAGGCGCTTGAGGTGGCGAAATATGCATAAACTACTCCATGGGTATATGTGCGCGCAAGAGTGTTGCTTTATGGCAAGTTTTGCGGCATTATTCTTTGACTTATAGTTTCACAACCACTGCGCCGGTTTTCGTGCTTATAAACGCCGGAAAGATACATTTTAAAAGAGAAAGAAACTATGACTAAACATAAAAGTCTAGGTAGCAGCCACTTTATCGACTTCATATGCGGCTGAACAATTTATTTGAGCTTCAAACACTGGAAGTTGAATCAAAGATAGCAAACATTCATACATTCTGATAACAAAAGTCATGAAGTAGTTGCAAAAATTATAAATTTTATTTTAAAATTTTTTAACAAAGTAATTTTTCAAGCATTTAACATATTTTTGTTTTAGTTTGGGTAGTCTGAATGAAAAGCCTGAAGGCAGCCTATAGATTGTTCAAAAATACACTAAGTTACTCTACGAGTTACTAAATTAACTGAGACTACTCAAAAGATTAAATGAACTTCTTTCACTTTTTTATGGAACAATCACGTATTCAATTTACTGGGTCATTGTGGTGGCATTATATAACATATGTACATATATACTTACATAAATTTGTCGTATCTTTGTCACATAAATAATGTTATATGTATATAGCATTTACATATAAATATTCATACTTTGAGTGAAATGGAGTCGCGTACTCTGAGGAGGTGTCACTTGCTCTTCGATCCCAAAGGATCTTGACTGCTGCATCTGAAATAAATATATCGACTTTCAGGCGCTGCAACTGGTGGAATATTTACATGTCAATGAAATCATTAAAATAATTACCACCGCTATCTCGGCTACGGAATATGCATATTACCATAGTTTACAAATTAAATCAATCCATACATCCGTTTATGAGCTTACAGAAGCATTGGCAGCTCGCACACATGCATAATGCTGTCAATTTGCAACAATACTGAGAATATTCAGCACATAAGTGGACCGGGGGCGTTAGGTGCAGTAGCAGGCGAGTTGTGTTCACCGGGGCGGGGTTGAGCTCGGTCACCTCGTTGCTCTGCGGGCTGTCGGCATTGGCGCGTAATTTATGCACTTTGCAAAAATTTATCGCCACGCAATCTTAATGGTTCATTAATTTCATTATTCGTTCATCTGCAAAAATTCGTTCAGATAATGGACAAATTTCAGACACTGCCATGCATATACAAACATTAACGGTATATGTGCAGCGTTTCTTTGCAGTTTTATGCAGATTAAAGTCCGACCGACCGACTGGCAGTTCCGTGTTCTTTTCGCTTCTGCGGCCACCACGTTCGTTCAGCTTCTGCCGATGCAGCTACCATGGCCATTGGTGTACCCGCAAAGCGGTCGCTGTGGTCGGAAGCGGTTGCGCAAGTGTAGCGCGGCGGCACACTGAAGCTGCCGTTCGGTCGTGGGGGGCACGCGCACAGCATGCTAATGAGTTCCTCGCCTTTCACGAATTTTTCATACATCCGTGTGCGTAATGCAATGTGGCGCACTCGTTTGCATTTTACATGCATTGTTTTTCAGTTTACAAATTTCATTTTCAACACGGCATTAAGTCAGAGCAGCGAAAGACACAGCTGGATGGGTGGTTGTGTGTGTGTGTGTGTGTGGGTCCGTAATCGCTTGAACACATTGTAGTATCTCGAAATGTCCATAATAAATATATGTATGTTAATGTTTCCTGATGGCATTACTTTTCACTTCATTCCGATGCTAAGACAATGAATACTCCTATTGGCAGGGAGCTGCACGGGAGTGATTAAGCTGCGATTTTCCTTCTTAATCGTGAATATTTAATATTTTAATAGTTACATATTTGAATACTGGCTTTTTCATGAAAAACAATGAATTGAGTGAATTTGCAGGAAACGAGATGTAGATAAGTCAATATTACTTCAGTAACAGTTTTTATTATACTCCCGCAACATGTTTAACACTTTTGTTTACAAAACTAATTGAGTAATATATGTTGTATCATTATACGAGTATATACATATATTCATATTAAAATGATCCCGATGGTAAGAGGAATTGATTTCCTTATGTCTGCTTCTGCGACTGCCCTTACTGGTCTTACTGGCGTGTAAGAGACAGCTTGCGTAAAAATTGCGAGATCTCTATGATGAATAAAAATATAAATATATATAAAAATAAAATAAAATCGCCCACCTCTTACATAGCGGTTTAGCTCCATTGTTTACAAAATGACGTGAGAAATGTCAAATTTAACAGAGATGACACAGCAAGCTTTTAAACTGATCTGCTTAAAGCTTTTATCGCTCTCTTTTATGATTTTATGATGTGGGGTATGAACACAATGTGGATTGGTTCCAAAATGCCCAATATAAATAATAATTTCTTTCCTTTGGTTAACTTTAATGCAATCATACAAAAGTTTTATACATTTTATTAAAAACTGACTCATGAAAATATTTTACGTGCCTTCTGCTCTTGCGAACTGGCTGTCTCAAATATGGTTCCATTCCATTTCGCCATTCGTATCCATCTCAAGAAATTTGGCATGGATTATACTCTAAGGTAATATCGCAAACTCCAAAGAAACTGTTAAGATCGAACCACTATAACATATAGCTGTCATACAAACAAAATTTTTTACCCTGAACCAATATGAGATGCTTAAAAGTATATGAGAAATCCATACTATTTGAGCTTATTGAATCCAAGTATTTGGTACCTAGTGAGACCGCTTGGCTGCATAGCACAGAAGTACTAGCTTAAATGGTTGACAAACAGAGCTAAAAGATATTTCCAACAAATGCATGCATCTACCATGTATTTTTGTCACGTCGCGAACACTGCACAACGGAAAAATCGGGTTAAGACACAGCCAAGTGAGGTGAGGCTCTCACAAGTGTCTATTGCAAGTGAGAACAATTGCTTTAGAATACATATGGGAGTGTCGGTGCTAGAGGTGTGCTTGAAAATGCCATGCATTTATGAGCGCACTTTTCGGTGTTTTAGTGAGGCCCTTTGGCGGTTGTTTGCTACGAATGACACTAAAGGTAAACACTAAGCAATACAATAGCAAAAACTACTGCAGCTTCGTTTGTGCAGTATTTACTCGTATATGTGATTGCAGAACTGTACGTAAGTGCAAAAAGTGTGTGTTCTGCAGCCGGTTTTTTGAACAAACGGCAATGCTTCTGAGTGTCGCGAAATTGATTAGACGTCTGTCCGGCCATAATGAACAGGGTTCGTAAACCTAGTCGAAAAACTGAAAGAAGAAAGCGCGTTATATAATGTCTTAGTGTAATAAAAATTACATGTAAAAGCAGCAACAAAGTTATCGAGTGGAGTTCGTACAAGAGAGTATGCGTATACCACATTGAAGTGATATAGCCGCTATCTTCAATGCTACCAAGTTTTGTTTTGCATTTTTTAGATCAGTTTTACTATTGTGAATGGTTCAAATGACTAATTAATTAACTTTTTCTTCTTGTATTTTTTAAATTTGAGACTCAAAATCAATTATAGTAATTTATAGAAAACAAAAATAAAGGATTATAGCAACGTTTTTTAACGGGAAAAAATTACTTCTTCACTAAAAAAGAATTATAACACTATTGCGAATGCGTCCGAAGACCTGTTAGGGTAGGGTTGCACCAAAAGTGTTGTCCGTTTGTTTGAGCGTCTGGTATAGTTTGTTCGATTGGCTGGATAGTAACACTTGGCGAATCGAAGACAGCTAATATAATACAATACATGTTTAGTTCGTGAATTAGAAACCGAAGCGTAGTTGGTTCTGTAAATTGTGCCCCGAAGATGCTTTGACAACCTCCCAGCAACATGTGTGTATTTCTATGCCATCGCAGTTCGTATACGCATTCGTTTCATACAGTTATAGATTAAAGGTTTGCATTAAGCGAAGCACTCTCTTCAGCTGCCCGCTATATATTTCTAAGCAAATCTTAGAATTATTTGAATGCTTTCGGTTGATATTTATTTATCGCAATATTGTATTTGTGTAGCTGTATTGGTACTAAGATGCTCTAAGGCTTGTCACGTATATAGAAAGCAAAGGCTAAGGCACCAGAGCATTGTGTGCGTACATGCAGGAAGCAATGCTTGAACATAATAGAAAATTGCGTTCAACTCGCTAACCTATATAGAATACGTATCTACACATACATACATATGTACCGACATATACAATGTATTGTTTGCTTAAAATCCTGTCAGTTGCAACCAAGCTTACATGCATGCACTGGCAACTTACGCCCTGCTTAGCTAAACTCTCCTGGCTTAATTCACTTGCCAACAATAATATATGTGTGTATGTGTGTATGTGTATGTGAGCACTTCCTTTTTTTGCTATTATTAATATTCTCTGCGATATTTCTTCATTATTTTATTCCTCGTTTCATGTTATTTGTTCGCTTTGTTTGTCATTTGGTTGCCCTATTTGAATAAGACTATTGCACACAGCACATATAACTTAATTCATATGTATGTGTGTAAAATAAGGTATTCGAGTGCTTTCAAGAATTCAGATATAAAAATTAAAAAGCTGCCTGGGGCCATTATGTCATTGGTTCTTTGTTGCAGCAATAGCACACTGCCACATGAAAAATTTAGATCGTAGCTAAAAGCCACATTTGAAAATGATGTGCACCATAACCTCATGCTGGTGCATTTGCATCCGTGGGGATTTGCTTTCGAAATTTCTGGAGCTATGTACTGCACTTAATAAGTGTTCGCTTGAATAGGATAATAGTTGGTTTTTGTATAGCTGTAACTAATATAGTAATTGCTTTTATTGTATAGTGTGTGTAGTTTTCGTTTTATGTACTCGTCTGTGTATAAAGTAATTGCTTGAATTCAAAACCAATTTACCATATATTTGAATGAAATGAAATTTGAAAAATAAAAAATGTTGCACGCATTGGTTAAGTGCGACCATTTTGGATTCAGCATGTGACTCGACTTTGTGGGTTTCCAGTAACCTAACCTTTGTAGCATAGGCCATTAGGTTCATGATCAAAGTGATAGTTTTTTGGCGGTTTGAACTTGCAAAATGATATCGTTACTTTTGATTTCGAAGCAAAGTAGTTGAAATCGATAGTTATTTTATTGACCTACTTTCCGACAGGGACTAGAACAGAGTATCATTACTTGTTTTATTACTATAATGTAACGCAAAATTGCTGTAAAAGGCACTTGAGCATGATAAGTTCATCATTGCGATTCTACCGCATGATGGAAAAGGCCGATCTGGTAAAAAACAAAAAACGTTCTGCACAACAGGCAACCAAAAAATATTTAATTTTTTATTTATTTAATCAATTCCAAGCGAAATAAATAATTAATTTAAGAATCTTTAGTTTAAGAGAGCTGAACCAGAAAACTCTTTACTTTGTGGGTATAAGACGGTTTTCTTATTAATGTTTATGGAATGCTTATTACTGTAGTGAATCTTTTGTATCACTCTATTCACGCTGGCAACTCAATTGTTTCTTTGGAGAAAGCATAAGAATAAGCAAACCAACATGTACACTATATAAAAGGAAATACGAGTATGTGTTTGAAAGAGTGTTCGAAATAGCACAACTCCGCATGAAAGCGCATGGTTTCACCTAATACAAGGAAACAAAAGACTTTCTGTGCAAAAATATTATCGTATTTTAATGCCTAATTTGCTTCTTTCATCTGCTTAGCACACTTCCGTAAGCATGTAAACGCTCACATCAAGTCGCGTTAAGATGGAACAAATTTTGTACCTTGCACTTCAAGAAGATTTACCAATTAAATTATTATTGTTTTAAAGCAACAAAAGAACAATAATTTTTAGTGTGCTAGTTCACCCAAAGTTTTCCGTTATTTGAACATTTTTGTAAATAATATCAATAAGTATTATCCATTTATATCATATATTTTGAAACCAAAACCATGCTCCGCAAGGTTTTTTTAAAAGTCTGATTCCAGTATTGAGTGCTTGTTTTACATTTTCAACGGAAAGTAAATAACAATTTGCTGTTCACAATATTCAGTGTGTTCACGATAATTTATTTTTCCTTTTTAATAGCTACTCGAAAGTTTTAAAATTGAAAAAGAAGTTATAATGTTGCCACATGTTTGCAAATATAAATTACAAAAACGAAGCTTGCCAACTGTAGCTAAAAGTTTAACCAAATTGGCAAAATAAATTCAATAATACAGTATGAGCAACTTTTCTTATTGAATTCTTTGCTTAGGACTGGTAACCTGGGTAACTGCACTTCAGCCGCGTGAATTCTATGCACGAAATATCTTTTTGACTTTATTTGCATCTTTTCTATACACATACATATAAATTATCGAGTTAAAAAATATAAATTTTTCTATTATTAATGCCAGCATATATCCATTGGAAGTGCATTGCGATCATCAACAGGCTTATATAAATCTAAGTGGAATTCAAACGTCGAAAATAAACGTTATACGCACTCAGGCTAATGAAGGATCGCCTTGCTGTTGAAGAACTTGTACGAGCAGAACCGTACCAATTATAAGTTATTTCAACGCACTCACATACAAGGGTATGACAATCTGCTCTATGTATGAGCTTTCACCTAAATATGTTCATGTGTTTTTCCTCTACAGGGTACTGCAAAATCCAGTAAAATTTATGACCCTGAAGACCAACCATACAACGTTCGCCAGTTGAAATTTAGTTATTTAACTAATTTTCAGATTTAATGCAATAAACTTTAGTGCAGATACATAAATTTGCTCTATACAAATTGGCCGTTGTGCACATGCGAAAGTACAGTTAAAGGCTTAATGCAATTACGCAATGGCGTGAGAGCAGTTGTCACGTGCCACATGCTGTATGCTAAATGGAGTCGGGTAGCAGTTTATTTGCCTTGGGAAGGTGAATAAAAGTGAGCAGCACAAAGAATAGTGTAAATCACATACAAGTAACGCGAAAGCTACCTGTTGAAATTGTCAAACTTAAAGCTCCCGGCTAAAATATCTGATGCGATTGGGCATTAGAAGCGCCTTACAAGCAATACGGCAGCAATCTATGGTAAGTGCCGGGCTTGCAACAAATTTAATGTTGTCATATTTTATTTACTCAGCTCCGCTCACACATGACGCTGCAAGCATACGCTTTCAGCGCTCAATTTATCATAAACTTTTACTCATGTACACGGAGAGAGCACACACAGGTCTAGGAACCCATGCACACGTTACGACACAATTTGTAGCTCCCTAACTTTTTTGTAGCATCAAGAAATATTGATACATAAAATTGTTGTTTAGTAGCGAAAAATCGAAATTTATGAAGTTGCAATGTGACAAACGATTTGAGTGCATAAACGCACACTCGTTTGCACAAGTGCAAAGAAGCCACTTGCAGTCTTCATTTCGGCGCGAGCAAAAAGTGCAGAAGCTGTGATATGTTTACAATATGTTGGCGCAGACGAGAGCAAAGCAAAAACGTGTGTTTATTATAAGTTTCAATAACTGTAAACATTGTCAGAGGAAGAAATATAAACGCAAAATGTTGCACTGTAGTGAAGCAGCAAAAGAGGACAACACTCTTCTTCAATGGTAGTCGCTTCAGGCTAAGATTTAAAAAGGTTATCTTTCATAATAATGGTTTTTGTCGCTCTCCCGCCAAAGCTGCTTTCTTTCTATCTACACACATTTGCGCAGCTTATGTGTCTATGAGAAGTTTATAAAAATTGTTAAATTTATTTGTATTTAAGTTATGTCAGAACTGTCTAAGTACAATCGCTAGTGTAGAAATTCCAAAAAAAATTTTTTTTCATATTTTCAAAACTTAACCGTTCAAGTTTAAGTTTTAAAGGGAATTTGTGAAAGTACTAACTATTTAAGGATATATAACTATTTTAATTTCATTATTATATTTTAAATTAATTTCATGATAACCTAACATCCAAATTCGTTGCAACTAGTCGCAAGTGTACTTTTTCAACAAATTTTTCGCTATCGCAAATCAAAAATTTTAGTATATTTTGTAAATTTAGAAAAGTCCAAAAATTTGTTAAAAAAATTATTTTTTGTTTTGGGATATAAATTTTTAAGTTGTTTGTACTATTAATAATGCGTTTGAGTCGAAACGTCGATATTGAGAACTTTTGAAAGTCTCTCAAATTACAATCCCAATTTACTTTAATTATTTGATTCTTGCATACCATTAAAAAATAAACTTTAATCGTTCGAAAATATTTTTAAACTAGTTAAGCAATCATTATGTATATACGATTTCTATGTAAAAATTGTATTACAAAAACTCTTTTCGCTCGCTTCTGTAATTTAACACGATAGCTTTGGAAATGTGTACTCATCTCACTGTATGCACTTACTTATAAGTAAGATGCGTCAAACAATCATTTTGAAATTAAAAAAATTCAAAACAATATTGAAAAGCCATATCATATCTGCAATGGGACTAGTGCTGTTGACAAACTCCCATCGATACGAACAGCTTATCCAATTTGCATGGACAAAGCTTAAGCGTATAATTTCAGGAATGCAATTTGATATCTATATTGGCAAAATATTTAAGCGCGAGTAAGCATATTACCGCTGATGAGATCAATCGCTTGGTGCGCGTGCTTGTTCAATATAACAATATCATTACATACTTAAGTACATTACTAGTAATTGGCACTCGCAGCGAGCAATCTGCACCAATAGCCAATTATGAATTTTTAGTAATTTCACTACAGTTATGAATGATAATGACTTCATTACACATACGACAACAAATACAACAAAAGTGATTTTATTACAGCATGCATATTTGTGCTCGTTAATATTGCATTATTGTTGAAAATAAATGTGACATTAATATGCCATTTAATGTTCACAGTCAATTGCTCAGTAGTGGGCTATTTGGCAAAGCTTTATGGCACTCCAGCAGAAAGCTATCAATTGCCAGATAGCGCAAGTAAAATGTGACTGCATTTTATGATTGTGTGTAAATTTATGGCTTGCCATGTATCAAATCGGTGCTGGTGACCTTCAACAAACATCGCATTAGATATTTCAATATAGAAAATGATGTTTTTGTTTTCAGTCGAGTTCGTGGATTGGCTCTCTATTGGGCCTTGTACACTAATAGTGATACGTGGAATAAAGTTGAAATTTTGAACTGTCTCATACAAGCTTTCTAATTTGGCTTTATCTATACTGTATTAAAAACCACGAAATTAAATTTTTTATGTTTTTTCGTTTGATACGATTATTAGATATACCTGTCAGTGCTTTGAAGTAATTTTGCCAATGAGAATAATATGCAGATGCTTATAATTATTCATAATATCAATTAATTAGAAGTAAATTGTATATACAATACATATCTGTTATTAAGAGCTCTCTGAATCTATAGATCTGTCAAAAGTTCTTTCAGATCTTACTTGGTTTGTGGATTCCCAAAAGCGTGCATGGTATATATGTAGTAAATAAAAAGTGTTGAGCAAACATTCTGCTGAATTCAACCGACCAGAGCCATCTAAGGATGTGATGGAAGAGGTAAGGAAACACAACCACACGCTTGTATAATCTCAGATCAGAAAATACTAAGAGCAGTCTGAGTGCTAATAATGTTATTGAATTTTGTAAATTTGTAAAATCAGGCAGATGAAGTGTTTATGTTTGAACAGTAATTTTTTGAGTTAATACATTCAACATAGTATATAATAGTGCAATCAGTTAAAAGGAAACCACTCATAGTTTATGAATTTTTGAAAGGCTAAAAAACAAAAATATTGAACAAAGTAAACTTGTCAACTCAGACCTTGAATATTTTTTAAAAACGAAACACATTATAGCCGTTCTACTACTTAGCATATTAAGAGTCGGGAGCGCAATTATGCCATGGAGACAAGTTCAACAGTTAACTACAAAAGCAAATGTTGTTTACAAGGTAGAAATACACACGCATACTTGCGAGAACATGTGTGTTAGTGAAAGAATATGCTCTCCGTCAGAGCGCCAGCATTGTGTCAGTGCATTAGGCCGTCACAAGGGAAGCCATTCATTCCGTTTGATATACTTAAAACTGTCTAAGCTTACAACGGTGATGTGCACACAAACACAAACACAAAGGCAAAGCCAAGCACAATGTGTACATGTATAAATGTGTATAATTGTTATTACTTACGGGCGACATCAGTAATGCGTCAAGCCACAAAAGTAATGCTGTAAGCACTTAAACTCGAGTAATTCCAGCTGTTTTACGATTTATTTATGATTCTATTATATACACGCTTAGCCCTATTCTCCATAGTCGCACGGATAGAGAAGCTGCGCAGCAACAACAAACTTGCCCACCGAACCGACGTGCTTAAGCACGCTTTTAAGGCGCATAAACCGCAACCAAGGTACAGACTTAGCGCATAAGAAACTTAGTTTAATGCACGTAATCAAGTGGAGAGTGAGAAGGCGGTGAGAAGAAAATATACAATTTAATTCTCTGCTATTGTGATTAATCAGCGAACATTTTCTATGAATCGGTGTTGTTAAAAACATTGCTAAAGATCGTTCATTCGAATCGAAGAGTATCTGCATAGAGTTTGCAAGTGGAAAAATAGAGACCACAACCACACTTTGGCTTAAAACCTTTTAATGTTTTCTCCTCTCTGTTGAACTTTATGCTGTACATATTAATTAGGGAGGATGAAATCTCAAAGAGATTAAAATAAATTAAATAATATTTAACTTAATGTCGCTTTTCATCAAAAAATGGATCCATATTATTATTATTGACTGAAATATATCTTATTCCACTATTATAACACCTTCATCATACTTATAGCAATTATTATACTTGTACTCTTACAACATGTTGCTACAGATTATAATAGTTTTGTTCACCTGACGAGACTAGTTGAATTCTGTGTGATTGTCTGTCCTGTGCAGTAAATCAATAATTAAATATGCCAGATGCCTTAAAGTTTACACCTAGGATGATACATGACTAATTTATAGGAGCTGGGGGTTCAGAATTGGACGATGGGCATGGCGCCACCCACTTTTAGTTGAACTCACATGTCACCGGACCTACTGAACCGGTTTTACCAAATTTAGTACACAAATTATCTTATATTACTTTGTGAAAATAGGCGCAATCGGAATACAATCTTGCCTATTGCCCATATGACACAATTTTAAGGTGGTATTCTAGTCTAGAGACATGAATTTGAAGTAATTTTTAAAGAGCCGTAAAAAAGGCAATCAATATTTTTTCTATCGATTTTTTTTATCAGTTATGTTTTAATGTTACAAGAGTACAGAAAAAATTAAAAAAAACTGGCAACTGATGAAGTGGTGGTATCCATAATTTCAACCCTTCTAGTCATCTGCATCTCGTACTTTTTAAAAATAGTAAAAACTGATTTGGGGATGAGGCTGGTCCATACTCTACAGAGGTCTATAAAAATGATTCTTTAAAAATTTCAAGTAAATCGGTTCAGTAGAACTCGAGAAATCGTGGGTATTGGATTGACAAAGTCTGCTCTGAGAAAAACATATTTAAGGTTTCGCGTAAAGTCTTTTGTTCGATTAGACCCAGCCGAACCAGTTTGGAGGCCGGGTCAGCAAAATGTGTATATCTCCGAAAATAATTTAAATTTTCAAAAAGTCTTTCGTAGACACATTTTAAATAGGTAAACTTTGAAAATATGAAAAAAGAATAAATATTTTTATAATTCTACCTTCTACCGCCTTAAATTCCATCTGATTCTTTTACTTTCCAGTATGCAAGTCAAGCACCAATAAATGTATCGGATTAGAATTTTGCTCGAGAAATTCGAAGAGAATCCTTTTCTGTTAATTATATGTCTGTATGATAAAAGTGGGTTGACGTGGGCCAATAATTCCTTTAGCCCTCATATACCTAATATAAAGATTTTCGAACTACCGGCTGACTTTATATCGCATATAGATTAGATATATATAATAGTATAAAATGTGCGGTTACAACCGAACTTAACCCGTCCTTCCTTACTTGTTTTTTCTTTCTTTCACAGCGAGACCCCTCCCGTGTTAAGCAGGCTATGGAATCAACTTCTGTGTGCACGTGAATGCAGTAAACGTTGCAGGGCAACTCGTTAAAAAGTTGTAAAAATTAAAAGTATATTTTCTATTTTCTACAAGTTAAGATAATGACAATCAGCAACAATAACACTGTTATGTAAAGAGCAAGGAAAACAAAACACGAATTCGCAAGAACTTAATCCACGAGTCAGAAGTCCTGACATTGCTGTCATGGCGGCCATAAATGACAAATGACAAAGCTTCCCACCATAAAGCATCTGCAGAAATGATGCAATGGCAGAGCGAAGTTTTAGTGCCAAGCGAGAGCTACAAATGAAATACATACATACATATGTAAGTACAACGAAGGAAGTATATCTAAGTTGCGGACCAAGCTTTTGGGGCGTCGAATCGCCTACGAGCAATGTGACTAATCGTCAAGCATTCGGTTCATTTGCTTTTATTGTTATTTCTGCGCGCTAAGTTCACACAGTTGTGAATGTATTATTTGCAAGCGTCGAGTGTGTGTGTGTGCATTTCTTCGCGGCCATTTGCCTCGATCAAACAATGGCGTTGTTTTTAGTGTGTTTATGCTGCTGTCAACACGCTGCTTGCATCGTCATAATAGCTTATGACATACGGACATACCGTAGCTCAACCAACTGGGCGGTACACACTTTCACACACGCTTACACGCGTTCGCGTCAAGCAGCGAGTGTTTCATGTTCCTACATTCCACGGCTAATTTACGCGCTGTCATAATGCTAATGACACTGTCGGCCATCAAGTTTTCTTGTTGTCACGACGGCAGTTGCCGCTACATCTGCCGTTGGTGTTGTTGCTTCGCGGTGCGCTGCCTGTGTGCCTCCACCCCCTCCGGCTGATGGTGCTTCCGGTGTCGGTGCAGTCAACACAATCATCGTGTTGTTTGTTGTTGTCGTTGCTGCTGCTAACTCACTGGCATTGGACCTTGCCTCTGCGACGGCGTAAATTCAAAAGTAACTTGCTGCGGTCCGTGATTCGGCTACAAATTTAATTAATGTGAGGGCGCGTGCTAGTGTTTCAGCGTCGCCCGAATACGCTTTGCTTTATGCACCCACTCATTGTACTTTTTCTTTGCTTCCCCAGCTAGTCAGTCTTACCGTCATGCTAGCGAGCAGACTTTTGCTCACCGGAACTTGCCAGCCGTTTCATGTTTTCTTCGCTTAAATATTTGCTTAGTTCAACCAGCGTCGATTCATTTGCTTTAAAAACTGGCTCATGTTTAGTAATTTTTTTAATTTTGAGTACTTAAATAAATAAAATAATCAAATAATTTTAGTAATTTTAAGAAAGTTGTTTGAATGGTCGCTTTGTTAGCATTTTCCCTTCTCTTGCTTTGCATCTAGTTCAGTATAATTGGTTTGCATATTAAGCATCTAACACGTAACCTTTTTTCTGTAAGATAAAATTATTAACATTATTAATGCATTTATTGCACATACAAACTCATATATGTCGCATTTGCTAGCATTCCCATTGTCGAATTTTCGATTTACCTATACACACAGACACAACAGCAGCAGTTGCTGTTGATTACAAATACCACGAAACAACAAAAACAATCAGCTTAAACAGCAGCAAGAGTAGAAAGGAATACAATGGTCGAGCTAATTTTGCAAATTTCACTCAAATTACATTGAATTCCAATTCTTGCAGTTAGTGGTAAAACGTACGGCGCTTTAATTAATCTCCTCTTCAAAGTGGCTAGCGCAGACGTGCCGGTTGCAGCATTTGGTGATTTTAATTAACTTATGCACCAACTGTGATTAGTTCATTGTTAGGTATTAATAAACATGTGAGTTAAGAGTGTCGCTCATTATGCTTCATTCTACTTTTGGCTAACGTAAACATATAGTAAATAACGCACAATTGTGACAAAACAAAAGCTTTTCTCTGCTCAATATCTAAACAAAATATTATATATAAATATATACATATATATAAAATAAACAAAAACTTGATCTTAAATTTTAACAAGGATGTTACTGTTGCCACAATTTTATTTTTATTATTGATGTTATAATATAATATATTGAGAGAAATTGTCTTGTTGTTGTACACTGCGTATGAGCAACGTCTTACATAGCGAAAAGCGGACATATCATAAGTGAATTAACCAACTTTAACTTGAACCTTTTAGGAGCTTTTAGCTGATATTCTTTTAACTCATATGCGTTTATTATATTTTAGCTGTCAAAGTGCTGTTTCACCTGTTCTTTATTTTCAGATTGATACGAAATAATTGCCGAAAATAAGCTAAAATAAATCTGAGTTTTTCGGCAAAGCGCGTTTAATGCATTTGCATTAAATCTGAGCTAATTAAGTTTCTAGCAAACAAATTGCAGCACGAACTAATTTATTTAAACTCTGTCTGCAAAGTATGAATCTTCTTCGGACTTAAGTATTTGTTATGGCACATGGTAGGCAGCTATTTAAACGCTCATATTCAGTGTTCACATGACAAAAAGCAAAAATGTGCAATAAATAATGAAAATTATGCGAAAGCGATACTACTGCCGCAGCAGTTTAGTTATCAGGCTGCAGCGTAAAGTCATGTGAATTCTATGGCAATTTGTTGTTGTTATGCCTGGCGCTTGGAAAATTTAATACACATAAATATGTGCTCATATATGTGAGTGTATTGGTTCATGCTGCAGCAAAAGTATATGAAAATTTACAGTCATAGACGTAAATAGTTTCCCACCTAAACAAGGGCAGAAAATAACTAAATATTAGCAGCAATTCTGAACTTGTTGATTGTATATATTTTCAAGTTATCTCAAACAACTTTATTATTTACATATTGACTTCTAAATTTAGACTTAATAGGTCATAACCAATGGCAAGTGAGAAAAAATATGTTTTTTGTGAATTTTTTGCGAAAAGGCATTTTATTGAATGAATAAATAAAAATATTGTGCTTTTGCAGAATTTAATATACTAAAATATGCTGTAATTCTTTTTGAAGAATTTCCTTTTTTGGTTTTGGGTAAACTTCTTTAGAAATACGCTCATATCTCTGATACTATGTGCCGGATCAACTTTAAAATTTTGGAGAATATTTTCAAAGCAAGTCACTTCAAATAGGCCGTTACTGTGAACAAGAGCGTTTTTCTAAAGGCGAACATGGTTAATAGTAATAATAATAAAATAATACAAAAATGTGTGCCATGTTATTGTAATATAGCTCTGAATGCCTCTCTCTCTCTCTCTCTATGTACGCGTATGTAATTCTATTATTTTGATATATTTTATTTTATGCGCACACACACTCTCACAATCGCATTGGCATACAATTTGGCATTATTATCAGTGTGTAATAAATCTTTAAAATTGGCATAATTTATAATACACTACATAACCACAAGGTACATATCATTTTAATGTCTGCGTACTTAGAAGTTACTTTATTACTCAGCGGACTCGACTCGACTCGCCTCGGCATTGAGCGTAGCGGCCGGCGCTAGGTAATATCTCATAGAAAGCATAGAATCGGTATTATATTTATATATAGCAATAAACGAACCACCGCAAGCACAGCCAAATAAAGCGAACATGCTGCACTACACAATCTTGGCACAAAGGATCGCACACACAATGCAGTCGACATTTCCGCTCCCGCTATTGCTGCGCCGCTGCTTCTTAGCGCTGCTCTTCCGCTCGCTTCCGTCGACCACAGTGCAGTCGGCTGCCGGCTGCCGGCTGCTCCTTACTGCTTGCTCGTTGCTATGTACGACGCTGTGCGGTGCTGCCTCAAAGGACATTAAAGCGATTCGCACTGATACCGAGTCCTGCTAGTAGATGTAATTTAAATTCTAAGCCACACATACATACATATATACTACAAAAGCGTGCCTGCTTGTGCGTGTATGTGTTTGAGGACGCTTGTTGGTGGCAGTGTGGGCACGTTTGTTTGTTCGAAGCGGCTGCTTGATATTTCATGGTTTATTGTTGTCATTGTGG
This sequence comes from Bactrocera oleae, assembly GCF_042242935.1. Taxonomy (NCBI): domain Eukaryota; kingdom Metazoa; phylum Arthropoda; class Insecta; order Diptera; family Tephritidae; genus Bactrocera; species Bactrocera oleae. The sequence goes on from NC_091536.1 coordinate 97,387,782, forward strand.
GTTCTCCTGCAACACAATAGCTTATAAGCAAGTCGCTATAGACTGGCAGCGCCATTGTTGTGCAGCGAAACGAGTGCAAGAGCAGCAGCCAGCTGGCTTAAGCTACCACAGCGGCGGTATTAGTGACTGCAAACCGTTATTTGTAATCCATGATTATGAAAGTGTGTTTAGTTGTTGCGCATGTGTATTTTGAAAATGCTCGCAATATAACTGCTGGCGTGCGACTCTGTGCTGTGGTCACATATACTGGGGTGAGAGGTCGATTTTATGTGAAGATGCTACGATAACACTGCTTTACCTGCCTTTCTACGGTTATTGCATTTAAGATAACTATATTATAAACTCTGAAATATGGCAATGCAATGTTTGTTTGAGGCATAGAAAGAACAGATGATTTGCAGCAGTTTTACAAAGACAGAGGCGACTTAAAGCGGGAATTATATGAAGTTTGTTGTAGTAGAAATATGTTTGAGTATTATCATTCCGAAACCATAGTTTAAGATGGGGAACTAAACAAATTGAGGCTGCAGAAGACCAAAATACGATTGGCACAGCTTAAACGAAATTTTAAAGACATGTGAAGTTGAGAACTAAAATTTAAGTTTGCACGACAGCCTGCTAAAAACCAAGATGACATGGTTGCCACCATCCCACAAAATATGTCATTGCAAGCTTTACCTAATCAAAGTTAAAGAAAATTTCGGTTGAAAGGCATACGAGCAATTCAATTATGTTGCTCGCAGCTCATATTCAGTTTATATGCGTATAAGCATACATAATACAATATAAGCATATAGTAAAAAGTATATGCATATAAATGTATATTGGTGTATTCGTGTGCATAGATATCCAATAATTTGTTAATCTGTTTATCTTTCATTCGAAATTTGCAAATATTTTTCTTTCATATGCATTTTTGCCAAGCACCAAAATAAAACATGAAAAATTGAAATATATTGCTACACATATATTATACCATACATGTATATACATATATACATAAACGTATCCATATTATATGTGGTGCATATTTACTTACATATTGTGTTGAATATTTGCGATCAACAGCATTCAGGCTCCGAGCAAAACACAAACGCACCAACTTTTCAAGATGCAATAAACGAAATTGTATTGGCAATATTCCCCTCCGGCGCAAAATAAACCCCACAAACTATGCATTCAGTATGGTTAAGCATACAACGGCATAACTGTATGCAAATTATGTGTATAAAAAAAATATAAATATTTAAAAGTGTTTCCCTATTTTGCATGGTCCATGTGCAACACACATCAAACGAGCTACAAACTGAGCAATTTTGTGTTGTGAAATATTAAAAGGAACTCTGCTCTCGCTACGAAATATTAGACGCTTTTGTTCTGAAGAATATGTTCAGATGCATCCATTGAACAAGCGGTTCGCAGATATGATATCTTAGTTTATATAAAACACAAACAGCTCTACGAAATGTCGTTGTACTTAGTTGTTAGAGACGACTCAACTCTAGTACACAGCGCACCAAGAGCGTAATTCGGCGTTTATTCATCTAAGTTTAGACAAGAAATTATGCATTTTAGCTACTATTTCATTTTCACTTCTGCAATTATTTATTTGCCATTTAAAGTACTCAAGAAATGTGTAGCGTATTCTCAACCGCCTTAACACCAACACCAACACGGATATGCCATCTATATACGTACAAGTATGTGTGAGTAGATATACAATAATCCAAGATGGCTTGAATTCCGTAGAATTCCGCTGTGTGTGTGTGGCCGGCGCTTAAGTGTAAAACGCCTTTTAATGGGTTTCATGCGTTTACTGAACTTGCATGGCGATAACTATTGGGCTGAGTCCACTTAATTGCCCTCAACGTTTAATTGATGTGCATTTAAACAAATCGTCGATAGCCTTAGCTCCTTAGCGCATAGTTCAAGAAATCGGTAATTAATACACACATATACCGTTTTGTATGTGCGCTCGGCATATTTGTAGAATTGCGTTTTGTCTCAGTAGGACAGCGTTTTTAAGGCTTTTTAGTTGAAAATGTCAGCGGAACGAATTGGTGTGTGTAATAATATTGGGGCTGAATTTTCAAGTCCCCTGTGATTTATGGCACAATTACTTATCGAAGTTTTCTTTCTGAACTCTTGTTTGACTTTTAATTGATTTTATTTCGAGTCAATAATAATTTTTGTTGTAAGAAAATGCAACCAAAATAAGTCAAATGCTGTTTAATATATAATTGCTGTAAGTGGTGTATGCAGGTTACATGTTCAAAAAAACACAACTAAAGTTATTAATGGGGTTTATGCCCTGGAAAATATCGTATTAAAATTTTAAGGCGTTATCTCAAATATTTTTTGAGTGACAACCTTATGAAGTGTAGCCGCTTAATTTAATCAGCTCCATCAGTTTATCTTTAAACGCGTTATTCGTTTTCAAATTTGCTTGAGTGATTACTCGAAGGTAAGTGACGCGATTACTGTTCAATTTGCTGCATGTTGTTTATACCATAGATGTATATCGTTCTACATACAATGAGTACAAGTTTTTTGATTTGTTCAAGTATTTCGGTAGGCTAAAACGACCAAAGTTTTGGGAGAAATCAACCTTTTAAAAGCGCCTTTTTTTCAATTTTTGATCTTTACGACTGTACATAATTTTTATTTAGGTTTCATCCATGCCGCAATCACGCCAACAGAGAAGGACCTTAGTTAAGCGGTGCCGGAGAGAGATTGTAACTAGACATTTTTTTATTATGTTTTTCCATAAAATATGTATAAATATACGCTTAAAATTTTAAGACAATTGATATAGTATTTTTTTTTAATACGCTAAAACCAATTTTTAAGCTTTCAAACTCGGTGTGCCCCGTAAATTACAACTCATTAAACCTTTTCCTTAACATCAAGTGGTTCGTCGCAAACCCAATGGAAAACATTTTTCTATAATATTGCGGTTATCTTTTAGGATTGATGAGAGTTATTGGAAAGCTTTCTTAAGATTATAGGCATTTGCATTATCTGTAGTAAATTTTTACTCTGTTTTTTGTCAACAGTTCGTCTCGATCCGAGTACAATGGAAATATGTGATATAATTCAAAATGAAAGTTCTTGAAGTTATTTTATAATTTTTCTCAATCTCAACACCATATATGTTATGTTATATTCTAATGTGTCCACACTTTGTTAAACATACGGTTTTTGGTTTCCGATATTTAATCCCACAAAAAACTTAACTCAGAATTTTATATACAATATTTCACAATCTTTAATCATTATAGTCATGCACTTAACCGTAAAGCTTCAGTTGAATGAAATTATAATAACTTGCAACAGCATGCGGCACTGCGTTATGGGAATGACTTAATTCACCGTTTCGCTAACAAAACTAACATATTCTGCTATATTTTTGTAGTCTTTAGAACATGCTTCTAATGAATTGATATCGCAAATATGCTCCAACTTTTCAACATTTTGGTGAATACCACTCAAAGCACACATTGGAAGTACACATGTTTTGGTGTGTGTAAATCTGTGTGTATGTGCTCAAAACAAGTCATAAATAAATGCAACAATTTTGCGGTTAAGCGGTATTAGTAGTCTCCCTATGCATTTGCCGTGTACGGAGCAGATAAGTTTTAATTAAATTTTCTGATACATTGAAGCAGCCACAGCCACATAATAAAAAAGTTCAGCACTTGCAAATGAACCGAGTGCTTAGCACTCCATAAGGTAAGCATTTACAAGCGCACGCAGCTCTTACACGAGCTTAAGTACGCGCTCGAGCACTCGCCTCTCTACATATATACCCTACATGAACGTCATATCATTAATACGGTACATGAATAAAAACTTTTCACATTGTGGCTGCTGGTTTGCTTGACTTTAGCATGCACTTCGGATGAGATAGTATTCGTCACTGCTTTGCAGATTTAATTAGTTTAGAATTTGCGCACCAGCGAGTGCTTTGAAATTCGCAAAACGCTCAATAAACTGCTGTCGTGCAATACTTGACTGCACTTAGACACACTCAGCGTGCAATGAGTGTAGAGCGCTTGACACAATAAAAACTTCTCCTAATGCAGGAAAATGCAAATGCTGTGCAGACTTTCGGGAAACGACATATTTTGCTCTAAATTTGATGTCACATTCATTGATAATTAGTTATTTTCAGCATAAACAATGCGATAAATGGCAGTGGTTTAAAACTGAAAGGCTGTAAGGGTGTCTCCTGCATCCCAACCGTAGTCAAAGTGGATACTGCTTAGCGCAGTGGCTGGAGCATTAGTTAATGCTTCTTCTAAGTTCAACAGCCTGCCACGAGATCATGCCTGCGCCTTTTCAAAAGTGCAGAGGTTGAATTTTGAAAATTTTGGTTTCTATCGTTTGTATTAACGAAGACACTTACCTATGTTCATACTATAATATTTTATATTATATTTACATAACTCCAGATCAATGTATATCGACTATCTAAGTTGTTCTCTCACTGACCAGACTACAATTAACCGCATAGCCGAGAGTCATACGGAATATCGACGCCGAGCAGCCAACTAATTGTGGTGAGTATTTACATACATACTTGTAATATACATGTACATAAGTAGAGGTGCAAAATAGAATTAATTGACCTGAACTTTATGTGCTGGTAGATCAAATGAATTAGACGACCATAGAAATCGCTTTCTTATTACCTCCGGTTCAATTTACAACAAGACGAAATTCACATTGAATATTCTAATACGACTTATGGTTAGATTATGTAGCGTGCTCTCCATTGTTGTTAATTATTTTGCTGTGAAATACACAAGTAATAATGCAGTGGTACTTAAGTGAACTGAAAGTATTGTATTTCGGTACATTTGCAGCTACATGATGACGAGAATAATTTTAATTAAATTCAAGGCGAATTAAGCCTTTCGAAATGCTACCGCATTTATTTACTATATATATGCATTTCACGAAGAACAGTATGCCTGTTGCTGCTTACCAGGACTTGATAACTGTATAAGCATTACCACATATACAAATTGGCAGATAATTTCACTTGCTTTGAAGTTATTCGATTATTGATATCTACATACATGACGAACGTGGTTTGCCTTTTTAGAACGATTTGTTGGATCACAGAAAATATAACCAATAGCTTTAGACTATTTGGTATTATTTTTTTAAGTAATGCTTGAATTTTGATAGGGTCTTTAGTCTCAATTATGCCTATTCCAAGTCTCCTCTTCTTCCGTCCCTCCTTTTTGGAGAGCTCCACTGTGCGGTCAACATTTGATATTTTTCAAGCAGCTAGCAGACTGGTTTCCATATTATTGAACACTACTGGACCTAAATGAGTAGTTCACAGCACCAGTTGAGGCAATTTATGTATAGATTTGTGCACACTCACCTACACACACATTTATTTACTCCACATAATGCTCGGCATATGAGTGCCTCTTCATATATCTTCACACGAATTCTGTCAATTTTGTTACGTTGCATAATTATAACTTGCTCTTATGTGTGTGTGTGTGTTAGTGTTAGTGTGCAGGGTATGCAAGCATGCATCTAGTTGTTGTGCTATTCTGCAATGAATTTAAGTACTCCTTTGTATCTCCGCACTTAAAAGCAAGCACTCATGCATTTATATACACATGCTATAAACAACGTCTGTCCTGATAGTGCATGAGAGTGTGTACTCAAATGAAATTAGTATGATTAAACTCATTGTCACGCTGCAGTGGCACGTGCAACAGCCATAGTGATGGGGAGACATGTGCATTTGTGCAAATTGCTCGCATATCAGTGCTTGTTATTTGCATATAATTTTGTAGGTCCTTACAGGCGCTGCTACAGGTGCACCGAGATTATCAAATTTGCTTTGTACCGTTAGATATAGCAAATAGTGTCAAATTACAAAGGAAATGAAAATGCGTACTTAGTTTGCGATCGCACTATATTTTCGTTTTGATTTTCGAAGTTTTACTGTAAACTTTGCATTTACTCGAATTAGTGGAGTCCCTTGTTTATTTCTAAAAATTATAGATATAATGCCAAAATTGTACAACATTATATTTTAAACTTCTGCTGTAGAAGCTTCTTCTTTGCCTTTCACTAAAAAACAACTCAGCTGACATGAAATATTAAAGTGCGTTAGTATTGAGTTAAGCGGGTCATCCCCTGTGACACTTTCAAAAAATCGGTTTTGTTTTTTGCATAAATCCAATCTAGAGCATTCATAGCAGTGCTAGTAAAGTAATTTGCCGAAATTGAGTGTAGTTGCAAAGCTACAGGAGTGAGAAAGTAAGGTTTTTAGAGCGCGTGGCATACACACTTGAATTTTCAAAAGTGTTTTTCTCGATACTACGTTTTTTAAACTGGCGTCTACGATTTCTCAAAAACTGCTTTAAAACTGCTCGATTGCTTTAAAACTTTAACGGTAGATTCATCACACATATGGCTATCGCCCGAAATCATCAATTTCATAAAAAAGTAGTCGCAAAAAAACATGAAATTTAGGGTTTGAGTATTAAAAAGCATTTAAAAAATTTAATATTCAAGATTTATAAAAGATCCTAGCTCCGACGATAGCTATCTACCTATTAATTACACGCAATTTTTTTTTTATTTTAGGTTAGCTAGTCTGCTGGAATCATGGACGTCGTTTGGTCTACCTTTTTTTCGACATGTGAGCGATAAATCTCGCAATTAAACAAATATTTTTAGTGAAAAAAATTCAAGCTTGCAGCTAAGGGTTAATGAATTTATAGTAAACATTTGAAAGCTCTGTGTTTTTTCATTTACTGTAAAATATTTCGTAAAAACCTTTAAAAAACAGCCGTTATAGGTTTTGACCCCTTTTAAATATAAATTAACTTCGACTGTGCAATTCATAATATTTCAAAGAAATATTAATTAGCCATGATTGTTTGAGCTTACCTGCATATCTAAATCTTATATTAATTGATGTAGAATTAATTCACTTACAGTAAATTTGAAAAATCATGTCTTTTCTTAAACATATTTTATTGATTAATTTGTTCTTGGTCAGATTAGTTTAGGTTAGGTTATTAGGCTGCCAAGCTAAAAGCTTTCGAGAATTGATCAAAAAGCGCTTGCATAACGAGAAATCGCTTTGAGTCGGTCACAAATTTGTTGACGCAGCAAATCAACGCCGACGCTATGACTACCGAGATGCTTCAATCTCAGTATAGTGATTGTTTGACAGAGAAGAAGAAAGTGTCTAGATGTTTCCACCTCACCTTCCGCTATGTAAAAATATGATATACACGATATTAATAATTGTATTACCCACTAAAAAATTAAAGAGAAAATTATATCGATTTTCCTGCATTGAAAAGTTCTGAGAATTCTCGCTGATTTATATGAATTGAACTTCATGGCCTGGCGCTTAAAATTGTTTAAAGAGTAAATCGTTTGTTCCCGAAACGGCCATTTGGTGAGCACAGCTGTCATAAGAAACATATCGCTTTGCAGCAAAATGCCAAGACGACTAAATAGTTCGCAGTGGCAGAGTTAGTGGCGAACAATGAAAGTTTGACTTTTCGCACAATTTCACTCAATGAATATCGGATCAACCGAGAACAGCGCCAAGTGCACGGGAAGCTGGTGACATACCCACACACTGCCGTCAAAACAAATGAGAGTGTGAAAATATTTATCTGGCTGGATGTGCGCGTGCAGCGTGCGCGTCTGCGGGGAAGTGTGCGACCAGCAACGAAAACAATAGCCGCGTTGTGGTGAGCTAGCGAGCGAACTGGAGTAGAACAATAGTGACATTTTGCCAGCAGCATTAGTTGCGATATTTCAATGTCAGTATGGGTGACCACAAGCACACGCACACACAAGCGTAAACGCGTGCAAAAGTTAAGCGATCGGTCATACATGCGCCTGTATGCGTTTGCGGATGTATTTGGGTGTGTTGCTTTTGTTGATTTCTTCCACTCCAGCGCCATTGGCGCGCCATTTTTTGGCTGGCATTCTATCATTTGGCACTGTCGTTTGGCCCAAAAAGACTGCTGTCATTGTTGCCGTTTATTGTTGTTTGTGCGGAGCGACATTTCGTGCTCCTTTTTGCGTTTAGCACGACAGTTGTGCGCTGAAATGTTCTGTCAGTTGACGTGGAAATTATTTCAACGAGTTAAAATTTAAATGCATTTTGCTTTTGAAATGTTGTTTATGCCAGTCACTCATACGCAGTGGCATACAAAACCCGACCAGCATACAACTGCAATTGCAGATTTACGCCAACACATGCGCGTACGCATACACAAATATACAGATGTGTTTTTGTGATTTGCGCCCAGGATGCGGGTGAGCGCATCAGAAATCAGCAAACGCAGTTGGAGAGACAGAGAGGGGAGCGACAGCGGCGGCGGCTGCAACGACAAATCAATGTCAGCAACAGACACAAACGACTCGCCGCCATGCTTCATGCCATGTTCCAGCAAATACATAAGCTTTTTGTGAATGTGTCTAAGTGTATGTAGACGTTCGTGTGTTGTGTGGCTTCGTTGTTTTGTGTATTTTTAACCAAAATTATGCGAATTTTAAAAATAATGTTTTGAAAAAGGTTTCGTTCTGTTTGCTGTTAAGGATTTTAGCACTAAAGGGCAATACTTCATTCTCAAGTGATGACAGACGGTTTGAATGAGCTCCTGCTAGGGCTAAGAATTTATGCTAACACAAACTTAAATTTTTACCATTTCTAATTGGGAATTGTTTATAAACTTCCTTAAATTCAAGTCGCACTGTAGCCATTGTCGTTGGAAAGAGGCAGCCAATTTCGCTTGATCTATTACAACTAAACCTCGAAGAACTCGCTCAGAATTTTTACTTGCACAGAAATATCCTCTACGCTAAAGAACCGTAGGCATGGCTGTCTTGGAGAGCTTCGCACAGAACTTTTTGAGCCTGATCTGTCCGAATATCGCATAACTGCATAATTACTTTATTTGATTTCAGCGAAACTCAGTGACTCTCAATAGTAATGGATAATTGTTGAGACTTTGCGGAGTGTGTGACCTATCGATTCGAAATTTTAAAGCGTGTATCTTAGACAATATGAGATTTCTCATCTCAGCTTAGAATTGGACTTAAATGTAAAAATAATTCATTGGTATGAAATATGTAGTTAAACAAATAAGGAAGTGCTAATTTCGTGTGTAACCGAACGTTGCTTCCAACTTGCGAGATGCAAAATCAGGAAAATTTTTTCAGGTGCTGGCAAAACTTTATAATCAAAAAAGTTTCGGAAGGATCAAGCATACATTATTCGATTAAATCGTAAATAAATTACAATCAAATTTGATATTTTCTTGACTTATAATGAAGGCCACAACCTTAGACTTAGTTTTATTGCTATATTTTAGTTCGCGTCAACTTAAATTATATTAAAACACCTTCAAATTAGATATATGTATGTATGTGATATTAACTCGATCGAAAAGACAAAACTTAATATATTGAGTTGATAAGAAAAGCGTTAACCAGACCGGAGCAAGCTAGAGACTAATTCCATTCTAATTCAGCGCTAAGATAATAATAATACATAATTTTTAAGAAAACTTTTTCTTTTAATTTCATTCACTTTCACATTTTGACCAACCTGAAGAGTTCGAATAAAGGCAAAAAGACAGAAATCATTTTATGGGGTATATTGGAGATAGAGAGAATCAGCCCGTCCTGATTGCATTAGTATTGACATTGCTCAGGTATACACAAGAACATAAATATTTTCAAGCAGTTTATATAAAAATATTACTCACTGACCGACATATTCGGCATAAAACGTGTTAGAATAACGAAAATCATTATAAATACTATATGGGAGTTGAGGGTAGTATTGAGCCACTGACTAATAAATTGCTCACAGGGTCTCATTTAAGTACCTAACATAACATCATAAATCATATAGAGTAAATTCAGCCGAATGTTTGAAAGGTAAGTATTTATTATAATATTAGTTATATGGGGGATAGGTCAAGTTTTCGCTCAAGTGTATCTATTTTAGGCACAGAAATACATCGCAGTGCTCTCATTTTCATAGAGATAGCTCACATGTTGGCCGATAAATGCGGTATAAAGTCACCAGGAAGTAGAAAATTATTTATATTAGGTTTATGGCGGCTAATTGATTCGATTCAACCCATTATTGACATTCTGGCATACCATTATCAGAAAATCTTCTTATCTGAATTTCAATTATATATCTCACGAATTGACCGATATTTCAGAAAAAAGTCAACTATAGTAGCTGGGGTTCACATTTTCGGTACCTAGGGGCTTAAACAGTTTTGGTTCGATTTGAATATCTTTTGGTCATAAGGTGGCTTACTTTAAGGGCATTATTCGTACAAAGTTTTATCTCGTTATATTAATTGGTGCTTTGGTGAACAAAACTATTATATTCTGTAGCAACATTTTACAAGAGTATAAAAATGGGCGATCTGTTGCTTATTAGTGCTTCCATGTTTGTTGGCAAAAATACTCATATTTGAAATAGAATGACAGGAAAACTGTTGACGGAAGTTTCTAACAATGTGAGTAGGCAACACCAGTGGTCGTAATTTCCATGTCTATTCACGTACTCTCCCGAGAACTTGTTAAGTCCGACTGCAGAAAAAGTTTTTTGCCGTTTTTCATAAACTTTGATCTATATTTCTATTTTTGAATGTTTAACCGTTAGCTAGTTTTGAACAACTTACTTGCACTTTTTCCTATCGATTGCCATTTACTGCAGTTTTTCTAGTTTGCCAATTTTTAGTATCTGATTCTCCTAGCTGCCCGTAATGTGCTACAGTCGGAGGCATGAAAAAAGCGATTAGAGTTCGAACAGCAGTTACCACATTTTATTGATGCAGGCGGCAGACGACAGACGACAGGCGTTGTATGCGCTGGTTGCCAGGCAGTGATATGTCCGCGTGTGTGCGTTTTGGTTTCGCAAATGCACCAGCATTGTGTGAAAAGTTTTGCTGCAGCAAAGTTTGTGCCGCATAGTGCGGTAATATTCGATAGCAGGCTGGTCGCTGATGTTGGCCATGTCTGCCAGTGGTGTTGGTGCACGTGACTCGCATGAAGATTGCATACTCCTCACCAAGTAATACGAGTGTAAGTAGGGCTCGGGTTCAAATACCTATCTATTATTTAATATACGAAGCCGCAATTTTTCTGTGCGCAAAACTCTAGAGCGGCTGCACCGCTGATATTGAAATTTTTTATATGACTACTAGAGAAGCATATTAATACATAATGTTTTTTAGATTACTGTTTTAAGGCTTTGAGTCTAGCATACAAAGTGCGTTCCAAAGTAAACAGGACTCTTAAAAAAAAAGACAGAACAAATGGTGTTATCAAATCAATTAATTTTATTCAAACTAGTCCACTTCTGTTTTAATACAGACAGTTTTGCACGGTCCAAGAGCATGTCGAACGAGTGTTTTAGCTCGTTGCCCGGTATGGCCGCCAGTATGCCGGTGGCCTCCACGTCTGCATAACGCTCTCCTTTCATCGGCAAATGCATTTTTCCGAACAGATAGAAGTCGCACGGTGACATATCAGGTGAATACGGGGAGTGGTTGATTGGCAAAATGTGATTTTTGGTCAAATAATCGGCCACAAGCGTCGATCCATGAGACGGCGCATTATCGTGCAACAAACGCCAACTTCCATTTTCGCGATATTCGGGCCGAAAACGTCGAATACGGTGGTCAAGTGCGATAAATCGATGTTTTGGAGATGTTCAATGCTATTTCCATGAATTTTAATGATGATTTCGGCTGATTTTTTATGAAGTCACGCACAGTTTCGATGGAATTTTCGGTGATCACGGATTTTGGTTGGCCCACATATTCAGCGTCATTTATGTCTTCACGACCACTTTGAAAACGTTGAATAAGCTTGTTTCATTAAATGAAACGTTTCGGTAATAGTTTTACGAATTTTAATACAAAATTTAATGTTGGCTCTTTGTTCGAAGTTTTCGCACCGATGAAAAAAACATACTGACACTTAAAACGCAATAACTTCACTTCCAATAGATGAAATGTCATGAAATTTTTACTGGAAGTCGATAAAGGATAGCAGATTCTAACGCAATGTTGGCTCTTTGTTCGAAGCTCATTTTCGCACCGATGAAAAAAACATACTGACACTTAAAAAGCAATGAGCTTTTCAAAAGTCCAGGCATTGCTGGTGTATAGTTTGCTTTCAAAAAAAGTGGTGTTAAAAGCTCTCAACATTGCTAAGTCATTGCCCAACCAACTTAGTCGGTTTATAAATGTCAAAAGTAACCAATGTTTAGCATATATACCGATCAAAATTGAGTTTAGAAAATAGGCGCAGTTGTTGTCCGACTTCACCCATTTTCACAACAAAAGAACGTAATAACGTTGTAATTTCAGCTTAAAACTTTTGAACCACGGATGCTTCTCCCAGCATTACAGTTTTGTGTTAGACAGACAGACTGAGGAACGGACGGAGGGATAGATTGTCACCCGGAATTCAACTTGTCTCGTTCTCGTAATTAGTTATATATGTAAGTATAAAAGTCTAACAAAGCATGTAAAACTGTAAAAATTATTTCAAATTGAAAGTTGGAGGAACGTACTTTGCTGTTACAGACCTAAGAGAAATGATTCCTTATAGTTCTAATGGCTCAACTTTTTTTATATTTATGCACATAACAGCGCTGAAGCATGCAGCACATTACAGTTTGTCAAATTTCGAGTCTTGTACTCCAAAATCCGTCGAATTATCCATTATTTTCAAATTAACCACTTTCATGGTCTTACTTCATATTTCCAATATAAGCCAATTTATATTTGCAGAATAAATACAAAAGTGATTCTTTGTAAATAATCCTAGGCTGCCTTCAATCAATACCAGAATTTCCTCTTAGCACAAAGCACATATAAATACTTATTACAATGCAAATAAGAGAAAGGTGGCAAGCAATAAAGTAGCATAAGCCCGACCATATGGACCTGAATCCATTTGTAGCAAGTATTTACTTGTGGAAAAGCCGACGATAACGTACCCGTAAGAGTTGCGCGGATTCCCAGGAACTGTGTGCTAAGCAGGAGCCTCATTGCCTTCTGCGCACCTGTGTGTGTGTGGGTATGTGCTTCCTGCAGTCGGAGAAAGAAAAGTTTGTGTTGCATATGTAGGTGTGTGTTTGTGCAACGCAATATATTATTTATGCAAATTGTATTTAATTTTTGTGTGTATGTGTGGATTCACGAGCGGCTGCAGCGGGCGATTACATGTGCACTACAAGAATTGTTTCCATTTATATAAGCAGTCATATGATGGGTACGTAGTGCGGCATACGCGCAGGATGAATTGCTTTTCGTATTAGCTCAGAACGATTTCTGGGCGCAAGGAAGCCCAAACACCGAAACCACTCATGGTTAGGTGGCTTACGGCAGAAACACACAACTCAGGCGCAGTCGCCTGCTCTGCGGCCGAGGCGAGTAAAGCATGAATGTCAGTAGATGGCAGTTTAGGCGTGCGCATGAGTGTGTTCGTGAATGTGCGAATAGTAGCTGCGTACTTATGGTGTAGTCTATGCAAGCACATTCGATTGCCATAAATCTTAGTTAGTTTTCTTTGAATAGCAGCTCCTGTGCTCCTGTGGCGCCTGCTGCTTTGTTGCTCGGCTGCATTTTCTCGATTTTAATGCCATTTCACTGTTGGCTGCACTGCCAGCGCACACATATCTGCACGAATAAAATTTAAATAATGGAAAGCCAAGTTTTTATCTAACTGAGCATTGGCAAGAAAAAAGAAGTAAAAGGTCTCGATAGCACTATCACGACTGTTGGCAGTTGGATCTGTTGAAAACAAACTTTATGAATTTATATTAGCCGAAGATGTATTGGGGCTATGCGCAAAATAAGGCAACCTTGAAAGCTTTCCTATTGAAGAATGAACTGTTTTTTTTCGGAATGCTGTTTGAAATATGAAAGGCGATGACATGCGAAGATATAATGTATTTCACTTTAATATGAATAGGATTAAAAGACGAAGGTGGGACCATTGAAAATTATTCTTGTTTGATCGTAATACGAGCGGATATAGGTCAAGTTAGTTACCATATTTATTAAATTTTACCATTTTATGTCAACATTGAAGAAATAAATGAAAGATTGAGATTCTAGGCTTTTGTACTCACTGCCAAAAAAGCCAAAAAGTTATAAGAAAAGTACTAAATAGATAAAAAAATACAGGTTTGTATGTATTTGACAACCAGGTTATATGAAGATCTGTTGTCATATTAAAACTATTTTGGATTTACAGCGATGTTCACAATTTTTGAAGTCGAGATATTCCTTTACGTTTATTACTTACAATGCTGAGCGGAAGACAACAAATGTAACACTAGCTATGTCATGTGATTACCGCACAAATGTCAAGCAAAATAGCGATGATATTTTAATAATTGTCTGATTTTGGTTTCAAAATTACGTCTTAGGTAACAGAAAATGAAGTGGTACCAGGCTTGGCATGGAATGATAATAACCGCGACAGCGACACAATGAACTACAGGGACTGAGAAGCATCAGATCTAGTGTTTCTAAATTTGTTACTCTTGTATCTAGTGACAGTTAAAAAAGTCTGATAATTGATGTGATATTGATAATCGATTATCAATGTCTTTACTCTACGAAAATACATATATATATACTTTTATATGAATCACGTTTACAAACGAAGCACACTACTTTCGAAACCACACCTTGAAGAAAAGTTGCATTGGGCGCAGGAAAACATCAACCGTAATTGGAGCAATGTAAGATTTACAGATCAGTCAACTTTTGTATTGTTCAACCTTTGAGACGTGCTCGGCTAAGAAAAGTATAAATATTTATTTAAAGGAGTGTTAAGCACCGCCAAAAGGCACATGTTTATGGATGCTTCTCTGCTCATGGATTTGGGGATTCGAGGATATTTGCTTCACAGAAAACCTAAACGCCGTTAGAATGACAAAATTGTAAAAAAACAAGCGAGCTGAAGTGCTATGAGGCTAAAATAATCATGATTGGATACTGCAAGAAGACAATGATTTGAAACGTAAGAACAGACTCTGTACTCAATGGAAATAAGAAAACCATATTGTTACTTTGGATTGGCCTCACAGTCACCAGATGCCAATCCAATAGAAAATGTTTGGGCTTTAATGAAAGACAAAATATGAGGAAATCATTTAACGCCAACAAAAGATTTCATTCGGCTACTTCATCATACCCGGAGGTCGCTTTCTGTGGAATATGCGGAAAATTTAGTTGCAAGTTGCCATCAAAGCTTTCAGGCTATAATAGACAACGCGAGAGATTAAAAATGTTAGCTATAACAATACAGTGCATTTTCTATAATTACAACATTTTTCCCAATAAACGAAAATTTTATTTTTAAACCGCACTGTACGTAGTAATGAGTTTATGCATTTGCTCTCTACATATATTCCCTTTAAATGCGGCTAACCAAGGGCAGTGTTTTATTTGAATATCTGTATGTCTTTCCTCTTATCCATACCTCCATGTGATCACATTAATTTAAGAAAACCATTTTTGTTTCTCTTTTTGTCGCCAATTTCCATTTTAAGTTTGCAGCGAAACTTCATATATCAGGGGATTACAGGCTTAAACTCAAAGTCACTGCGGTCTTTTGTTGCATTTTTATTTTGCATTTGCTACACTTCTGCGCCTGATCACGCTTATCCATGCCATCGCTTATTAAGCCACACACTAAATGATATTCACCGGTGAATAAAAAACGCACTCGGGAATATTTCTCGAAAAATTTTATTTAAATCAAGAGCAATAACCAAAAATGATTTCATATGTATAAGAAAATATTGTTTTCATTGTATATTTCTCTTAGATTTGGTCTATCATTTGTGAGATAATATCTTGAATTCTTTAATATAAAAAGAAGTAAATAAAAGGGACACATGCTCGCGCCAAAACATTAGCAAAAATAACTCTTGAATCAAAAGTGGGTAGTTATTTCATTCCGTTCAGAAATTCGGTGCGCCTAAAATGCTTCTTCTCATTCATTCATTCACAATGCAGAAATCCTGATTCATAGTTGTGGTTGTAAAACATTTAAAATTCCATAGTCACTACTTAAATCGATTAAATTCTAATAATATTTCACTGTTGAAATCAGGTTTGGTCGGATAGAATACTTCAAGGTGGAAAATCAATAAATCAGAAAACTTCCCTTTAATGTGTGTGTACTCGAATGTATGTACGTTAGCCACCAGAGGTCTCAAGACTTTTGCGGTTTAAATAAGCACTGCTGAAAATGTGGATGTTGTTATTTATTTAAAAAAGCTTTATTGTCTAGTCAGGCCGAGCTTATGTACTATTTACAGTGATTATATTGATCTTTCAAGTTAAGTGAAAATTTTAATAATATTATGAATATCATTCTTATAATTATCTCTGATGAAGTTAAGGTATGCGCTTGGAAATTGGCCTTCATTCGTTGGAATATAGTGAATGGATTTTAGGATCAAGCTCTCAGCCGTAGTTAAACGAACTAATGGTTTAAGTTTGAATGTATTAAAAGAGATGATTTTATACAAATTTGAGTTGATAGTTTGGTATAACGTTTGGATTAAAGTGTGCAGATATCATTACTAATTCTATATTATTCGAATACATTTTTTACTTTTTCACAAATATAGTAAACATTTGAATTTAGACAAACCATTTATTTTCATATTTGTGATACATATTAACACACCCTTAGTTTTAAACAGTTATTACAAGACTATAACAAACATTCAATTTCATATTTGTGTTTGTGGGCTTAGCACTTTTATATGAATTCGATCGAGCTTCTCCTACCATCATTGCTGCGTTTCTGTTGCTTACGGTACTATTTAAAAATGTTGTAATCATCGCAACATTTAAATGTGAAAGATTTGGGTTAGGGTACAAATTAAACTGTAATTAATATATTAGTTGAAAGAAGTCCTCATTGCTCGTGTAGCCGAGAGATTAACAAAACTTCAGCTTTCAAATTTTGAAATAATTTTAACTTCACATTGACTTGGCTTATTTATTATTCGAATTAAGCCGCAGTGATTAGTTGACCTTCCATGCTCAGAAAGCCACCTTCGATAAATACTACTTTACTTCGGTGTGGTAGTTGATTTGGGTATAATTTTGTACACACTCCCGCTGCGACTTATCGCACTGTCGTTTGCCATACCATATCTTATACTATAAATTGTATATATATATTTGTTGCCACAACATTCATGGCGGTAGAGTTTTCAGATTTGTTGTAATCAATTTCTCGCTCGCCCAATTGTTACGGCACATTAAACTCCATAATAAAAACAATTTGTTGGATTTGCACATGCACGGCGCACACGTGGGTTGCCGAGGACCCTAAAACATGGTTTGTTACAATAACTTGCAACCATCGCAGCAACTACAGGTATGCATGGCCTAGTAGATGCTCAACTCCGCAACGAAATCAATAAATTTGCTTGTAATATATCAGTTCCACACTTTCGGCGCGCCGCACTTCTGGTTTTCGGGCATATTCTCTTCCACAGCTCTCAGCAGTGCCAGTTACCTGTGCGTGTGCCTATGCAAACACACATACATTTGTATATAATACATACATATCTATGTATGCGCCTCCGTGTTGCTAATAAAATTGCAAAAAAGGGAAATGTTGGCTTAAAAACCAATTTTTCCTTTAACTCTACCTCTTATCCAGACCTTGGCGCATATATCAGATACAAATGTATGCTTTTGCCTTTCGCATTCGCAGATATTTTGTTGGCTAACTCAATGTCAGTTCCTCCATTGGTTCACCGTGTTGCCCTTAAGCATACGAAAACTTGTTGTTGTGTTCATGGAAATGTGCAGTTTGGTTACTGTTCAAATATCTCTTCCAGCTGCCGTTGTGACTGACTATTTGACTGCCTACCAATACATACACATTCTCAGAGCTAAAATCCTACAATTTATTTATTTATTTTCCACACAAATACGAAGTCAGACTTTTTCGCATGAAAAAGGCAGTTGCCAGCACCTTCAGCGAATTGTTAGATGCCCTATTCGGTCGTTTTTAACTACCGAAAGGATTCGATATGTTCTCTTGTATAGGTTTTTTGCGGCTCCATTGCTTGGAAATTTTTATATTTGAAATAAGTTTGTTAACCTTAGCGTAATACTGATTTTTGAAAGCACTTCAAATGTTCTCGGAAAAAAAGTTAGTTTAGAACTGTAGGGCATCTTATGAAAGACTTGTACTTCATCAAATTCTTTATTCAATAAACTGTCTACTTCGGAAAATTTTTATTTGTACGTGGAATCTACGCGATGCCACATACTAATATAAACACAAACATTGTGTGTGTGTGTGTGTGAGTATTTTTCACCGCAAAACAAATTGTTGGCTTAATCATCCATTTTTATGGCACATTTATTTATTATGCAGCATTATATGTAATTCGTATGTTTTTATTTCATGGCGTGAGCTAAGTAAATT
This sequence comes from Bactrocera oleae, assembly GCF_042242935.1. NCBI lineage: Eukaryota > Metazoa > Arthropoda > Insecta > Diptera > Tephritidae > Bactrocera > Bactrocera oleae. The sequence goes on from NC_091536.1 coordinate 97,406,313, forward strand.
GAAAAAATTCAAATATGTTATGTATTTTCATAAAAACCTTGTAGACGTTACGAAACACCCGGTATGCTCTGCTAGATTTAGGGAGCAACTATTTAACTTTTTTATAGTAAATATTTTTATAGGTATAATGTAATGCAGGGCTTTACTGAATATTAAAACTTACCATACTACAAGTATTATTTGATAGATGAGTTGATAGTCCAACAAAATCCATGTATATTAATTATATCCTGAACAGGGTTTATTAAGTTTGCCACGAAGTTTGAAACACCCAAAAGAAAACGTTGGAGACCCCATAAACTATATACCATATATAAATGATAAGCGTGACGAGCTGAGTCGATTAATCCATGCGATATTGTTCTGAAATTTTGCACATGTCCATTTCTCACCTTATAGTTGCCAAACGAACTGAACAATCGGAATCAAGTGCTTGTATGGAAAGCTTCTTCATTTGACAAGATATCTTCAATAAATTTGGCATGGATTATTGTCTAAGGCAATGGTCCAATTTTCGAAGAAATGGTTTAGATCGAATCACTATAATATACAGCTGCTATACAAACTGACCGATAAAATTCAGTTAAGGGATTTTTGTTTATGTTTTATTTTATTTATTTTTTTTAATAGCTGTTTTCAGCAGTTTGTGTCAAACCCCCGAGTTATTTTAGAATAAGAAATCTATCTGATATTGTACTAGCTTTATGTGCAGCAGAAGCGTTCCTTACTAGATATATTTGGCTTATTATCATGGACTCTAAACTAAATTACTATGCTTCTTTCGCCGATGATAAAAGCAAGCTCTATGCAAAGAAACTTCAGCAAATATTTTGCATCTGAACTAAGGTTCGCAGCAAGTGTGCCAGCGGCAGGCAATTGGCCCAGTGCAGCCTCCCGGGCCACTCTTTTGCACTGGAACTCCATTTGAATGCTGCGCTTTGCCATGGAAAATGCTATGTCTCTTGTTGTGGTTACAAATGCTTGCCAAGTGATAAATTTTGCCTGTCACCTGAAAGAATTCACCGCAAATTTATAAATAAACTCGATTGTGGACGCAAGTGCCACAGGAAGCTGCACTGCGGCTAAAGAAAGTCGATTGCAATGCCGGCTAAAAGGCAGCAGAGTGTGTGATACAGTTTTGAAAGAGGTGACAGGGGGAAAAGGGGGCTCTGGGCAATGAGGTGGTAGTGAAATATTTGTGTTTTACGCAACATTTGCAAATACAAAAACAAGGCTTGGCTTGGAAATTAATTTACTGCGGTGATTATGTTTAGAGGGATTTGGACTAGATACCTTCTACCTGCCTGCAAACGCCGCAGACGTGGTATATGTCTGTGCAATTTGCCACAATTTCATTTTGCTTATATACATATATATATATATATATCTACGTAGAAGTGATTAACTGCTGTTTTTCCATGCAACGGATATCACTTTAAATTTGCCAATTTGTTACAATTAATTGAGCTGACAAAGGCCACCATATAGCCATTAAATTTTAACTTTTCCGCTAACTTGACTTTTTTCTTCTTAAAAACCGAAGCTATAAATAAATCACATTTGAGCTGCACCAGACGCGAAATCGCAAATAATTGCGTACTGCCACAATACAGACTGTATATATGTATGTATATGTGGGTGTGGTATATACCGTTATTGGTGTATGGCTACTTTGCTAAATTTGCGCGAAATTATTAATTGCCTTTCGGCAACTCGACACAATACACGCACTATCTATTGCATTTACTCGCACACACACACACATACCTATAGAAGATTTGGAGTGCGTTTGACCGCTTAACGGATTAAGCGCCAATTAATTGCGAAGCACTAGTGGAGCAAGTATCGGCGGGCGCTTATTGCTTTCGGTGTTGCTGTCATTGTCAGTCGTCGAGATTTTCGACACTGACATTGACGGCATTCAAATACGGCTGCGTTGTGATTGCCAACGCCGAAAGGTGCGGGAGTTGCGGCGTGTTGCTCGCTGTGTCAAAACATTATTAGTTGCCCTGCATTTGAATTAGTAAATAATGATTTGCAGTTTATACATTCGGATTACTGCTGTACATACAAGCCGCGAGCGTTAACGTGAAATCATTACTATCTGGCCGCCTTGTCAGTAACTAGTAAGCTTTCACTAAGACCGACATGTAAATATAGATACTTGTATATATTTTTTGGAGTCCACAGCTTTACCGTTATCTCTTTTGGGGCATAGTTGTTGCTTTTGTGAATGATAAATGTTTGTCACTTACACACAAAGCAAATGAAGCTATTACAAACCATACCCCATAAATTACCGCTAATTGCATAGGTGATGAGTCTCTGCTCTTGCTGCTGAGCTTATTATTACACTTTGCTGTTGTTGTTGTTATTCCATTTAAATGTTTGCATAGTCGCCATAATTCTAATCGATTGTATGAATTCTTTGGTTGTCAGTTGTATTCACCCATTTCGGTTGCTGTTGCGGCAACCAGTTGGCGGTTGGTAATTGTTTTTGATTGCTGGTGATTATCATTAACGATACTGACGCGCATAAATTATTGCGATTCATTGTTCATACAATGCGCCCGTAATTGAACGGCATCCTTTTTGTTGGCAAGTGCAAAAATCAGTCAACTGTAATTTAATTATACACGCAGAAAGGTGAGCTATACTGGTACTCTTTGAAATACAAATTTTAAATGAATTGTAAGGAAGTAATTAACTATGGAAGGCTGCAGATTCCCTGTGAAATGAAAAATTATGTCAACTGTGAAAATCGGCTATATTTAAGGGTTGTATATGTATTTGAATAGTTCGACCGATTGATTCTCCTGTGGAACATGCAACGGCTTCATTAAAAACTATTTTAACAAGTAAGGAAGGACTAAGTTCGTGTGTAAGATTGACCAATATATATATCAGGTATAAATTCAAGCAGATTTTTGAAAATCCGAATATGAGGTAAATGGGCGAGGAAATATTGCACTGATTTCAACCATTTTTGGCAAGAGTTTTTAGAAAGAGATTTTTTAAGATTTCTTACTTATTGACCGATATGACTACATCTGCCAAAAGTTTGAGAATATTTATAATTATTACGTATATGGGAGCTAAGAGAAGTGTTGATCCATTTTTGGCGCAAGAATATGGCGTGATTACATAAATATTCTCCCAAATTTCATTACTACACCTTACAGATTGAGCGATATGTTCGGTAAAAATCAGCCATATGCACTGCGGTCTACATATTTGTTGTCTGGGTCCTGAAAAGTTATAGTGTGATTTCGAATACTTTGAGTGCACTGATAACTTCATTGATATATGATTACTATACTGTAAAGTAAAAGAATCAGATGGATTTTAAAAATTTGTTATATGGGAAGTAGGCGTGGTTGTCATCGGCGTTTGCTAATTTTCGCAGCGTATAATAGTCACTTCACTCACCATTCATTTTTTTGAAATTGGTAGAGCAGTTCCTGTGCCACGCCCATTGTCTAATTTTTATACCTACTCCTGAAAAGCTCTTCCTTGCCAGCTGGGTTGTGAAATATAATGATTGTGGTGCATTTATTCAGTGGGCTATCGCACTTTTAGCAGTTTTCAACATAATCCTTATATGGGGAGTGGGCGTGGCTATTTTCTGATTTTACCTATTTTCACAATGTATAGAGAAATGCCAAATATTTCTTCTCAGCAAGTTTGGTTGATTTAAATTAAGCGTTTTGAAATGTATGTACCTTAAACCATTTATGGGCGGGGCCACGCCCACTTTTAATCTATTTTGGTCCACATGTGCCACTCACTACTATAATCCCCTGCATCAAATTACAGTGTTGCATCTTAGTGCTTTATTATGGCACTTTACATGCTTCCGCTTAACGGCACATTGTGGGCGTGGCATTAAACCGACCTGCAATACCAACCCGCTAAAGAATACGTGTACGAATTTTATCAAGATTTTTAATTTTTTTTTCACGTTTTCACTTGTTTGGACGAGCCGACGGCCGGACGGGCATAATTCGACTTGCCTCGTCATCTTCTTCATGTATATACAAATATATGTAAGTATGTAACTCCAAAATCTAACTCGATTAGTTTTAGGTGATACAAACAATCGCTAAGTGAGCATAAGTGTTATACTCTCTGTTGCAAAATGTTGTGAGTGGATACAAATTGGAGCAGAGGGCATGAGTCCGGAGGCCTTGAATTCCCTTGGAGATATAGTAAAATAAGAAAACTGCGTTCATCATTATCATCCACATATGAAATAAATATGAAATGGACCACGTGTATAGGGTACCCGAACACTCGATAGGATTAAAAAGTAATCACATTCTTACCTTATTAGATCCTTTCATATGATGTGGCTTGACAATGGTAAAATTTACTATGACTAGACTATTTCTGAGATTTCTTGATTAGTAGATGATTTCATATTTTGAGCACTACTATTTCGCAGGTATCCCGACAGCTAAATTTCTTCCAACTACGACAGAAGCTAAAGCTTCAGCCAATACTAGTTTTGGTTGAGAACTTAGAGTAGATATAGAAAACGTTTAAATTCATATATCTGAAACGGTATCTGTGTGGCGAATCAGCATTTATGCAACCAATACTTTCCAATTTTTTGGCAGAAACTTCAAATGGGAGAAATCGACCATAGCATTGTTTGCTTAACGTAGCCAAATAAGAGAATACGTTAACTAAGCGGAAATAATCCCAAAAATGGGAGAGAAGGAATCCAAGTCTTAATTCCTCATCGGAGAATATGAACTGGGTGGCCAACAGGGTGTGCTGGGTAGAAATCAAATTGAAAACTTCCACGAAACTGAAATCAAACTGGCAATGGATGTTATTTGAAATTCCCAAAAAATATACATACCTACAAATTATAAACAAAGGCAAAATGGGAAATACAAGTGAAGTCAAGTAAAAATGGTTGGAGGTATTTCTTCTGCAGAACGGACTTATGTGAAGCTGTGCGTGGATGTAGGCTTCGCACACAGAAGCCGAAAGCGTCGAAAATTTACTGGACTTGCAAGAGAGCGTAAGGCAAACAGGCTAACCTACCAAAACTGTGTATATTTGCATTGATAGATATTTGCCTAGGCATATATGTATATATCCTCACCCATACCTATTACCCGTGCAATTATGTAGCTCAGCTGTGAGTTCCGGTAAACGAAAACGTATTGCAAGGAATTTGATTTCTCGAGAACTAGTGCACAGATGCAGTTATTTTGCAGTAAATAAACAACAACAACAACAACCACAAAATGTATAAGCCCTAAAACAACACGAGACAATAAAGCAAAGTTTAACTGTAAAAATGCTTACATATTTAGACCCGAGGCATCCTACTGCAACTATGGTGGGTCGTAGACAAGAATGAAGTTCTGCAGCCACTTGCTCAGTTTGGGCAGTTAGATTCCCAATGTACTGCTAGGCGCTGTATAGTTGGAAACTTGGTGAGTTTGGGAATTTTAGAGTTTAGTTTTTGTTCTTTCCTCGGTTCTTCGGCTGCTGTTTCCCCTTCTCCGCCATTGTTAGTTTGGCGTTTCGTCTTGTCGAATTACTCAAAGTTGAAAACACACACAATCGCTGCACAGTTGTGCGGCAGAGTTCGAATGTTGCACCAACAGTTGTCCGGATGCCGTCTACGCCATTGCACCGATGCTGAAGTGAACTTGAAACCCTTAGTTAAGTTGAATAAGTTTGACTTTTGGTTTTGCACTCAAATAAACTGCGAATTTCGATTGTGCTGCATTGAAATCGAGACTTGAGCGTTGACAGGTTAAGGGACAAGATTATTGTGTTCGTATTGGGAATACCACGAGCAGCAGTTGCATACACCAAAATAAGCGAAAATCAAGAAAAAAGTTGTACACTCATTCGTGAACTTTTATAGTCGTATTTCGCTAAGTTTTTATGTCTCAAGTTTAGTGCTGTCATCTTAGTTTGCAATTCAATCTGCACAAATCACTGTTTACTCTAATTTCATCTTATTGCTCTTCGTAGTCACTTTGTGGCTATCGTTTGATGGCTCGATGACTTTTAGCAGCTATTTGTGTTCATTACAAGCATGTGCACACAGTGTGGGGGGCGACTCATATGCGTCGCTGTCAGGGCGATTACAACAGTGTCTGTCAAAATGATCAGTGCACTATTTACTACGGTTGAATTTCTCCAATTAAACGAAATTTTGAATACGAATCAATATTTAGCTTCTGCTGCAACTTTAGTGCTCTTGGTAATACAAATGTTCAAACATCCACTTGTAATTATCAAATGCATGAGGTATGTATTGCCATATCTAGGAGAGAGCATGCATGTCTGCCCCTCAGCGTCATAGCAAGTGTGTCGATTGTTGCAACGATTCTGGTCAAATGGTTCGTTTGGCGATAATCAAATCTAATTTATGTCCGTTGTGAATGTGTTAAGCATGTGCGAAATCGAATGTGGGAAATTTTCGCAATGCCAATTTAATGTGCATATGTGTGCTCAAATGTTTGCGCACAACACAATTGCAACACTGAGCTATAGTAGTGCAAATATTTAATACTGCGCACGTACATAACTGTATTTATGTGTGTATTTGCGCAAATTGGCTAGATTGAGTAACGGATGCATTCATGCTTCGCTAATTACTTATCAGCATGTAAGCCAAAAACGGTTAGGGTAGTCACGCATTGCAGCTTTAACTTTGCTTCGCAGCAAAACAACACTTTAACCATACTTATAGCGATTGACATATATTTTCTGTTTTCTCTAAATATAACATTTTTATATGTGCATCTCTGCTGGATTCTTACGAATTCACTGCGCCATATGCTTTGTACCAATCTCCAAAAAGTTTCATTTTAAACTATTTTGCATTACTATGTTAGGTATGTTGTATTTTGTAGATATAGGCCTACCCTAATTCTTATATCTGTGCATCCGCTTGTGAAAGGCAGGGGTTGTGGCAAATTGACCGACTATTTGTACTGCTAAATTTGCAATGATATTGGTTGCATGGTTGAATGACCAACTGTCTACTTACTGGCTTACTCACTTGCAAATCGGATTCAAATATAGATATTTGCGTCGATAACTATGCGCACAGCTGTGTGGTGGCGGTTAAAATTTGCTCTCCAAATATTTGTGCCAGTGATGTACAACGCATAGCGTCTTTAGATTGTGTGGAACAGCAGGCATTTAGTGGTTCAAGTATGGTATATCCAAGTTCTCCATATGGATCAGAAGATCTATGTGTGTGAATTTATAAGCGTTGCATTTGTTTTGAGCAAAAAGAAAGCCACACAAAAAGAAGGTAAGATGACTGTGTTGGCTTAAACTTTTGACTTGTTTACTCTTTTTTTTATTTTTGCCACCAAATACGCTTAGCCAGAATAACATTTGTAAACTGTTAATTAATTTATATAATAGCTTGCGATCTCATTTATTATATAATTAAGAAAAATCGCGCTAAAGGTAAAATCAACAAAAAATTATATTTAAAGCACAGAATCAAATATTTATATCTGTACATGTGTGCGTGCAAATCCTCACAAAAAATACACACATAGTAGCTTACAAAACTTTTTGCCACGACAATATTTTTCAATCAGCGCCCAGTCAAGAACTTTTTTCGCTTTTACAGCTTTTTTAGGAAAAAAAGTACTGGAAATGTTTTCATAAAAAGCACGGCTTTCGTTAATCCTTGAAACATTTTCACAACAAAAGTATACACTTACACTTACAATACTCTATGCACATACATACATACATACTCGTACATATGAATTTTGTATGCAGTCATATGCGCACACTGCTATAAATTCATATGAATTTGTTGGGTGCAGGAACATGATCATGAATTTCGATTGGACAATAAAATTCAATTTGCCTGCCACTTAAGTAATCACCAGTGCAGGCAACAGGCGCAGGGGACACGAAAAAATAACATAAATAAATAAACAAATACATGCGAGCAAAACAAAAGGGAAGAAACTCTGTTTAAAATTGAAAAAATGTTCAAAGTAAAAACGAGAACTGTGTTAAATGAAAAAGTTTTTGCAGCAGCAAGTGCTAAAACACGCGTACCGAAACAGAGGCCGCAATATCACGTAGTGCGTGCAGGGGAGGGCCGAAATTAGCAACTAAATACCAAAAATCCATCATCATGCTAAGGGCAGAGAGCTCTAAATAGCCGATTGAACTTCGCTTCATTGTAACTACAATAACAATAGCATAGAGACAGAAACAAATCCACCAGCCTTCAATGTCGTAAAGAAATGCGCCCCCACATGTATACTAGGGTGAGTGAAAAATTTTTTTTTTTGCTTACCCTGAGGATAAAATATTTATATTATACAAAAGAAAAGTTTCGCTAAAAAAAAATTTTTTTTAACATCTAGAGGCAGCTAGAATAACTCGAAATTTACTTTAAAAGTGTGTGGGCCCGTCTCTAGATGTTAAAAAAAAAACTTTTTTTTGTCCAAAAATTTTCTTTTTTTATAATCTATAAATTTTATCCGCAAGCTAAGCAAAACAGAAATTTTTTTTTCGCTCCACCCTAATGTATACCTATCAGCAGCAACAGCTGTCACAGCAACAAAAGTCTGTTCACAAGCCCACAGAAGCAGCAAGTACAATATTTCGAGCAGAAACCAAGAAGCAGTAAAAGTTTACGAAACTTTTTCAATAATCCATCATTTGATAGGGTCAGCTTCGTGTGACTTGCAGAAAGTGCGAATAAAAATAATAATAAAAGCAAATACATTAGCGGCAAATCTGCGGCGTGAGTTTGGTGTGAGTGGCAAATTAGGAAAACTGCCCAAACGCCGTGTTCGATTTGATTGAATACGGTAAGCCACTGCGAGATATTGGCATATAGCTACAACATACGCACCCACACATAAGCATATGTGAGGGTGCAGCGTGTAAGCATAAAAACCAAATAAAACTTATCTCGCTTCTTGACTTTTACTTTGCTTTCAAGCCTCGTTCCTTTGTCTGTTCGCCAACAAACTTCTCGCACGCACGTCCAGCCAACCACAAAGATCGGCTGTAGTGCCGGCCAATTGCCCCTATCTACCGCAAGCAAACAAATCCGCTTCCTGGCGCTTTGAGACAAACTTCTCAGACTCGCACACAGTGTTCGGAAAATAATCTGTTGCACAGCTTTTGGGATGTGTGCGCATTTGCTGCTCTACGGAAAATTGGCTGTTCGTGGTTACCGAAATTAGCAAAAATCTTAAAGCTTATTGGTGACTCAAATTAGCAAAATTTACTATGGTTTAGAAACGTAAGTACATTCTTAAATCTTTGGCTTTTGGCTTCCTTGAAAAGTAATGTTTTCGAAATCACTTAATTTGGTAGGAAAACCACATATACTTAGCCGCATATAGTTGACTTCTGGAAAGCATATAAAAGCAAACTTTAAGGCGCTTAGGGAAGACCTCTTGTAAAATATTTTACATGGAAAATAAGAAGATTTTAGTACAATGAATTGATAATATTTATTATATCATGTTTTACAACTTTCTAGCCTCATAACTTGAAAAAATCAAACTTCAGAATTAATCGGATAATTCAATATAATTTTTAAAAAAATTAGATAATTTCGAAGCCTTAGTGATATTGTGTGGAATAATTTTGTAAATGTTTTAGGTCGTTCTCAATGTGCGTCGGAAGCTACGCATAAAATTACAAGCAAAATACTTTATGCAGCCTTGCCAGTTTGGCGAAAAGATGGTGGCAAGAAGCGATATAGTCTAATAAAAAAACAATGTTAACCAGAAAAATTAGAATTTATATTTCATTTTGTATATCTAAGTCCGACCATAATTAAACTAAATAATTAAAACTAATTAAATGTTACAATACAAATACAATACACAGGACTTTGTGAATATAAAGAAAATCCGAAAATTCTAACAAAGAAATTCGATTTAACTTTTCGCCCCACACACTTTCCAAATTCGAGCAAAAGTGCAAAAGTAGGTGTATGAATTAATTACTTTCCGATGTAAGAGCACGAAGAGTGACGCTTCCGCTAGCGGCAGTCAGCAGCTGGTATTGTGTATAAAACTTTTGAAGTGGACATAATTTAAGCAGCAGCTGATGACCAAGTTGCTGAAAGCAATGACTGAAAACTAAAAAATCTCTAGTAGTCCAAAAGACAGCGTGTAGCGTAGGCGTGTAAGTACATGCATTTGTTGAGAATAAAATAAAAAAAATTTTCCATTAAGACTGCACTTACAATAAATAACTTTAAAGTGTACTAAGCTAATAGCCAAGTAATAGCTGTTGGCAGATTTTAATTACATGAAGTTCAGTTTTCAGCATTTCTTTTCATATCCTAGTACATACCCACATTTGAAGGTCCAACTTTATGCGCAGAACCGATATATGTAGAATGCATTAAAATACGAATTACTACCTAAAGAGTCATTCACTCGAACGTAATTGCAACATTTTCGTGCAACATTACCACCAAGTAGGCGGATGCAAGACTTGGTTTCAAGTCATCTCTGGCTAGCCGACGAGCGCAATGAAACGCTCATAAATAATCAGCGAACAGCTGGAAAAATATGAAATGTCTTGAATGTATTAGCCTGCCCACCGAAGTTTTCGCCTTGAAATTATGTTCGGATGTAGGTAAGCATATGTAAGCTGCCGCCTAGCAATTTTTTACGCAATTCACAGGCACGCCCCCACTTGAGAAGCAAGCATGCTACCATAAAAAGCAAATATATGAGGCGATTGACACCCAACTAAGCAGCAGCCAGCCGCTAAGCGCCGACAAGTTGGCCCCGGGCAGCTGAGCTTATCTAGTCAGGTAGCGCGTTACAGGAATGAGCGCCGCTTTGGTTACTCGACACTGTCCTGGTGGCTGCAGCTGTTGACGGCACCGGCGCTCCTCCACAGAATTTCATAGTCGTTCCAAGGCCTGCCAAATTGGCGCGCCATTTATCAGTTACAAGGCCCGCGGTGGTTACGTGCTGTCGAACGTTTTGTACGCTGTCATCGCAGCTGGCAGCAACAGTCGCAAGTAATAAGCGATCAACAGAGAATGCTCAGAATTGATAGAATATATATATGGTAAAAATGAATGTAGTTTATGTTCGCCTGCTTGCATGCGTGCAAAGCAGCCAATTTGCAGCTAACTGCACGCTTAATCGCTTCACTTTACGTACTTCTAAATAAACGCAGCTTAAATGCGGCTCATAAATTTATGTGCAATACGCATGCGCACAAAGCGAGGCTTGGAACAGCGGTCGATGTTCAAGCAAATTAATGGGTGGATGCGCGACTGGTGTGATCAACAGATCGCTTTGTCATGTCACATGCTGTTTTTGTTGTTTTTTTTGCATACTTAAGGATTATCAATTTACGCTAACACGATTACTCTGCAAACCCAAATCGAACATTATTGCCGATGACTAGGCGCTGATCTCATTTTGATCTGTCATTGTCTGTACATTTTTAACTCAATGGACGTGCATTTTATATTGACAAAACGGCATAAGTTCAATTGAAAGAACAGGACAATAGTGCATAGTTTAAAATATGCTTTTTATAAAAAAAACTTGAGAAAAGATATGCCTTACTTTAACTTAAGTTCTTTTGTGATTTGATGTTGCTTTTATATTATAAATTATAGTTATTAAATTAACTGATATAGGTTGTTAATATGAGAACCAAAGACAAAAAAACAAGAAAAATGCACCGAAGCTTTGGTAACCTTCACCGGTGCATTTATTATAAGAAAAAAGGGTTTAAAGGTATCTTTAGCTAGATTTCGATTAATCAGTTTGAATAACAGCTATAAGCAATAGTGGTCTGTTTTGAACCATTTTTTCGTAAATTGGTAGCGCTGGCTTGGATAGTAATATGTGCCAAATTTAGTGAAGGTAACTAGTAAAATCAAAAAGTATTCCATACTGGGACTTGAGTTTGATCGATCTATTTGTGTGGCAGTTGTATCCTATAGTTGTACGATATTTGCAGTTCCTACAAATAAGCAGATTCTTGATGAGAAAAGAACGTGTGAAAAGTTACAGATCGATACCTCAAAAACTGAGAGAGTAATTCGCGTATATACAGACGGACAGACTGACGGAAATGGTTAAATCGACTCGGCTCGTCATGCTGATCACTTATATATATGTATGTATATACTTTATAGGGTCTCCGAAGCGTGTTACAAACTTCGTGGCAAACTAGTACCCCTTGTTCAGGATATAAAAACAGGTAATATTAATTGTTTCATAACTAACAATGGTATTCCCAAGCAGATAAGGTATACAATATTGGTTTTCAGATTTATGCCTGTGAACCTGAAAATTTGCTGAAATCGACAAACTTACTCCTTTAAATTTTCACCAATATGTGCAAATAAGCTAGTCCTAAAATATTAAACGCACACTCCGAATGTGAATATTTGTTACTTATTTTACAGGTTTACAGTATTCGTTGATTGGAATTGGTGATCGAAAAATGTGTGGCTTGTAGTAAATTTCAAGTTCTACATTTTTTTAAAGGAATTCTGAGTTACTACATGCACATAAAGCCAACTCTTTTGATAAAGAAGTGGAACCTCTCTGCATTTGGTACCCAGAGTACTAAGAATGATCAGTCATATCAATTGCTTGAATTATTTGGGACAACAGTTAGCCGGTTATGACTGTCTTTCATCTATTCCTCTTAAAAAAGGTTAGTGTCGTTTATGTTTACCTCTTGACCGAAGAAATATAAATCCAGACTGTTGAAAAAATTCTTGGTACTGTAAATACGGATTAAATAGCTGCTAGTATATACCTATGCATATGAAAATAATCGGTTTATCTTCGAACAAAAAGTTCGATTTGTTTTCGCTTAGTTTATTCATGTTTTGTATTTAAGCAATTTTAACTTTTCAACGGACAAATATTTTTTGCTTTATTTGATAACCGTTTCGGTTCCTTTATGTTATGCCTTTTGAGACTTCTTATGTGGTTTGATTTTTACGGTGGATATGAGTAGTTTTTGTTGCCACACCTTTTAATCAAACAAAGTTTTTGAATTCTCTGCATATTTAGATTCACATTCGTGTTCTAGTGCGACCTATTTCTCAATGAAAGGCAGGCCGAAATTTACCTTTTTGAAAGGTCGAACATCCTAATCGGTGTATGGCAAAAAAATTCTTTTAATACTTTCTGTCATACGGCACATGGTACAGGTGCATATTTGTTACATTCAAATTGGACTTTCGCAATGTTGCTGTGTCTGGTATTCAAAGAGTGTTGATCTTTCTACTTCGCTTTAGTTTGATTCGTTATTCGTTTAACATTTTAATTAAAGCACATGAAAAAAGTCTAAGTAGTGTCCAACTCTACAATTTTGACACACTTAGTGGACGCGTTTTCTCTCTCCCTTTCGTTTTGTCTCATATTTGTGTACAACTAACTGAATGGGATTGAAAGACAAAATATTTTATTCCATTTACTTTTTAGTATTCGCGCTATGGCATCGATTACCTAAAAGCTCACTGGCTTAACAGTTGTCAAGTTGTAGGTTAGAGCACACCATTGGGATTACAACACACACATACCTTTTAGAGTGTGAACTTTTTCAAATTTTAGTTGTTTGTGAAGTGTCATGCGTTTCGTTTTTCTGGGCCAAATGGGTTAATCGAGTAACATATGTATATCAGATTGACCCTTTGTCACATTTGAGTAGAAAAAATGTAAATTGTTGTAGTTGTTGCAGCGAAAGTATGTATGTAAGCGTAAATATGTATATGAATATTTGTTTGGTGTAGGCTTTAGATGTTACGACATTCTACAAAGGCATTTCTGATCGGTACTCTCACTGCCGAAAGTTTATCGAGTTTTAAGTCTTGAGCACATTTCATAATAATTATCTTGTAACAAAATTTGAATCAATACATGCATAATGAATAGTTGAAGTTGCTATCATCACTTTTAATGATTGCTACTCGGCGTATCAAATCTTCTCTTTTATCAAATTGTTGAAATATCCTTAAAACTAACTTCGTTGAAGACACATATTTAAGTAGTTATGAGACAATCTTAAGCATATATGTATGTTTAAGTTTAACTGAAAAGCTATTTGTTTTTGAAAGTATTTTTATTACTTTGAAATTAGCAGAAGAATGATCTTACGAAAGTGAAGACACCAAAAGTTAATTTTAAGGACGGGACGTAAAAGATTTCGGTAATTACTCTTATATATGCTCCAATATTCAATTGTTTACTTTCACACTGTCGAAATCTCGCAATCCAAATGAGATTCAAAACGGAAGCAGTTGCTTTATTAAGCGCTTACAAATTTTCCATATTTGTTGTAATATAACCAGCATTTCTCTCATTTTAAAATGCCAACCACTTTCTAATTGATATTACACCACCGTAATAACCGTGTTATTGGATTGAAAAGACTGTAAACATGAAATTTCCCCATGATTACAAACACATGCTATTATTTTTCCTGTCAATTGTTTCCTTATTTGTTATCATTTCATTTGGTAATTGCCTGCAATAACATTAAATTCCTACAGTCGACTTTTTTGTTGTTGTTTTGTTGAGCTCGGCAAAATTTATCGCCTTTCGTCACAGATGAAAATCCGCCAAATCCCGCCGTCACTTTCCCGCACTCTATTCAATCACATCAATTGAATCAGGCCAGCCAGCTTGCAAGCCAATAGTGCCAATCAATTGCACCAATCATCATTTTCCGCCTTTTTTTGCAGACCTCGCGCCGCTTATTCGGCGTTTTGTTTGCACTGGATTTGCGTTATCCCTTGGGCTTTTTGTGTCGAGTGAATGAGGAAGAGAATGAAATAAATTCGTATAACAATTTAATGCAGCTATAAAAAATGCACGATTTTCAAATTGTTGCAGAAGTAAATTTATTCTACGAGCCATACACGCACACACACGTATACTTGACAGCCATTTTAAATGCACCGTTACATTGTGTACACATGCGCATATGGTGCAATGCAATAGCTCTTCCGGCTTGTTGGCTCTTCCGTTGTTTTTTCTTTATTTATCATTTGGTTATTTTATAAAAACTTTTGCCCATTTTCATTCAAATATTTTGCATTTTTATTGCCATATAAATTGCTTCTGTATAAATACCAAATAGAAAAGGAGTATAAGTGGCTGTGTGTGTGTGTGTGTCTGAGGAGTGAGCGGCCACAAATAAGCGAAAAGGAAATGCTTTGCCGATTGCCAACGCTTTTTTCGGCTTATCGCAGCAAAACGGGGACGAATTCGGTGAGATGCTTTAAGAGCTCAATAATGTTTAAATGTCGTGGAATGCGGACCACAGTCGTTCAGTTTAATCTACAAAGAGGCGCGTTGTTTTATTACAATTTGATCACATTGAATTCGTACTAAGACTTATTTTTCACACGTCCTAAAAATCGAATTCGATATTTTTAGCTACAGCTGTTTTATAAAGTTTTTGATTTTATGTTTGGTGCTGCGGTTTCCTTTTGTATTGCCTTACATTATGATAGTAGGCTGCACAGGCTCGTATATACCTATGATTCACAATATTAACGGTTGATCAAAGTAGAGCTAGTTTTTTGATAGCCCTTTTTTAACAATTCACGTGTAAGTCGTGTCTAGTTTTCATGTCAGTTTTGTTCAGTATTGTTTGGTATTTTATTGTGAAAAAACTTACACTCAAGTTTACAAATCGTTCAATTTTATTACGAAAATTCACGTTCTCTAAAAAATATGTATCGCGCGTTTCGCACAACTAATGATCAATATAATCGGCTTACTGAGCCTACTATTCGCAGCACTGAGAGTGTACACGAAGACCCCGGAGAGTCGATTCCGCGCTGTTCGCAGCAACTCGGACTGACGTATGAAACGATTTGGTGCATTTTATATCGAGATCTTAAACTGAAAGCGTAAAAAATACAGCTTGTGCAAGAACTGAAGCCGCTCGATCTTCTCAAGCGACATCGCTTCGCTCAATGGGCTCTTGAAAAGTTCAAAGAAAATCCGACTTTTTCGAGCCAAATTTTGTTCAGCGATTAGGCCTATTTCTAACTCAATGGGTATGTAGAAAAATAAAATTGCCGCATTTTGGATGAAGAGCAACCTGAATAAATTCAAGAGTTGCCATGTCATCCAGAAAAAACTATAGTTTAGTGTGGTTTGTGGGCCGGCGGAATCAACGGTCCATATTTCTTCAAAAATAATGCCGGTGAAATCGTAACCGTCAATGGCGACCGTTATCGCGCCATGATAACCGACTATTTGAAATCTAAAATTGAAGCTCGTGAT
The DNA here is from genome assembly GCF_042242935.1 of Bactrocera oleae. NCBI lineage: Eukaryota > Metazoa > Arthropoda > Insecta > Diptera > Tephritidae > Bactrocera > Bactrocera oleae. Next base: position 97,422,593 of record NC_091536.1, read on the forward strand.
CTCGGCGACATTTGGTTTCAACACGACGGCGCCACATTGCATCAATCAATGGATTTATTGAGAGAACACTTCGGTGAGCAGATAATTTCACGTTTGAGCCGTTCGATTGTCCACCAAGACCGTTAGACTTTTTCCTGTGAGGATATGTAAAGTCTAAAGTCTATACGGACAATTTCGCTTCGATTCAGGCCTTGGAGAAAAACATCACTCGGACACAACGGATAGATCATCTGAGACACAGCCGCGGCCAACATTTGAAAGATATCGTCAAAAAATAAAAGCCAAAGAATGTTCTTTTGACTAATAGTTAACGTACCCCATTAAATCAGAATTCTGCGTGTTTTTTTCTTTAAAACATAGCGAGCTTCGTAAGGGATCACCCTATATTTAAGGTTTTCTTTCGCTGAGCAAGGTTCGAAGAAATTCGGCTAGTTTTAAATTACAGAATCTTGTTTAAATTTAAGTTTCATAAATACCACATACATATACAATATAAATATATGTTCACCATATATGGGTTCACAAATAAAAGCTTTGAAGCAATGAGGTCATGCCTCTTTACTGCGCTTAGAGTTTTACTGTATATTAATTTCATTGAGTTCTGTTAAATCAAGCCGAATAAAGCATTTTTAGGACTTTAAAACTTAGATGGATGGCCCTATGCTTTTATCATGAAATATGTCAGGTAAAATATTTTAGAAGAAGATTTGAATCATATATTTAATGAACTCAATTTATTACCGCACAATTTGCCTTTGATTATCTACTTTTTTTGCGTTACTTTTTTAATTCGAAATAAATAAATTTGATTACCAAGAAACAGTGTAACATAGAGTATTCACTTAATAAAAGCCTGTGAAATGAAGTTTTTGGCGAACGGAAATGGCAAGGCTGCGGAAGTGCGCGCCAACTGACAACCGCAACCGCTAAAACAATAATGCTGACACGTAACAAACGAAAGCACAAGTGTACGAATTTGTAGGTAGTAAAAAGTTTGTTCCAAGTCCGGAGTTTTCAAAATACTCCAAGTGTGGCGCAACACTTCCTTCCTTACTGCTAAATCGCAATTTCATAATATTTTGCGGCTCACTTCACCTCAGCTTGGAACACTTTCTTTATTGTAGAGCTGAGGGCGGAAGCTGAGCAAGAAAACAAAGTCAGTTGCGCCGCCTCAAAAAAGCGGAGCTCACAACTTTGTTAGCACAAAAGCAGCCTCGAAAAATTGTATCTAAATAAATGAGTAAACAGGCTGCAGGGCGGATGGAAATACTCAGCCTACCGGCGCAAATCCCTGGCATACGCTGCGTATGAGCCATCTTGGCTAAAGCAGGATTTACGCTGGCTGAGAATGCAGGAAAATGCGGAAAAGCTGCGTTGAAGTGAATTTTAATTGAAAATATGTGCTTAAATAAATATTTACCCACACTCTGGATAGTGTGTGACAATTTTCATTAATTTATTTGCCATTTGCCAATTGCATCTGATTATGTTTATTGCTGTTGTAGTGCTCGGTGCGTAACTTTTATCAATACACCATCAATAAATGACAAATTGCCAGCGGCCACGCCTTCAGTGCCAAACTCGCCCTGGCAAACCAAGCGAACTCCTATGTATGGGTCGCCTTAACTCCTGCACCTTTGCACCCCTGTGTGTGTGTAGCTATGTTAATCGCAGTCATTATTTATGGCAATGACAATTTGTTACATAATGACATATTATTGCTTCAGCAACGATATTGTAGCAATAGCAAACAACAACGATATCAACAGGCGCAACACACTAATAACAGCATCGATTGCCGCTTCTGTGTTCGGGTACGGATGCCTGTGTGAGTTTGACAACGGTAGCGAGCGCATTTGCATAAAATTGCAATAACTCATGCATCGATTTTATATTAAGTATATGGAGCAAGTGTGTGCGGAGGAAGTGTGTCTGCGCGTGTGTGTTCCTACACCCCGATAAGGTGACATGAACGGTGGGAAATTATGTGCCGCCGCCACAATGGCGCTCTGTTGCACATACTTCCAGACACAGTGCCAGTTGGCGAATGAAATGAAGGCGGAGTGAACCATTAGAAATTTGAAAGAACCTTCAGAGCAATGTATATAATTTAATAAGTAATGCAATTTTGAGCTTACCGGTGTGTGTGTTTCTATTTTCGAAATTCAAATGTCTCATATAAATATAAAGTACTTGCTTAATCTACCACCGTTGTTTTAGGCACCAAAGGCGATTTCTGGAACTGAAGTAGACATAACACATATGTCCACATTGGGAGCCAGAGAAGCTGCAATAATTCATCACATCGCCATCTTTGTAAAAAAATGTAATGCATTCTCTTAATGCACTTAAAGCGCACTATCTCCAGAGATTTTTCAATGCAAATATCTATACGCCGATTTATGTCTCCAACCGTTATAAAGCGTCACTCTAGTCGTAGAGTTTTATGGAGTAAACGATGAGTGCATTAAAAAATCAACGGTAGTGCTTAACTTTTCATGTGTTAAATTTTCTGTGACACGCTGCCGCCTAGCGGACTATGTTGTCGTAAAAGTGTAAACATATCAAAAATCAATCGCGTTATAAATGTGATAAACAACGACAACAACAACGTCTATGCATACATATACCACTACCGACATGCCCAATAAATGATATTGGCGAAAAAGCTTAGGGATATACGGCATGCGATAAGCTCTCAGCGCGGAGGCTGGGAAATGCAGTCGCTCGGGCCATCCAACTTTTGACTGCTCTCCCCGGCACGCTATGAATATCATACGAGGCGACATGAGCTAGTGAATAGCAAGGCGCGTAAATGCGAATATAAAAAAATAGACTCATGTGTAGATATGTATAACACTCTGAATATGCCAATATAGATAGATTTGTGTATGCTTGTGTCTAGGCGTATTCCACATGACTGGTTATGGCTGCATTGTGCGTTTAGAAAGGCAGCAAAATGCGAGTTTGAAAACACTGCTGCTGAAACACTAATACAAACGCACAACTAATAGAAAATATGTACTTACATTTAGGCTTTACCTACCTACCCTGTAACCACGAGCTTGTATGCTAGACGATAACAAGCAATACCGCTTCTAACGTAACCACAATGAAGATTCTTAAGACTAACTTGACTTGTTTTTGAATAGTTCTTACTTGAAATCGTAATATAAAACCGATCAGCTAATTTGAGTTAAATATCAAAAGTATAAACTTTTTGGAAAATGTGGCTTTCCTGCAGGGCATACTCATGTGATAGTATCATATCGAGCAAAGTAGGCACTTGAGTTTTTTTGCAAAGCACACTAATAAAATCAGAAAATGTTACGTTGAACTCCGTCAACGAATTAACGGAGCATGAGAATGGATTTATAGGCATTGTTGATAGCGTTGACGTTGTCAGATGTAATAGCAGCTGATCGAAATCTGAGTTTATTGTTATTGATATGCGCGGCTGTGGGGACACGTCACATACATAAGGGTGAGCGATAGGTCTGGGAAAAGCATCTAAAATGTTTCGTTAGTTTTTGAGAGCTTATTTCTTATTACGATTTCAAAACATAAGTAACTTTTTTTAAATATAGAAATGACTACTCCTTGTTTTATTAAACCAAATATTATATTTACTGCCACCAAGTCGTGCAGAAGTCAGTATTCTAGTCTCTTGAGCTTTAAACCCTTATTGAGCACTATTTGGAATTTTATGTCAAGTTTCTATACAAAAACTACTGTTAGTTTTGAAATCCACATTTATAGGGTTTTATGAACAAAAATAATCAAAAGTCCAAAGTCCAAATTCACAATAAAGAACGTCGAATCGATAAGTTCCATTTTGAAGTACTTAATTAAAATATTCTGCAAAATATTTAAGAATATATGAAATTAAGCAATATTAGTTCTACTACTGCATACACAATTAAGTTCGCAGCTGAATAGTCACTTAAGCTACTTGCTTTAAAACAGATTCTCCACCGATTTATGGATTTTAGTAGGTTAGAGGACATCGCACACGTGTGCTTTTCATTCGACTTATTAAATAGTTATATATTTGCATGTACACCTGTAAAATCAGGCAAGCTACAGTAGACATGTTGCTTCCTCGTAATCTTTGTGAAGTATTTCATCTTCAGCTTGTTACAAGGTCAATGGGTCCTGCCACCAAATGGAAACATTGCAATTTTATTTTCTGTAATCAAGTTGTTTGGATGCTTGTCATAATGTTGTCACAATGCCCTTGGCACGAGCATGATCCTGAGATACACATCTACGTTTGTGTGTCTATGTGTGTTTACAAGTTCACATACTTTATAAGGCGTATACTGATATGTCAGTCTTGGTTCCACAGCTTAAGCCTGTGGGTGTGTGCAAAGGCATGTTCGTTAGTGGGCATAACGAATGCGACTTGAAAGGTAAACCGAGGAGCGTTTCATGTGCATAATCATGTTTGACAAAGTCTTGCCTTTAAGCTGACGAATTAAGTGGTGATATAGAAATTCAAATAAGGGTCATTTCAGTGTGGAAGTTTATGTTAGGCCAAATAAAGCCGAGTGCAGCTTAAGTGAATTTCAAAGTGTGTGTCTCACTTTTCGGCACTTACCATACACTTAAGCATAATAGTAAATGGAACTACTTTATTTAATATTCACACTTAAACTATTTGAATACTGTTAACGTTTCGTAATATTGAGAATGCCTCTAACCACCAAATTGAGGCGGTCATCAATATTAATGTTTTCCCTTTGGAGCCATCGGTATGTGTATGTTTGCAATGAGACTTAACTATAAATGTAAAATATACTCACAGAATAGTAATTCTCATTTATATAGAATAGTATATTTTCTTTTTCTTATTATACTAAAAAATGTCACAACAAATACAAAGCAATAAAAGCTTTGGCGACAAAGTAATGTTTAGAAAAGTCTGCTTTTAATGCTTCTAAAATGTCAGTAACCACCTGATCTCCCTCCGTTTCATTTTTGTCATTTCCTTTTCACACTTTTTCAGCAAACTTCAGTCTTGATTAGCACTTCGGCAGCATTGAAAAGTTTTGTTGTTTTGCGAGCAGGGCTCCCATGCCGCTCCCGCACATATGCACAACGCATGTAATAGGGCTTTTTGACTAATTTTGGATTGAAAGTTTGCGTTATGTTAAGCATGGAAATGGAAGTTTGCGTCAACCAATCTGCAGCGCAAGTTTGTCTATTTTAAATTTACTCGCCGAGAAAAAAACTGTATTACAGTTTGTTGAGCAGATTTTTGTTTTTAGTTGGTAGAATCAAATTTTGGCTTGGGGGTCGTAAAGTTTTAGTTGACTTTTCATAAACTTTAGCGGGATTAAATTGGAAAGCACGCAGTTAAGTGTATATTAGGGCTCCCAAACACATAACTTGTGTAATAAGTTGTTTATGCAAATGGCTAGTTAACAGCTTATTTGTTTTAGAAACTTAATTTGACGACTATGTGCTAGCAGGGTCTTTGTTTCGCTGTGCTGAAAGTAGAAATTGAATGTAACTATTTACTCGCTTTCAAAAAAGCCTTTCAACTAGCCAATAAGTTAGGTATTAATATATTACGTGTCGTCCTTTCGATAAAAATTAGTTGCGAAATTTAATTAAAGCTATAAAAATCACACAATTGCTACTTGACCGATTAGTAATAGTAACTTTTGCTACACCAAAAATTCATAACTTCAAAAACATGCTGGTAAAACCAAAGAAGGAGTTGTCGCTCTGAAGGCAATCCCTATACCCACTTCCTTTCAAATGTTTTCAGCTTGCAACAGTAAATCCACTTCAAACAATCAACCGAAGCTAATCTCAGTACACATAATAATCCGCTTTGAGACCTAGTATAATATTTGTGTTCCATAATCAAATGGGAGACCATTCTCCATTTCTGAATCGGAATCAACAGAGTTTAGGTAAAAGCCAGTGCTCTTTATTTGCACAAGTATCGTAAGATGATTACCAAAACACACAAACTCTTTCAACCATCGTTTGATTTCACCATAACCGTTTTACAATAATCTCTCGCAGTTAGCCGACAAATGTGGCTTAGACGGCAATGCAGCAGCGGCAGTGGCACTACTCGATCATAAATCCACCTACAACACTATTTCCGATTAAATTTGAGCAGCTCAGCCGTGGTCAATTCGAAATGCCAACATTCTTAGCAGTTCATGTACACCACTTTTCCTTTATTCTGTTTTTATCGCAAATGCTGGAGATGTAAGCTCACAAACGGGGCCTTGCATGGCTGACTGGATAGTTTAGGTGATTCGATAGCACAAAGCTGCTTTACTAGCTGTGGATTGTTCGCTCGTTTGACATGTCAATTGTCTGATGAATATGTGTAGAAACAACATTGTTCTTCCCTAATTTTAATTGTTGTGTGTGTGTGTGTGTGTGTGTGGCTCTGTGTCGCCTTGTGCGAATACATTATGAGAGCTTTGCTTTAGCAACAACTTAGCACGCTGATTTATTGGACGACAGCAATGAGTCGGAGTCGGAGTGTGGAAGGGTCGGAGTGACACAGTACGAGGCGAAGAAAGGCAGAGCTTATGAGAAAAAGTCGAATGACAGCCAATGATGACATTTTTGCTGAATCCCCAGCACATCACCACACACATACTGCCGCACAAGTGTGCAACCTTTATACACATACGCAGACACACACACACACACCACTTACAGCTCGTTTGCGAGTGAGCTGGCATGCAATCGATTGGCATTTTGTCCCGCCAAAGTCTTAATGTCTGAACAATGCACGAACAATTGCTGGTCCAGCAAATCACTGACCAAAATCATTTGAATCAATAGTCATAAGCATGTTTGCCACATCCTTCTGCACGATTTGCTGTCTTTGGATAGGAATGTGGCTCCATGTCGCTTCGGTTAACATTGTACGCTTGCCCCTCGCGCCGATATCCAAGTAAGCGATCAGCATGATATGCGACTTTTGAAGTGTAGCCAGGAGGAATGGGATCTTCCGGTACAAGGGTGGGAAGCTGATGCAAACGTTTGCCCTGCGACTCGATTGTTTTGCACCCACACCCTACTTTTGTGCTCCACGTTTGCTGTGGTGCATGAGTGCTTCATTTGTTTTTCACCAAGGTCTGCGTTGCTGAGATGCTTCAGTTACCTTTTCCTTTGGATTTCGACTCTGCATATTTACTTTGGCATGCTTTTATGCGATGTGTGTATGTGTTGGCAAGTTGTCTTCTGTTAATGGCGTCCATTTGTTTTTCTTCATGCCTTAGGTGCGTCCCTCGTTGTACACCACGTGTCGTGCGCTATTCGTAGTTTTGCATTGGCCAACTTTTCAATGCCTAACCGTATTTCTGCTGAGAACGTAGTTTTTGACGGTTGCTTATTTGCAATTTAAGTTGCATGCAACGTACGCCATGTAGTTTTCGGTTACAAATCAACTTTTTCCTCTTTGTATACTCGTGCAGAGTGTGGTTTAGATATTTCACTGCTTGTGATTGTCACGTTTCAGTTGCTGGCACATGCATTTACCGTGGAACCTGCCAACTGCTGATTAAGCATTTCAAGGGAATGAAACAATTACAATAACGGCAATTTACAATTGATACTCGACCATGTTTTGACGATTCACAGATATTTAATATATTTTATGTAGTCTATTATTGATAATGATATTGCGCCAGAAGTGCTTTTACGTTATTTAAGGCATAGAAGCGCAAGTCAAAGGCCAAGTCCCAAGTCACACCTCTTCGATAACGACTTAGCTTCGAGTAAAAAATCTGGTGTTCATATTGTTCTTTAGTGTTTATTAGGTCTATATTTGGTACTTTCGCAACAGTTTCTCCTTGGACTCAAATTTTGAAACGCATTTTATTGGTAAATTTTAGAAAGTTCAAAAGTTTCATAGTTTTGCAACTCAAATAGAAATATCACTTTGAGTTTTAAGTTTTAAGGCAAAAAGTACAGCGAACAATATTTCGATAGAAAACTACTCTTCTCACACAAAGTCTATGCCTCCCCCAAGAGCAGATGCCATTTGGCCGCAAATATTTCGTAACAAAGTTGACGATGAGCAAAAATAAGTTTAGTGTATTTTAAGCGACTGCCTGATGTAACGGAATATAAATCGCCTTAATACTTTAATAAGTACCCTTCGCATTTTGCCAGCCGCTTAGCCTAATCAACTGTCCGAAATTAGCCACAGTTGAGTGCAAAATACTGCCGCTGAGCGATAAACTTGTGTTTCACTACCTTTTACGAATTTTAGGCTTTACACCGATCCATTATTTGTAGTTGATGGCATTAGAAGTTAGTGTTTTTGTTTTGAAAATAATGGCCTTAACAGCTCAACTCCTAAACAGCTCATTTTGTGCGGGCTTCACGTTCGTTTGCTTGGCACTGTGCCCACACACACGTACACACACAGGGACGCGAGCACATACAAGTTGTGAGGCAATTGGGTGTGCGGCGGGCTGTCATTCTCTTTACGATGTTCTAATTATTATTTTATGACACCGAATTAGAGTTGGAATTACGGTATGCTTTATGACCGCAGAGGCTGCACTCAGTCCACATAACTAGGCAGCAGTAAAACTTGGCATTAAGAGTGTTGTGTAAAACTATGAATATGCATTGCACAAACTTATATTAGACATAACATACACATACATACATATGTACATTAAAATGTGGAGATTACCAAAGGTGTGCTAATTGTGACTTCAAACCGGAGCGAATAAGAGATGCTGAATATGGTGCCAACCAAATAAAGCAGTTTGGTGATGTAATAAGTTGCAGAAAACTGGCGTCCCGAAACATTACGATATGAAGAAGCACATCACTTATAACGCTAAAGCGCTTCAAACTGCAAAATCACTTTGATAATTTTGTTTAATGGTACTGTCTCTACTATTAATCTGTTTGGAGCGGCAATAGATGTAATAATTGCGTTATGGAATAAAATCTGCAGAGTAGAATGTCCTTTAGAGTACCAGTTCTCGCAATAAAATATTTCTAAAGTCACTTAAAACGCTTAATTTTTCCTAAAGACACGAACCACATAAAAATGAGGCAGAAACTACGTCAGTCGTCTAACAAAGTCACTCACATATTACATTTAATGGTTAATCATAACGACTTAGTAAATATTTTCATAAACGTTTTATTATACGTAATATAACGGATTTTGTTTTCAAAAAAGTATTGAAACGAAATCTTTTGAAGGGATAAGTAAGTGACCCTTTACTGTAAATATATCTTACACATTTTTTTCTCCATCTGGGCAAATTCACACATTTTAAACTTTTTTATTCTTTCAAATAATCGAGTGGAAGGTGGTGTCTTTTCAGCAAAATTAGATATCAAAATCGCGTTCTGGTTACCAGACCACTGCAGTGTCTTCCAAGCGCAGATCACAGCAATCAAAGGAAGCCTTGCTGTTCTGACAAAAAGTGTGCTTACAAGAAGGAGCATTTATATATACGGAAGTCTCCCATGGTGCCAGCAAAGATAGTGAAAGAATGTCTAGGATCTAACATCCTACTTCACGATAAACCTGCAATGGGTTCTAGAGCATTGTGATATCCCTGATAACTGCGAAGCTAGGCTAGGTGCACCTTACAAGGACTATTGTAGAAGCTGTCAGGAGGTAGACGAAGATTGGACTGTAAAACATCTGCTATGCGAATTTAAGGCTCTATACAAAAAAATAATCGCAACTATTGGTCGAGGGTTCCTGGAAGACGTATTGAAAGCTGCTCACATAAAACTATATACTTGTATACTGATGAACTTTATCAGAAGCACAGCTTGGTTCAGACAGCAGACAATCGAGTAAGGGAACATTATAGACCTAGGTGTGTCATCAGACAGTCACTCTAACTACTTATCTATTCTTTAAAATCCAATATATTGTTCCTTATAGATCTCAAGCTAACATCTTTACTGTCGACAGAAATCTTTCATAGAAAACTAAAAAAAAAAAAATGAAGAAACAAGTTTCAGTAGTTCCAAATATGAATTTGTAGAAGCAGCCCACAGTGAAGTTGAAATCTTACAGCGTCTAACCTTTTCAGCCAAGAGTTAGTCAAACCAAAAATTCATAAAAACATTATCATAAAAACGGTATTAGTGATTAGATTTGGCGGCGTCTATTTACACAATACCAATCATTCGCATTACGTCCAACGCAATGAACAACACAGCAATTGGCTAATAAGCATTTGAGCAATCGAACAGCCTACGTCGACGCAGATAAGATCGAAATCGTTAAAATTCAATAGTATTTCTCGCTGAGTTAATGGTGTTGAGCGCTGCCAATAAAAATCGCATCAAAGTGGCAACAATGTTGCCTAAGTGGTTCAATTGATTTCGCTAGCGCGTAAAATTTTTCAAGCGAAAAATTCATATAGAAGTATTTACAAAAACATATAAACATACATTGTAAATGATTGCATTGCAAATGAATGCGAGCGCTCCACAAGCATATTCATTCATTTTGGCGCACTTATTAGTGTCGGTAGGAATTAAGACATTTACGGCGTCACTTTTATTTTTATGGTACTGGGATTTTCGACGAGCTAGCACAGATAAAATTAGCAATGAAAGCGGTATGTTTGAAAATATTGATAAAATCGGATAAAAGCTTTCAATAACTGGTAGTATGGGGCGCACAGTAAAATCAGAGTTATTATATCGTTTCTTGCGTATTTTTGCCGCGGCATTTCCGCACTTATAAGATTTAGTTCACGTCTCTTGTGTTGAAGATATAAACATCATGTAAATTATTCAAAGTACCTTAACAGAAAGTTCGAAGTTTTTATTTGTGGAAAGAAAACTTGCTTACATTACAGAAAAATAAAAGTTATTAACGATTTTAATTAAAACGCACTATGTATTGAATGGTTTTTTTTTAGCAATATGTACAAGTATCTATCGACTCACATTATCTGGGATTGTGGATTTTTTATGTAATCGAAAGTTCTTTCGTTTGTTTAATCCACAGACATATTGTTCAATATTAGTTTGCTTAAATTTTTGGTGATGTGTAACACATGGAGGGATACTGAAGCAGTACGCTGTAAACGCATAGAACTGTGTTATTGGAACATATAGCCTGGAAGCATTTCGTACTCGGTTCAAGAAGTAAGATCTCTTGTTCGTCATACCCTCAAAGGTCAGACCCTTCATTCTTGCTAAGGACCTCTGAAACATATAAATGTCAGATGATACTGTTGTCGTTATTTTAAAGTCGATATTTTTAACCATTATCATTGCAGCTCGAATCACAGAAGATGAACGTTCGAATCACAGGTTCACTAAGCCACAATAATTAGTATTATTCCCCACAAACAAACATATCACTCTGTAGATGCAATATAACAGTGAGGTAAGCTAGTATCTCTTCCTTTTAATGCTATGATCTAAAGTTTCACATACAAGTATATGTACTTCCTGATCTGATTATTGTTCAAAATTCGAACACCTACAAATGTAAGCGAAAACTTATTATACCGACCACACTACCAGAGCTTCTCTATGAGGCTAAGATATGGGGGAACGCTTTCCATTACATGCTATTTTTGTATGAGGTTATGTATCGAGTTTTTGCCGCCAGCAATGCCAATTAAAAGACAATTCCGTAATTGGAGCTCAGAGCTATGCAAGTCGCTAATGAAGTTTGAGTCTATAAGCTCTAAAAGTACACAGAAGTGCATAAGTTTGTTGATTGTGCCACAAATATGTGTGCTCCACATACTTAATACATACAAACGTAAGTACATAAACTGCAGGAAAACATCGCCGAGGGCAAATTAAAATGTGTAAGGCAATGGATTGTGGAGCCTAGTGTGTGGGCAGAAAAGGAGCGAATGCATTCACAAGTGTGAGTATCTGAATTTACATTTTTTCGCCCGCAAACAACATTTATTCATACCGTAAACGAACAGCCATTTCGCAATAAAGTTATTTGAAAGCAGTTGAATATGTCGATTAGAAAAATTATGTGATTCTAATGCCGTAGGTGCATTATACATTTGTTTAATTTATTGATTAGGGGAGAGCGTCTTTCACTGTTAATTAACAAAATCAATTTTTTTTTTTAATTCGAATACTTTTGAATATAAAATAACTGTACAATAATATTGGTATCTGCAAGAGATTAAAAGATATTTCACTAACACTACTGTCTACTACCACAAATCACTTAGGGACATGTTGAGCCATGTAACATGTGGCAGTATGTAAGCAAGCTTGACTGATTGACTTGTACAAATGCCACCCACATAAAGTTTTACATATTTGATTGCCAAGTGATTTTACCAATTAGTGCAACATACGCTAGTTAGTCAATATAGGTATTGCATGTATATATATATATATATTATATATATATGTATATTACACATATATTTTTTCTTCTGTAGCAGTTGATGAAATAATGAAATAAATGTATAAAGGAGTACACTTTGTCTGACATTCATTGAAACTCGAATGGTATTTATCGCATATATATATGCTATGCTTTCATTTTAAATTATAATAAACGTTGGATAAGTTGCGAAGGTACACTACTGGCTACATAATTCAAATCAATTCAAACCTTGTCTCACAGCAATGTCAAGTTCCCGAAGAAAACCTAAAGTTAAAGAAATTGTGTACGCTATCACATTACATACTTACATACATAAATTATGTGGAGGACTTGACACCAAAAGTAAACCCAATAGGTTGGTTAAGTAGTACAGGCAGGCGTAGCAACTGTGGCGTCGCTAACTCGTTGACAAGCTCGCTCAATGGCGAACCATAGACGCGTTTGTTTGCAATTTTCCGCTTGACATGAACTTTATTAACCGGGGCGTTATTCATCGATCAATTGAATTGAGGGAGAAAAATCAATGATTGCGATATGATTCAGATATTCAGTGATTCAACAAAGATTGAATCAGTTGCAGGAGATATTCAACAAAGAGTGAATGTTCGACGTCACACCGAACTGCGTACACACAGTCCTGGCCACATAAGTGACGCACAACAAAAGCAATTGCGAAATTTGTGTAGCTGAGGAGGCAACTGGAAGTGTGTGGTGTATTTTGTGAATGTTTATGCGAGTGGAAACCCATCATAATGCCTCAATACCGTTATTTGAGCTAGCTGATGTGGTTGTTAACTCCTTTTCTTGCAATGCAAGATATGCGGTTAAGTACACTTCACATGGTGTGCAAATATGTAGTGGTTGCTAACGACAGCATTGTTGTTGTCATACAGCTTACTTCAAATATAGAATTTAATGGCGTCAAAAGGTTTCCTCAACTATTGCGTTCTGCTTATTTTATCGAAGTTTACTTTAAAGTATTTTTGTTTTGTTTTTGTTACAAGATTGGCTCTCATAAAATCGCAAGCTGCACTTACCAAATTATAAGACGACCAAATCAGTAGATACAATAATATTATGTAGCTACACTTATAAGATATATCATATAATTTGCTTATACTAAACCATCATTGCCTTAATGAAATTGCGATATTTAAAAAATTTTATTTAATAAAAAAATTTGGCTTGCGAATATACTCGAATTGCGTTTGTCCCACTGTGCTTCTCGCCCCCAATATGTAACAAAACCAACAAGGTTGTATTATACTCTTTGATTGCTTAATTAATTTATGGCTGTTATCGATAAATATTTAATATGCCGGCGTTGCCGTACTGTCATAAGGGCATTTTTAGTGCGTGACGTCGAGTTGTTGCAAGAAAGCTAAAACAAACACGCAAACGATTTTCATTCAATTACCTTAACATCGCATTCAAATACCCATCAGGTTTGCATGCTGGACGCCATCAATCACTCATAAAGGTTGTCAACAGATTTAACACTGGCATTGATGTTGACGATTTAATCTTTATGGAATGGAAAAATGTCCATTTTCCCTGCCATCAATAGCAGTGAACATAGGTATGTTCAAAATTCGAAGGTAAAACTATTTTATATATTAGTTAGACTTAATTTGGAAAACTAGAGAAGTTCTATCAATTAAAACAGCGGTAAAATACCAAAGATTTATATTTTGTTGGTTGAATTCCATTATATTATAATTTCCATTTGATTATAAGTATATTTGTTGAGAGAGTCTCGTGCATAAGCATCCATCCATAGTTCATTGGCCTTAACGAAATACTCTTTATAATATAATTACAATTTGTAAGTTATAAATTCTCGCTGCAAATGCTTGCTTATGCCTCAATTTGTTCGCATTCACATTGCAACCGATTATTCGTATAATAATTTGCAAGTCGCTTGGCTCTGTCAAATGCACATTACCAATTTCGTATTGACAATGGGTAAACAATTTGGCGACTGCTGTGCCATTGATGCCATGCTGCCATACATTGTTGACAGCGCCAGATGCATAAACATCACAATATGTCACTTGTTAATCTTGATTATCTTACGAACAATTACCGTGATTGCGCCAGCCACTGACCAGCCCCGCAGCGCACTTCACTGCGTCAATCGGCCCCGACAAACCATCTCCGCCTTATGGTCGGCTTTAAAAATTTAATTTTATAAACGTAGCACAATAGCAAACTATCAGGCGCCCATTTTTCTTTTCGCCTTTACCTTTTCTAGCTTATGGGCTTATGTGCAAGTACCGTCGATCGCTTGACCCGCCGTACAACAGCTCTGAATATCTCTCGATTCCATCTGGCCGTGTTTGTGTTTCAATGCCTGTCAACATTACACAAACGCACAGAAGAACATGTGCGCAATTGTTTTTGTTGTAAGCATAGTGTTTGCTTTATATACCCCAATGTCTGCATTCGACAGTATTGTCACATTGTTAATTTATGCGACTTTACCGACAATGCAAATTATATTGAACGTTTGTATAACAAACAGCCCCACCAAGACCGCAGAGTCAGCGCTTTTGTTGGTTTGGCAACATTTTTTCTTTGGTAATTCAAATGAAATTTCGTTTATATAACTTGATGTGATTGTGGCAACTTCCGAATCAGAGATAATTAGGCACGAAGCAGGAAGGTGTTGAAAGCTAAGAGTCTCATTGCTGGGTCACATTTGATTCTGGTCAATGACAGTAAACTACTGTATAAAAACTCAACGATAATATTATGTTCTCTTTTCCTCTGGCAATAAAGTTCACCGCATCAGCTCGATTCAAAATGTTCCTACTGGCCTGAGGGCACCAGCACATATGCAGGCACATGCACATATGCTATGCTTCTATATGCCGTTACACAATGCTTAATGCAATATTAATGGAGAATAAACGGCGCCATAGTTGTTAAATGTTTAAATGAAAATGCATTTAAATGAGGTGTGGAGGGTGAACAGCGACGGAAATTGGCTAATTGAGGAGAAATCATTAAGAATGAATGAGATTGAGGTATTACATAATCAGTGGTGAAAGCCACAACACGAGTGTACAAGTTTTCATAACATTCTAGCAAATATTGCCCATAAATCCATTTATGTATTCAATAAAATATTATTAAAAATTAATAAAAAAAAAAAAATAGCGCATGTCTTCGTCTGCTTTTGAAGTTAACAAACACTCTCGTTCGTGTCAGGGCTGCTGTAAAACTGCTGCTGGTCCCAGCTATTGGCCAGCCACTCAGCGCCCTTGAAAAGCCGACGCGCCTTAGTAAATTGTTGTTTTCCTTCAATTCTTTGTAGTTGTGTTTGCTTTTATTGGTAAGCGCTTTCTTCTTTTCCGCTTTTGCTGGTCGCTACACATCAAAGTCGGCTTTAATGGCGCTTTTCAGAGAATTATTTGCTTAACTCTGGTGTAAATATTGTCCAGGCGAAGAGTTTGAGCCGCGGACGTGATTTGCTCGCACTTGAGAGGTGATGTCCGAAGTGTTTATGCTTTCAAGTTGTTTACAGACAGCAAGTTGCTCTTCAAAGGATATACAAACTTTTCGAGTTACACTAAAAGAAGTTCTTATATTTGCTATAGCAACAGAAACACATGTATGCAGTACATCAAAGTTAATGAATACTATCTTCTCGTGTATAATAGTTTCGTGCAGCTAACGGTCGCTGTTCAATTACTTAAACCAGGTGTTGTGATGATGAAACTTGGTGTGGGTGTGCCTTGTCATAATATTTTATCTCCCTTACCACTAAACCAATTTGTAGCATCTCTGTAACGCTCTCGTCATTATATTTCAACCTATCCGGAAAAAATAATTTCTATTGATGCAAGTTATCGTGCTTAAATTAATCTGCTAAATCGAGCGATGATAACTTTCATAAAGATAAAAAATTGCAAAGTAGGTTCAAATATAAGATTCTATATTGTCTCTAAACTAACTCAAACTTCAAACAGTGTTAATATCAAAATTCTACAATTTATTAGCTTTATGTAAAATAGTTGCGATAGTATGCTATGAATAAGATATTACATGTGATATACCATATATTTTCCGATATTCTTGAGATTATTTTAGACCTCATGTAATATTTTACTTCGTCATGCATTCCGATGTTGTTTAAATACGCAAATTTCGTAATAACTTGCCCAAGGTGATTAATTTTCTACTAAATCATATTTTTCCTTTCACTCCAGCAATTTGTTATTGCATTTAAGCTGCATTTGAAGTGCATTCCATACCGCGCCAGCGACAGCTTATGCTATTTGTTGGCTGAAATGCTGCTCTTTTCCTGTCACTTAACATTTCCAAAGCATTTTCTGGGGCACAAGTGCTCTCAAGCTCTTTCGTTTGTCAGAGCATACCCATTGGGTGCACTCCATAAACGCTTATTTCAGCTCTAGCTTCTCCGATTCGATTGTGGCATGACTTCTACTGTTGATTTATTTATTACTCACTTTCATGCGACATTGACTCTCATATTTTGGCATATTGCATCTTTGGGTATTGTTTTACTTTCACTTGGCTTTTATTTGGGCGCTCTTTGTTTGCACTCTGAATTATGAATATGAATTACATCTAAATATGTGCATTTCCAAGCGCTTTTGTTACCTAAAGTGTTTTCATTGCATGATTTATGAAGTCCAAACAAAAATTGTTTGCATTCCATATCGTTTGTAAGTATGAGTGTATCTATGAGCATGAGTGTGTGTGTCTACAATAATGTACTCGTATTTGAACTTTGTTGCTTGCTTTTACTTTAGTAAAGGATTATGAATGAATGGCATACAAGGAGGTGATTTCTGTGATCTAGTAGAGGTCAAACGTGCTTAGTGACTACCTTATTTCCCTCGAAGGAGTGTTTTTAATTTGATATGGATCAAAGTACAAAAGTTATTTTAGAATTTGGAAAACTGCATGTTCAGTTCACTATAGAAAGCTTTTATAATCAAGGCTCATCCAAAAATCTTAGATATTAGATCAATTTATATAGTTAAACGACAAAAGCGGATGATTTTGTAAAGCCTTTCTAAAGGTATGAAATGTAATTACCGTTATGTACTTTACCACTATTTCTGTGTTGAAATGTTAGCTTACTAAACCAGGCTGTGAATGCTTCGTTTTACTTATAAATGTACTTATATAAGTTTGTATGTACGAGCTTACGCAAGTAAAATTAATAACCGCTAACCATAAATTGTCTGTGATTTCCCAAACAGGTAAATGAATAATCAACTTCGAACCATTAATTTTAATTTGCCTTTTTAAAAATGAGTTAAATTTACATAAATAATGAAAAGTGGTCGCGTTAAAGCTCGAAGAGAATGCTTGCGTAAATAAAATCCGCCTGAAGGTCAGAGGACAAAAAAGAGGTAGCAAACACCCACATTTAGCAGGCGACTGTGCAGAGTGGCGGCCAACTTTTGGTGTGAGCTCCTAAATGGCTTCTGCCGTCGGGATGGACTATTTATGTTTAATGCGTATTTTTTACACATCATCCTTTTTTATTTTGTCGACTAAGTAGCCTAAGTGGACTCATTATTTCGGAGAGCCGCCTATATTCCTAAATACTTACTTGTACATGCGATGCGGGGGTGGCGTTGTGTGTTTAGAAAGAAATAAATAATGCGCATTTTACGATTCCACATAAAAAAGGATATAGTAAATCACCTTTTTGTGTTGTTTGAAGTATTTTTTAGCTGCGCTTAGTGAGGTGAAAAGTGGCTTAAATGACATTCGCCTGCCTGTAGCTACTGTGGAACCCTTTAGCCCCAGCAACATAGCACGCACGTTGCTCGACATTATAACCAGCTTTGTGCGACAAAATGCGAAAATGAGTGCACAATAAATTTTGTTTTCGGGGCAAGTGGAAAATGATAAAAAAATGTGTTGGCACAAAAGGCGCAAATCTAATAAAAATAAAAGCAGAAAAGCCAAAAACAATGATAAGTACCGCTATAACTTAAAGATCGCTACAAGTTTGTGCTAAACAAACAGCCGCAAGAGGATAGCCGAAGGCGCACAACGACAAATGCCACGAAATTGTATTGTAGCGATGCCAAGTGTAAATGTGCGCTGTATGTGCCACGTGCTGTTGCAACAACAATTACGAAATCCATATATTTTCTATTTGAATTTGCTGGCTCGCTAAGCCGAATGCGGTACGAGCGTCATCATGTGCGGCAATAATAATAACTTTATTGTTTCGAATAAAGGTAAACAGCTCGGTGAACGGAACGGTGAAAGAGTGAGAGAAATATACATAATTTTCTGCAAGTCACACGAATTTGCCTGCTTGCAACGTAAAAGGGTTTCAAGGGACATCGGCTTGTTAGGTGCTTACAACGCAGTTATACTCGTACATACTTACATACTCGTAAAAAATAAACGCACACAAATTTTATCATTAAATTATTACTTTTTTGGACAAACGGAAGCCAACCAAATTACTTTCGCAATTGCTTTTGCCCCTGCCGCACACCATTCACCTACCTGCTTATAAAATTAGGTATGTATGTTCGTACAAGAATATATAAATAAAGCAACCATAATTTACGCAGTCATAATTTGTCATTAAAATCTCACATAATACGACCGCTGCAGGCGCCGGGCGCTCCAGTCCCAGGCACAGGGTGCTGACATTTTAGCATACTTGCGTTATATCATATGTTAAATGCATATGAAAGATATAAGCAAGTATGTATGGTACATATGTGTGCACATAACACAAGAAAGCGCCGTAACAGTTGGGAGCACGTGAGGTAAGGAAGCCAGCAAGGAATTGAAACATATGCTTTTCCACAACCGAACGCAAGTATCCGAGTATCTGTGCAATCTTGCTCATCTTCCTTTAACTGCTTGACTACAAAAATGGTCATAAAATGTTGCCAGCAAAGACGTAAATCAGTTCTTCCACTTCGCAGTTGCTGGGAGATGGAGAAAAGAGCGACGTAAAAAATGAAAAATGATGAAAATAGCATGCTATGAATTACCCTAATATAACCGTAAAACCGCATTTGTTGCCCTTGACCAACCCACGGTTGCCTGGTGCTCCTTATGCTCCTTTGCTGGCTTTGCGTTGGCCAAAATTGCAAACAACTAGGATTAAGTCGAATGGCATGCAGGAAGGAAACGGCCAACCATTTATATGGACATTTTTATTGAGTCTGCAAATATTTGAAAAATACATACTTACATTCCCAGTTATTTGTAATATAATACATGCATATGTGTAAACGTGGATTTTGTCTCATAGCCTCTTATATGCGCGTGAAAGTCACAAAAGGCCCATAAGGCATCTTTTGACAGGTTTGCATTAATTCGCAATAAAAATCCCGTTTCGCCTTGCAAATATTTTCACATTTATAGTGGATGTCGTTAAAGTTAAATACTTTTAAATACTTAAGCATAAATATTTGAAAATGTACACGCAGCTGCGAACTCATCTCAACATATTTCATGCTTAACCCGTCGGCACTGCAGTGGTCTTAACGGCACAATAAGAGGAATTTTATTTTGCGTATTTTTATGTGGCTAAATAAAATAAATTTTTAAATTATAGCAAAAAACTCCCTTTTAGTTTATGTTCATAAATTCCATTAGCTAAGAGGTGAGTTAGCAGTTATTCATAAAAAACTTTGTGTTTTACCCTTTGTCTCCATACTGTTGTGCCAATCTTTCTTCTAAGAGCAAATATTTTTATTACCGCTTTGGACAAACTTATTAAAAAAATGTGTGATCCATTCTGCTCATTTATTACTTTCTTTCATAAGTCTAGTGGTCTGCAATCCTCGAATAACTTTATGAGTTCTTCCTTGTAGCTGGTGTGTGCTGAAACGTTTGTATATGTGTTCGCCACATTGTAATAAACCTGCTTTGTTTAGTGAAGAATTTAATGGAGTATGAGTAAGAGATCAAAGGTGGCGCTAGTAAATAAGAAGGCTTTTGATTCAAAGGAATATGCACAATTGTAATTTTTCAGTCAGATATATAAACATACATACATATTGTACATATTTTTTTACTTATGTATGGCTGAATGCTTGCTGCTGTAAATGTTTTTTACAATAATCCAAGGGCGACTCACATATGTTCTGAGTGCCACTTATTTTCTGAGAGATCCACTTTGAAATTACTCGGATAGGAGAAAATTAGATTATTCTTATATGGGGGCTTGGCAAATTTATGAAGGCACTTCGACATTATTGTACTGATTATAAGCAATCAAGAACAGTATATATGGCAACACTTAAATCGTTGCCACCTTTCTAAAAATGAACTAGTAAAATGCAAATATCTTTCCAAAGAGATTTGTATTCACAGTATTCAAGTTAACTTAACACAATAAATTATTGAAAAGAATATCTATAAGGATTTATAGCATTTTAGTATCAAATTATTTTGAGATATGTCTTTACTTTCGCTCAAAAAACATTTTGTTCAAATTGAAATATGGCTTCAAATAGTTTTGCGTTGAAATCTATAAAATGCGTTCATAGTATTTTTTTTATAAAATAAATTCACAGACAAGGCTCACATTAAATGAAATGTTTGTTGTGGGAACAAATGAAAATGGTGTCTTCATATTCCGAATATTTAGTGAAGCGAAGTATTGAAGAGAAATCGGAAAGACCTATTAATAGCAACGGTAAACATTCTCTACTGAACACAGATTATATAAATGCATATCATTTCAAGTTTACTTTGCACAATAAATTATCAATGCCCAAGGGAAGCAGTCAGAGCAATAGAGTTCAATACCGTAATGTAAACAAGTCGTGAGTTTTGTAGTTGTTCGGCTGAATGACATCGCAGACCAATGCGCCTTGTATCTATAAGCACCATATACTTTAAATACACATATTAATGAAGAATTCAATTAGAACAAGTAGGGATAAGTTCGGTTGTAACCGAACATTTTATACTCTCGCAAACTTGCAAGGTTTAAAGGTGTGATATGCTGTCATCAATAATCAAATATTCTGCGTGGATTTCAATACTAGACCCCACAGATTGACCGATAGTTTGGTAAAAATCAGCTATAGACATTGGGATGCACATATTTGATGGGAAGCTTCTTAAAAAGTTATAGTCCGATTTCACTATTTTGTGCAAAGTTTTATTCTGACAACTTCATTGATGTGTGATTCTTATAATGTAAAGTGAAAGAATGAGATTGAATTCAAAAGTTTGTTATGTGGAAAAGAAAGCGTGGTTGTCATCCGATTTTTTCTATTTCCACAGTGTATGTTACGAATGTTTGGGTAACTTCAGACACCAAATTCTTTCAGGTGATACAATTAATCGTTAGGTGAACAATATTATACTTTGTAGCAACATGTTGCGGGGGTATAAAAAGTATTGACGTTGGTAAACATATATATAGTTCAACCTTTATATTAACGGTTCCTATGTTATATCACATAAATAATGTGCATATATTTTTATATATATTATATAAATTATATAGAAAAATCACTCTTCGTCTTAAAGTCCGAATAAGTTCTTAGTCTTTATCCTTTTTTGCTGCCGTAGCTGAAGATCCTACCATGAAACTACATACGATCTTGACATTGAATTTAAATTTAATTACAAACATATGTATTGGATTGGCAACTAGGTTTTAAGTGATTTTTAATGCATGTATGTATGCATGTGATACCTGAAGCTTCTCTGCAATCTCGCGTGCTGTACTGTGACGATCCAAATTGATTATTGCTTTTGATTTTCGAACATTCATTGCCCGCCTGAATACAGACAAATTATTATGCAATTGTGTGTATTTTTATCCAAGTAACGGTTTAATTTAAATGCCTTTTGCAAATTAAATGCCACTTACAAATGACAAGAAAACGCATTAAATGTCAAATGGGGCAGACAATTTCAACAATTTGTTTCGTGTTTTCTGCGCCTGTGGCGAGCTTGCCACACACATTCACCCACTCAAATGTACCCTGCGGATTTCACCTCACATTGTGATATTGACAAGAGAATTCGTAAAAAGAATATGTAACATAAGCCATGAAACAATTCTGAAATGACAAAGACGTTGCTGGCAACAAATAAAAATGTGCTGGTCACATACATACATACTGTACTAGTTTAAATATTGTCTTAATGGAGACTACTTAAATAATTTTACATACTTTTAACATTAACTTAAATTTTACACAATTCTATAGGTTTATAGATATCGAAGGTATATCTGCCATTATGGGGTCCTGCTAGAAAATTAACTTAAATTAGAAATTCACTATCTAGGCGCATGTGTTGGATGATTTCGCTCATCTCGGTCAACCGCGAAACAACTTTTTACTAATAAGTCAGAATTGATTAAATACCCATAATCTTGACAACTATTTTCAGGAATATATAGTGGAGTCTCCTTTATGTACTGTTATATTGCTGTATTATTTTTAAACTAACTCGTCCAAATTTCATGTGTAAAAAGCCAAAATATTTCATTAAGTTAGAGAAGTTATTATATTCCTAATCAGCTGTTTCGTCTACGAAAGCACTGAATTGTAACCAAACCGATTTATTTGTTAGCTCCCCAATGCATTGATAGCCTACTCCCATGAATTACTATTACTTATATAAATATTATAATTTCTCCATCAAGGTATATTGGCAGTTAGCTGAACCCCGGTCGATCGCCGATTTATTATCTACATCGGCTTTGTATTTGGAACGAAACCGCCTAACACTGTTCGGATTGGGATAGGCATTTCTTTAATTGCGGTAAGAACACAAATTAACGTTTTAACAAGCAACGTGTCACACCTACCGTTAGACTTAATGAGTGCGCGCTGCAAACATATGTACGTACATGCTTAGCTTTCTACGTACACATGTAAATACTGCTTTGGGTAATAAATCACTTTAAATATTTTCTTTAAATTAAATTAGTGACATTTATGGGTACTTAATATACAGTAAAACATGGCATCTCGTGCTTAAAAGGTGTTCGCCGCCCAACAACTGCGCATACTACTTTATTTGAATTTTAAAGAAGTAGAAGAACTGCCGATTTATGTGACGCCGAGCACAACGATGCACATATGTACCTATGTATATGCTTATGTACTGCTGTCAAGTTCGTGAGATGCGATTAACGGCGGCTAGCTGCCACCACGCCCACAAACGCATTAGTTATACATTGAAGCCCCATTAGGTATGTAAGTGTGTGTGTACATGGTTAGTGAGTATAACACACGCTAAGCTTTTATGTCAACTACGCATGGGCAGTTGCGTTGCATTCATACACATCCATATATCCATAACATCAATAGTCGACTTTGGCACACAAAAGCTTACGTAGGTTAGAGATAAGCTATTTGTTGTTATTAAGGCAACAGCTCTGTTGCCTCGGTAATTTGTGTGTTTATGTACACTTGTGCAGTGTGATGTTTCATTTGTTGAGTAAACAATGCATCGATTGCAATCTCAACATTAATCATCGCTGTTGTCTGAGAATCGCGGCAATTTAATGTGGCTCAGTTTATGGTTAGTGCACGTGTAAATACTCAGATACGTACATACATGCATATCTATGTTTGTGTGGGTAGGTCAGTGAATGAAGGCTTTAAAGACTTGTTGTAAGTTTGGTTTCTGAAAGAAGTCAATGTATTGTTATCGGCTTTGATGAAGCAGAAAGTAACTAATCAGCACTACGATAAGGAAACAATTCCGGTGGAGTGCCAGAAAATAGTTGCTTCTCATTCCTAAAATCCTATATTTTTCACCATTCATAAAATCCAATATTCCAAATAGGTATTTGTGAAGTATTGTTTAGAATTTTTGTGCCGGGAATACATACATGCAACACATTGACTGTTTGTTCTCTCCGCCATTGATGTATTTTACTATGGTTTATGTGTAGTTGCTAATAATGCAAATAACTGAATCAACATTTGCGATACCGAATATCTTAAAAATTAAAAAAGGAATTGTTTTAGAATTTAAATTTTTTTTGAGAATCTTAAATTATTGATTCGTGGGGAAGTTATATCTGGCGCTTCTAATATTAAGGGAACTAGTCAATTTCTGAGCCCTTCAACTATTATAGGCATAACTATATAGAAAATTGCGTACTTCATGTTCTACCATTTCTCCTCTTTTTTGGAAAGTAAAGCAAATTTTTTAATAAAATTCCAATAAGTTCAATACTTTTTGTCTTATTAATAAATTATTGCTTTTAATTATAGAAATTAAGTTAGAAATATGTCAATCTGTACTTTTTTATGCCTTTTCTTACCAATTTTGAAATTCAAAAATCTTTTCTCAGTTTTTAATTCCGATTTTCGTACTAAAAATTAAATTCTCAATTTTAAATTTTTAGTTCAGATTTTGGGCTTAATTTAAAAATTAAATTTTTATTCTAAAAATTGGCATTAAAAACCAAAACCTAGTTTTTAATACAAAATGTTTGAATTGAAAATTTCGCAACCCTACTAAATTAATATATCGAACACAATCACAAAGCATAAATCAGTTGAATTTGTTGAGCGTGATTACTAAGTCACTATTTTAAATATATTCATTGTATAAATATGTATATATATATAAACAAATTTTCACTTCATTTTCTCTTCATAAAAGCCTAAATATAACATCTTTATGAAGGCCTGCTGAGCTTTGGCTGGTTTTATATCTACGAAAGCACTTGTATGAGAGACCCAACGGCTTATCTGTTCAGTGAAAACTACTCAATTCGACCGAATCAGTTAGTGGAATATCCAATCAATAAATGTTAGTCAATTAGAGGTTAATGAAAATTTCAAAACCTTATCGCTCGAATCTCTCCATCATTGCGGTAGTCAAATTAGGAACACTTTCTTGTCTTTAGTTTTGAACCTTAAGTTAATTAAATGAAATCATTGAAATTCGTTATCGTCTTCACACAGGGGGAAGAGGGGGTGTGAGTCAAATGTGGCTGCAGCGTGTTAGTAGACTATTTTGTGCATTCATATACAAATTATCGGCATATTAGCTTCCATACACATTCATATATATATATAAATATGTTATATGTATTGTAGATATGTATTGTGCATGTAGTGTGGCATTTGTGGCTTGAAATGTAGTGACAGAAATGCAATCAAATGAATTTTCTGCCCAGCACAGATTGTAGCTACTGAAAACGCACGGCTTATCGCTCTCATTAATTACCGATGATGGAAAGTTGCGATAAGCGTTTACAAGCTTAATGAAGCATCATTTGAAAGTATAAAGATTAAGGAAAAATGTTTGATAAGAAATAGTTTAAAATTTATTACCAGATTTTGGCGATGATTAAACTAATAAATGGTCGCCATGACTTCATGAGAAGCAACAGTTGCAGCAATTAAGCAAATTGGACCGCAGTCGAAATTTATATTCGCATGAAGTGAAAATTTAAATGAAAAAACGTTTCAAAATTAATTACTTAAAATTATGTTGCAAATCAAGGGAGATAGCAATTCCATTGACTTGCTAGCCACACTGAAAAGAGACCTGACTATTTAGTCTGCATGACGTCATTGGAATATTTATTAAACCGATCTGCAATGATAATTGCATGCGATTATATTTTATTTATAAAAAAGAAATGTTGACTGTTTACTAAAAAAAGTTCTCATTAATCCATCAACAACATAGTTTTAATAGAATTGTCTTAAAAGTTCAATTGAATTGAATTTACAAACCCAATTGGCACATAAACACCACATTGCGCATAAATTATTCTTCGCATTTACACATTTGTGAGCCAACATTTGTATGTGTGATAGAAGGAAGATGCTGTCATTTGGTAAATGAAGTATGCAAATACATCAAGCTTACTATGGTGATTCATGTTGCTGGCTTTCAACAGCCAGCAGTTGAATACGTAGAGTTTGGTACACACACATATATACATATAATATATAGGTATTTGAATGAAGTTGGAAACACTAGGTTGCTGAATTAAATGGTCAATATTCGACAGCAAGCGCACTTTCTGAGTTCAGGGCGTGTTGTTGGCTTGTAAATTATTTTCACAACCTTTTCTTTATTATCTGCAATTCACACGCTTCAAAAAGTCAAACGAAGTTTATGCAAGACCCGAATAGAGTTTACTCATCGCAATCAGTGTAGAATATAGAACACTAGTCACTTACACTTTTCTTTTATAATTTCGTTTATTGATTTTGCATGTTTATTCCCGTTTAATTATGCTTAAATTAAAAAAAAAAAGAATTTGAATATTTTGATCAATTTATCGATATTTTCATACTATTTATTTAACCATTGGGAAAAGAAGTGACAGCGCGTCTGAAATTGTTTGTCTTTGACGTAAACAGTAGAAGGTGGCATTTTATTGTCTAAATTGTAATCGCAAATACGACTTTTAGTTAATGGTTGACTTTCCCAATGCATTCCCCGCATTAGCAGCATTCCGGCATAAATTGTTGCATCCCGGTGGCGTGGTAGTGCGAGCGTTTGCCAGTAGCTAAGTACTAAATAAGTGCTTACCTTTGTTTTGTGCAATAAGTCAACAACACTTTAACTAATGTCTTCAGTCATCGGCTGAGCGCGCAGAAATACCTTGTTGTCTGCAGCTTGCCTGCCTAACCGACTACAAAGGCGCAAAGTATTTGTTCGCAAATATTTACAATTAGCCTTTCGCATTTTGCACAAGAGTTTGTGCTGTTTGTTTGTAGAATGGACAACGCACGCTATGTGTGTGTGTGTGCGTAAGTGAGGCAAGGTCCGTGCTCTTTTGGCCAATGTATTTTCAGCCTAAGAATCATACAGCCTCATACATACATACATACTCGATGTTCTTACTAGGCAAAACATTAGCGTCGTAAATAATCCTGCGTGTGTGTACCGTCTGCTTTATTGGCGATAATCGCAAATCAAATATATTTACAAATAAACAAGCAAATGCGTGTGCAGAGATTTGCTATCAAAACAAAGTGGAAAATTTGCATCAGCTCATAAGTGCGTATTATACATACATGCATATATGTATATAGGAAATCTGGCTGAAATCGCAAATATTTGAGGCAACATCAATTCACTAATAATACATATATACATATATAAAACAAGTAAGGAGCAAGTGAGGTGTTGGCAAAACTCTATATTAAATATTATATTTCGATTTATGTGCTGTAAAGTGAGAGAATCATATGAAATTTAAAATTGCGTAAGTAGGCGTGGAAAATGAGCGAAATCGGGTCATTTTCACAACATAACTGTTTAAAAAATTTCAGCCCACAGATGCCTGCTGCCACCACGCTACCTTGCACCAAATAACGGTTTTGTATCTTAATTTGGCGCTTAGTTATAGTCTTGCGTGATAATGAGCCGATGCCGCCCATCTGCTATACCGACACCCCTTGGGTGCCAAGCAACACATGCACTAAGCAGCGATGGTATTTGATAATTTTCAATTGTGCCGAATTTATTGCAGTAAATGTGCGAAAATGTAGTTGAGAGTGCCTAAATTAATCAAATTCGAGTAAATTTTTTTATAAAAAAAGAAATTTTAATTGAAACTATTCATTAACACAATCGAATAAAGTCTTTAGTCTGAATCACAGCGGCATTTGTCTTGATAGCTGATTAGTTTCTACATTTTGTCAAGCCGAAGAATAATGGAGTGGCAATCACTGCCCGATACGAACAATATTTGCAAATAAATATTATTTCAATTTATTCTTGTTAAAATACGTTTATCTCTGAATAGCTACTCGTAGATAATGCTCTATATTCCTAACTAATTGCTTTAGCACTTTTTATTGCGTAGAGATTTTAGATACGAGTATATTTACATATTTTCGTCTTTCGTCAAATAGTGCATAAAAGTAATCGATTGTGCGTAAAGTGCCGTCCATCACTGTTACTAAGTTGCATCACGATATCTTAATTTTTGCTCAAGTTATCGCTTGCACGGGCGGATGGACAAACGGATAGACAGACAGTCACTCGGAATTCAACACATCTTGTCATTTTGATAAAGTTTATATAAATACGTATAACTCTATATCTATCTCGATTTGAGGTATTTTAAAAAAACAGTTAGGTGAACAAAACTATAATACTCTGTAGCAACATGTTGTGTGTGTTTAATAACATTTCGGACATTTGCTGCCATATTCTTGCTTTCGTACTTAAAAGAGATCAGAAATTATACGCAAAAGCTTCACAGCTTCTGAAAATTGGCCGACATTCAAATATTCATACAAAATGCAAATAATCGATTTTAGCAATTTATTACTGCTGCATTTTAGAAGAACTTGAAATATGGCAAAATTAATTGATATATATTAAAAAAAATTTTTTTCTATTTTTATGAGTAGAAAAACTGAATTTCGGACAGTCTCGTGTCTGATAGTGTGTGTTTTTTCTTTGATCGCAAACTAGTTAATGCTTTTGTTTTTAACGGCAGGGGAATATAGAAGGGACAAATGTTTACGAAAACAACAAATTTGTGCAGTTTTTCGGCATAAATAAGAGCCACATCCATGTGGAGTCCATTTAAGGCAACTCTACAACTTGAACTGCTGTTAGTAAAACGATATACAAGTATATATACTTGTATGTTATGTACCATACATAATAAATTAATACACATTCTTCTATCATTTTTGCACTAAATTTGAGCATTAGCTTACTGCCGCAATAAGCTCGTAGAAAAAACGCACTCTTAATCGGTCATTCCTTTATTGACAGAGGTTATCGCTGCTTTAGGTTTTGTCGCTTATGGCAATTATTATTGCGCCGGATTCGCTTTTGTTTTTATTGTCGCTCGAATAGTCGGCAATTAAGCTGCTGGTATTCGCGATTTCCGTCGGCAGTTGTGGCGACCAATAAATGCTAGACTTTTATTTTAATAACCACTAAAATCGGAACGGCATATTTTAACAAAACGCTAACTAGACATTTAAATTTCAGAATGGCCGGCGTTTATATACGCACACTTTCATATGTGTGTGTATGTATGCATGAGTGTTAATTGTTGTTGTAGCACACCTAGAGATATGTCGGCGTTATAGATTTGTCGGAGCTTTGTTTCTTTTGTGCTAAACTTTTTCACATTACTTCTAAATTTTTTTATTATTTATTTTATTGCCAAAGCTCGCTGGAAATGTGTAATAATAAAAGTGTCATAAACGACAGAATTAACGACATCACGGCCGCCGTTGGTGCTGCACGTGCAGAATGCCTCAATATGGCACCGTACATATGCATGTACAGACCATATATAATTGATAGTAGTTCATGTGCTTGTGCTCGTAGGTGTGTGCGTGCGTAAAAGCAGACTTTTGTCGCTTTCAAGTATTTGCCTATTTTTCTAGCTATAAGTACAGTTATTAAAAACGCTGTGCGTGATTTTTCAGTTGAAATTGCCATTCCGCGTAAATGGAAGGTGACAGAATTAAATTTTTATTTTAATTGCGAAGGTGTGATAAGATTATAATTTGCTTATGAAAACGAACGTAAAAACACACTTTATTTTTTACCGAACACTTAATGACGTTATTTTAATTTTAAAAGTGAACGAACTTTGTTTGGGCATTGTAGTTTATGCTTTTTTCGTAGTTTAATTAACCTGACCTGCATGTCATACAATGTCTAAGTATATCACGCTTTTGACCCGCCATTTTATTAATGTTACCGACCGTAATGTCCTTCGTTCAAATCCAGTCTTAGGAATATTTTAGTTACCGACAAACATTTTTCTATCCGAGATCGCCGAGATCCGGCAGACTGCAACAAATTCACGATTACTCCTTAAAGCTACCAGACACTGTGGGGTTTCTCAAAACTTGCCGACTTTAAAATTTTCAGATTACAATTAGCCTCACCCCTGAAATGGAGTAGTTTTTTATGTGACAGCACCTTAATAAGTTTGCCGAGTATGTTGTTGTCATATACAGCTACTAATGATTGCTGTTGTATCAAAGGATTTTTATATTACTCAAACTTTTTATTTACGCTTATGCCGCAGTCATTCACCGATTTCTAATTACGGCGTGTATATTGTAAGTATGCTTAGATGTGCAATATTCTCCGTTACCTCATAAAATACAAATGCTTTAGCAGCTAGTTTCAACGCCCACATTTCTATTAGTGTGGTTCCATTCCATGAAACTGTTTCTACAGTTCGAATTACATTTTACTTTGACAACTTTCTCCATTGAAAAAGCATAAAAATGTAAATTCATTTTCAACATTTTCAAATGGAATATTTTTATGATTCCTGAATTAGTAAAGTGCAAGGCATGTAAAGCAACGAGGACCCCATTACTCTAATGCTTTTATGATAAGTTATCATTAAATCACTTAAATGGAAAATGCTTTAAAAAACGCGTGTGGGTTGCTTATTAAAAAATACTTTGCATTTTAGAGTGAGTCGTATGAGTTGAGCCGGGCTTTAACGTAAAACTAAAAATTTTAAGCTTTCATGCTTTAACATATACTTAGGTATTATATGTAATGTACGCATAGTTTTGAAATTGCATCAATGTGACGGGAAGGAAATATTTTTTCAAAAATATTCCATCACTAGAATAATTAAATCGGTCAATGTTGAGCATGAGGCTGATCTACAAGATTGACAGTTCCTTCATCATCTATCTCTGTAATGTAATTTTGACGCTTTGAAACTACTATTTGACGTCGTATTATAGTTATTATGTCGGGATCTGAGCAGAAACCGATGCAGGAGCATTTAAGACTTTAAGCAAATACCAAGCAAATCAGACTCACAAACCTTTAGAGATGTCTGGGAAGTTACAGCACCATACTAGGATTGCAACAGTCGGTCTTTCGTTTAAACTAAAATATTGTTAATTTTTTTGAATTTTTAAATAAATATTCTACCCAGAAACTTTTTATGCGCTTTCAATATGTGTTATTATGTTATTGCCATAAGAAAGCTTCCATTGTTTCAGAAACGCCAGCTTTAATTACCTTCATCAGCTTAATTTGCCAGATATACTCGTATATTCACATGTTTATTGGCAATTTCAGGCGTATCATTTTGCTTCGTTTAAAATTCAATGATTACCACAGATTAGTTTCAACTCTATTGATTTACGCCAGCACTTTAAATAGAATTTCAAAGGTGATCATTAGTTACGAAATTCTTAGATAAATTATTGAATAAAGTGTGCCATTGCAAGTAAACGCTAATATGCGAGTCCATGCGAGGCAGCAGCGGTTGGCAAGATTAATAATTACGCTGGACGATTACATCTGATTGGTGCGAATTCAGGGAACTTCAGAGGCATCGAAAGAGCATCGCGATACACAAAGATCTCCATGCAGACATACGAGTCGCAGCATAGTTCCCTTGCACGGGACCCCGCTGCTCAAACCGGTAGGGAGATGGTTATCTATTAAATTATAGCAGTGCAAACATGGCATAAATTTTCGCAGCTTATAATCGCTTCCCTGTATGGTATGGATGGATGGCTGTGTGTTTGTAAGTATGTAAGTGAAGACATACACTTTTCAGTGGAAGCTCCCAGTGCAATCAGCATTTCCAGCAACAGATGATGGATTGTGTTTGCGCAGCAGCAGCGGGTAGCGTGGAAACGACGGAGCTCGTGATGGAGAAACTGGGCTGTTCCACGCGGCCGTCTCACGTCTCATTATGCCACTAACGGCGTTAGCAGCGATGAATGTGCAGTCGCCGCTGTATCGTTAAAGTGTCGCATGGTCACGGAGTATGTGTGTGTGTGTGGTGAACTTAACGCGGCCGCCCTCCGGCTGTGTGGCAGGACAAATATGTTTTCAGCAGTGATTGAACGCATCGCTGCGAGAATTTTTCACAAACGACCGGTTGACATGAGCCCGGCTGTAATATTGAACAAAGACGCTGCGTTGGAGATAGGCACTAAGCTGACGGTGTTGGTGGACTGGGTGTTAGAAAGCTGTCATCAAACACTATTTGGTGTTGCTGAACATCAAACACCAAATATCAGAGGTACCAGAGCACAACACGAACCAACACATGCTGGCGGAGGAAACCCTGCAGGGAGCGTTTGAACTGACGATGTGAAATTATTTATAGCTCGCGCATAACGGCAAAATTTGTACGGAGGTGGGCGGTGCCAAGAATCAAGTGTTAGTTCTATGATATGCTAGGATTGGGCCTCCAAGTAAACATTAATTGCAATTAACGATGGTTTAATAAAACATACATATAAACATATTTATTTACATTTTACGGTGGTTAATGCTTGTGTATTTCGTCTATTAATAACAATGAGAAGCGTAAAAATTTAATTTATGCTATAAA
Source organism: Bactrocera oleae (assembly GCF_042242935.1). Lineage (NCBI taxonomy): Eukaryota > Metazoa > Arthropoda > Insecta > Diptera > Tephritidae > Bactrocera > Bactrocera oleae. The sequence continues at coordinate 97,455,250 of NC_091536.1, forward strand.
ACTTACTCAACTTAAGATGTGAATTAGCCTCCGCAAAGACGTACGCACTTTTACATTATCCAGAATAGCAACAGAACAGTTCATAGCGATCTTTGTTAGTTCATCCCCCCTAGATCTAATATTTGGCTAATTATACCCTGATCCGGGTATTTTAAGTTTGCCACGAAGTTTTTTATATCCATAAAGAAACGTCGAATATCCTATTAAATGTATATATTCTTGTAAAGCATGATGAGCTCAGTTGATTTAGCCATATCTGTTTGTATGTCTATCTTTCTGTATATCAGTTTTTTCGATATTGATCTGAAATTTTGCACACGTTCTTTATAGCATATAGCTGCCATACAAACTGAACGATCGGAATCAAGTTCTAGTAAAGAACTGTTTGTATTTGTGAAGTGTGATGTCTGCCAAAAATTTAAGAGAAGCTATTGCAATTTCCGTTACTTTATTTTTCATAAACAAAATCGAGATTTTAGATGCCTAAATAATGTTAATGCCATAGGTATCTTTTTTATAATTCATAGTCGCAATATGGTTCCGTGTTTCAGTGTGCCCCTCCATAATAATTTTCTGATATGTTTTTGGTCTTTTTCTCAAATGAGTTAATTTGCAAAATGTAGTTGTTATAGAAAATGTCGGGAATATTAGTGGATTCTGTGAATGAAAGTGAGTTCAATTTGTTTGTCTGAATATTCCCCACAGGGAAAGTTGTATAAGCTAATACACTCTCCCATACTCGTTTACTGACATATGAAGCACATAAACATAAAGTGATATAGTTGCCAGTGCGTGCAGCCGTCGGAAGAAGCTGCCCACAACCGCAAGCCAATCTACTCATGCGCCAGTTTATCTCAGTCTTAGAAGCCCACATATGGCCATATATCTATGATCGGTTCATTTAACCGATACGCTTGCAACCAAGTCAGTGCTCAACAAGTCTTTGCACTTGAGCCACCAACACACACACACATATATGAACAAACAAACACCAATGCTGGCACGCACACATACCTATGCACATGTGTATGTGCAACCGAGACTTACCATGCTCGTAGATCACAATCGCTATTATCTTTGGTTGTTAGAGGCATAAAATATGCGCAGTTCAATTAATTTCCAAACGTTTGACGGCGGTAAAAACATACAAGAGCACCACCTTACTCCATGTCGTTGTGTATGACATGTCTATGCATATACAAGTATGCGCGTACATAAATACAAAGCTGTTGTTGCTGCTGCGAAGTAAGCGTTTCGGGTAGTCATTATGTCCGTTGAATGCGTTGCTTGACATCTGCTGGCTGGACTTGCTCAACTCTCGGCCTAGTTAATTGACTTGCGGCGTGGTCAGTTGGTTGGCCAGCGCTGTACCTATCCCCACTTAGGTGTGTGTTGCTATATCTTATATACGGGTGTGTGCGATGAGCGTCTGCTGTAGGCTGGTGGCTGTGCTGTTGGCACGTTCACAGCTAATTTTACACTTTGCCTGCTTTTGTGTTTCGTACTTTGTGTTTTTCTGCTCTCAAAGACGACGAACAAGTAGCAAGCAGCGCACAACGGGATATCTTAGCCGTATTACGCATCCACAGTCAAACATAGCCGGAGCTAAATATTTATGTATGCTTGTGAGTATTTCTGCCGCAAGGTCATTAAAATTTCTAATTGTTGATTAATTGTGACCAAGAAGCCACTGGTTCGTTTGCCTTATGTCCATCGTTATGGCAGCGGTCACAACGATTGGCTGTAAAGAGAGTGAAGTGAGGTTTGCAAAGCGAAAATCGGAATATGGCGTATGATATTCAGCTTGCTGCATGGATGTTCTTGTGCATATAAACTTATGTTAAATATTAGAATTAGGTATTACACCAAGAGAAGCACTGTGAATTGCTGATTGCCACAAATATTTGTCCAGCATTAATTAGAAACAGTTAGGAACATTAGATCCACTAACTTATGCTTGAATGCTAACCGATTTTCGTTTTCTCTTCACTAGTTACTGCGAACTCTGATTGAAAACATTTTTAAACTTCAGAAAAACAAACTGTGAACTGCGCAATATTCTGGTTAAACTCGGCGGGATCTCAACAATTTTTAGAATTTAAGCTTACACCATAGTCAGCACATTCAGGTATTACACTCCGTCAGAATTTATCTTATCTGCTCATGTTTATCGTCACTTTCCGATTACCTTAGCATTCTACTGAGATGGTTCACCACTACCACGGGCCTCTACTGCGAGTAACGCAGTTAAAATGTTTGTATGTGTTCATTTATGCACGTTCGTTTATATTTTCACTTTCGTGATTGCCTTAGCGTTGTCGTAATCAAAATTTACATTTTATTGTTGCAGATATTAAAAGTGTCAATCGTAAAATGTTGCTAATTATGACATGCGACCGTGGCAATGAGCCCTTTATTGCAACAACAACAGCTTGCCAGAAATGCTGCTAGCCAACGAACAGCATCAGTCGGCGAAGTAAAATGCCTGGAATGCTCGCTAACAATGGGTAATGGCGACTATCGGCTATACAGAAATATCTAGTAAACCCTTTGCCAGATTTAAGGTTAAAAAAGATATGATATTTTCTACTACTAAAATTAGTGCAAATTACAAAACCATTACTTTTTGCATCAAAAATATTTTTTACCTGCCTTGCCAATTTGTCTCGAGGAATTGGTTTTAGCATGTTTTTTTTTTATTTCATCTTTATATAAACCAACGAAGTTCTTAATCTAAATTACGATAATTTATTAATGCAAATCGTTGAAAAAAATTATTGACACACCGCTACTCAGTTCATAGGTTCATTGAAGGTTCACATGTGAGCAGGGTTGCAAATAATGCATTAAAAAATAATTGAATTAACATTTGCATAAATTTTTTTTTTAATTTGTAGTCCCAAATACGGGATTAAACAAACAAAAAACGAATTTAATCCCACATACCGGATTAAAAAATAAAAACAAATTTTAATCCTAAAATCTAGTTTAAAATTTTATTATTCCCAAATACTGGATTTGAAAAATAAAAAATTAAAGTTTTAATTCCAAGCATATGTATATAATAATTAAAAATAAAAAAAAAGAATTTTTAAAATTAACATTATTTTGCGTTTGCACGAAATTTCAATTTATTTTTAATTTTTAATCCCAAACCAATCAATCAAAAACTAAAAATCTAACTTTTAATCCCAACATCGGGATTAAAAAATAAATTTTTTTTTATTCCAAAATGTTGAAATTAAAAAATTCGGAACCTCTTATGTGACCCATTGACTAGAAGGATATTGCCACTATACATAAGCTCTTTTAAAAGCATAAATATGTACTTATGTTATATAAGCACTTTATCTTCAGATGCGTTTCGAGAATGCACAATTCGTATTTGTAACAGCAGAGAATCTCATCACATAAACACTCTCTGCTATTTTCAATACAACTCTCAGTTCTGTTAGTGAAAACGCTTCTGTTAATAAACTGTTATTCAACCTACCGTACTATTCGAACATCATTTCTACGATAACGGCGAATTAGTGGCAAGGTTCACCAACAGATTCGAAGAGAAGCAGTAACTTTCTGAAATTGCAGCTTCAGAGGGAAGTTACCGAGTAAGTGAGAATTATTTGTGCTCTTCGGCCGTGAGCAGCAGGCAGGTTGTACCTTCGTCGGAGCAGAGCATTGCACAATAATGTTTTAGTGACCCCCAAAAGCGACGATATGACGTGGTATGTGCTCGGTATTTAGTAGAAAATCAGTTATAATATTGTGAAAACGCATTTAAATTGACGACGGATGGCAAACGTTGACCCAACGACCAAGCGACCGAGTGACACGCAAAGGCGTGTTGATATTTGGCGAAATTTATTTGTATTTTTAGCGCTATATACACTCTGGAACTCCTCAACGTGCAATCACGTGTGTATATACTGCAGTGTACTTGTATTACATCGAATTGTAGTTCTAGCAATCCCCAATCCCTTGCATTTAAATCATTCAATCGTAGTTGAAACTGAGCCTTTGTTTATTTTTATACACTAGCAGAGGTAAAACTTGTGCAAATATTCCTTCCCTGTTCGCTGCATAGCGTTAAGTTTCGACTTAAATTGCCGTTGCGTTGGACAATCCTTCGAGCAATAAAGTATCAAGCGCGACTGTAAAATGTGGGAGCAACCTTTGTAGTAAGCCCATTTGCTAATCCCTTAGAAGGGAATACAAACTTCCGTACAGATGTGGAAAGACTGTATCGATTTAAATTATTGGGGCAGAGTTCGTAATCCTTCTTCTAGCGATCATCTGAAACTAATCACTAATAAGCCATCATCCTATTTACATGTAAGCTGATTGAGAGAGCTTTACGTTTTCAAGGCCACATAAAAATTGTTCCACTTATCAGTAACTCGGGCATATACATGAAAATTTAGTGCACAGAGTAGATTACGCACTTAAGAAACATAAAAAGTATAATCTTGTACACAAATCATTAAAGTAGACGTAGGACTATCGCACGGCCATTGAAACTTTTCTAGCACCTCATCATCAGACATTAAGATTGGTGAGCCCAAAGTGCTTGGCCGGACATGTAAGTGGATAATATAGCCAATAACCGCACTTGTATTGGTAGACAGATAGGCATGTGCACACGCACGCAAGGGAGACGCACATCTAAGCAAATAGTTACGGCGGTTGTTTATTTGGGCGCAAAAATGTCAATATGTTAGCCAGTGTTGTAGTAAAAGTGGCGCATAAAATTGGTGTTAAATTAATTAATTGGCAATAAAACACCCTGAGTTGTACACAGTGCTAGCTAGTGTTACGTGGGTCAGGCAGTAAGCATTAGCTTAAGCATTTAAACGTAAGCCCATGTAGAGACGCTTATACGTAATATGTGTGCACATGGCTGAATTGCTTATTATTGTCACGGCAGACAAGAATAAAGAAGAAAAAAATATTAATTAATTGATCATTCTATTTAATAAGGATCTATTAGTGAACCTCACATCAGAATAACAATAAATTGAGTTGGAGAAAGAAAGTGGAAGGGAAATGAAATTTGAGTCCTTTATGAAGTATAAAAAATTGGTTAGACCGCACCAAGCCACACCCACTTACCATACGACTCCAATTTTAACTCCATCTGCTTTTTTGGCTTTACCTGAGATAACCTAAATAACTTATTAAGTACATATAAGGTTCGCAATGCGTTGAAATTTTCGTTAGAAACTGAGAAACATCGGTTCATATTTTGTTTTAACGCGCTCCAATCCTATCCTACCCTACTTTTTTTTGATTTTTTGAGATATATTGTTCAATATATGGAAATTCTTAATAAATTTATATAATAATATATCTCATCATATGATGATTTGGTACCAAATAGGCCTATAACTACCGTTAGCCGATATATAATATAATTAAAATAACAATTTTTGGTAGTTCGCTTGATTTTATTTTAGGGCAATGCAAGTGCAAACCTTCAAATGCTTTAATGCTAACATTATGCGAGTGTGTATAATATTTTGATTATTTTCGTTTTTTAATAATAATCCGGCTGCGTGCGCCTTTTTCCTTCCTTACCTGTTAAAACAAGCTTTTAACTTGAAGAATGTATGTCGCTAAATATGTCAAAGACATCTCAATTACTTTCGAATAGAGTTTTGTGAATACTCCCTCGATACAAAATACAAACACATAGGTATTTGATTCAAAAATAACAAATATATGCGTTTTTGCTCATGCAAATCATTTGCAAACAGTAAGCTAACAACGTAGAAAAGATACATGCATCCCTACATGCTCACGACAGCTGGTTAGTTGTTAACAAGCGGCAGATAAGGAAGGAAGAAAAATGGAAAGGCAAAAAGTGTGATATAGTTCACCCATCAAATGCCAACAGAAAAAGCTTGAAAGGCGATTGTGGAGAATTCCACGCTCATGATGGTAGCTAAAGTGACGTTGAGCTGAAGCTACAATCATGCTGGAGGAAAACAAATCTCCTGAGATATTGTTAACGGGCGAATGCGTTGTTGTAGCTGTCAATAAATTGCAAGAAAAGCGAGTGAAGTATGTGACAAAGTGACATTGAATCATCTTGCTTGACGTCGCACAGATATATATATATATTTACATACATATGTGTATATATTTATTTAAGTGCGATGTTGATGAATAGGGATAATGGGGGGTAGAGTTGGGCGGAAAGAAAATAGACAGAACACTCGAACCTTTAAATCGGAAATATACGTTTCAACAAGCAGGCACCTCGAAGATTTAGTTCATATTCCGATATGTTCTTAAGAACAAGTTTTGGTAGAAGATTTATTGCTTCATTTGGAATTCTTTTTACTAAACCAATTTTTTTAACACCGCAACGAAATCGGGATTGATGGTTTAGGTAGTTATATGTGATGATTATTTGTAATTGATGCCAATACTCGGAGATAGAGTGAGCTGAAGTTTAGCAATTAAAATATTGTAGAAAAGTCATAGGAACATGAATATTTTTTTAGATATGTACCAATTATTTTAACGAAGGCCATTTCTTATTCAAAAATCAACATAGGACTAAAGAATTCATTTGGCTTCGAATTACTGCGGAGCAATAGAAAATTATGTAGAAGGTAAGACCAAGTCCAATACCGTGGAATTAAAATTAAAATAAATTAGCGAAGTGGTTCGAATACACAGCAGACTATTCGCAAGAAATCAATTTAATTTTCTACAATACTCTAACTGTATTGAATAGGAAAACACGATATCTGCTCAGTTATTCTTAAAGTGCTTACTTCTAAAACAGACCCCATATATCGCTTTAAAAAAAAAATCAAAAATACTTGTCACCCACCGACAGACTTACATGGATTTTACAAAATTCTCGCAAAGAACTTATAAATCTTCGAAAGCGCCATTTGTGCTGCAAAGCGCATCAACGGCACAGTGACCATTTCATGCCACGCAGCATCAATCTGTTACACGCTAGCAAGACGCGCAGCCTTCGATTGACACACATATGCACTAACTCGCATATGTGTGCTTGTGTAGGGCAAATATTTTGTTTTGCCACATTCTCAATTCTCAATGTCATCTCGGTTGTTGCCGTTGCCATTACTCTTGCTGCTTATGGTGTTAGAATTTGAAATGCAGCATCAAATGTCGGTTAGTGACATGATACGTGTACCCAATGCTGGTTAGCGTCGAGCCATCGACATTGGCGCTCTTCGCACCACAACACCACTAACCAGCCATAACCAGCCAACCACGCAGCCATCCAAGCACTGGCACCGGCAACGCCATCGACATGCCTCACTGCGCCCGACCACAGCCCAGCCCCGCCACACGCCGCGCAGCGCTCTTATCCACTCGCATCTGGGCGAATAGCTTGTATCTTGTAACATTTATCTTGTTTCTGTTATGCTGATATGCTAATAAATAAATCAATATTTTGTGCTATTTTTTCACTGCTTTGTTGCTGCGTTATCTACTATTCGAGGTGTTTGGTTGTGGCCCTGTATCCACATCTCTGCATGCACATGTGTGTATTGATGTTTTTGTACCAGCAATACATATGCACATATATTTGCTCCAGTTTGAGTTGGCTGGCTGTTGAGCGAAAGTGAATGTTTGCAGCCACTTTGCTTGTGAGTGTGTGTATTTCCCGCTATTTCAGCTTTTGAGTGGGATAATTTTGTATGTTTGTGTGCACACACGTGCACTTATCTGATTTATAAATTGATGCAAATGCGAAGGCTTCGCGAGCATTTAAAGTTTTGCCAGGCATACTTATTCTCCTTCTTCTCTAATAAATACACTTTGAAGAGTTCTACAAAAGTTTTAATTTGGGGAATATTTGAAATATATTTCATTTTCATAATTGCTATGGGATGTACATATGTATTTGTATATCGCAGAAAATTCAATGAAGTGGCATATAACTTGAAGCGCATCTCTATGGAACCCAGCTAAGCGGCTTTTAACTGTTATGAAATAAATTAAATTAATGCGGAGATAAAAGATATAGCGGAGAAAATTAAAGAAAATTCTAGAATTATGAAACGCAAAACAAAGCCTTTCTTAAGCTCGTTTTCAGATGCGAAATACTTATAATTTGTTGTGGATTGACGAAAAAAAAAACTATGATAATCTAGCGTGTTGCCGAATATACTCTCTTGCAATTGCCAGAAATTCAAGCTTCTAAGAATTCAAGGTCAATTTCACTTATTAAAAGTTGACATCTGGCGAAATAGCGAACCGAGTAAGGAGGATGTAGACTTGCTGTATGCCAAAATCTCACTCAGTTGCTTTAAAATTCTCTCGAATTTTACTGAATAATATATAAAAAATAATTAGTTGGTCGTGAATAAGACAAAAGTTGTGAATTAATGAAATCCGGCGTTTCTGCCTAACTTTTAGTTGCACTAAGAATTAAGCCAATATTTTAATATATTTCTATATATTCATATATATGCCGTTACAGTTTTAAATACTTGGGCAACAAACGTTGAATTTATGCAGTCCATTGAATTTGCAATTGGATCAAAAGTTTTCTAAATAAATCCAATAAACATGCAAAATATATACGAAAACACGTATCAGCATTCGATCATTCGCTTTTCACTTTTTGCATTTTTTGCACTATTTGCACTGATTGTAATTCAGCTGTATTTTCATTTAGTTGTGAGCTTTGATTTGCAAATGGAATTTCGCAGTTATCAATAAATTGATTGGCATTTTTTTTACACATTTCATTAAAAAAATAAATTATCTATGTTTTTCTCTAAAACACTTCAAATTGTTTTCGCTGTGCTGAGCTGTAAAACGCGTGTATAAAAACACTACCTCAATAAATAAATATTTAAATTAAAAACAGTGGTTGCTCAAAGTGGTTGACATAATAAAATTAGTTTAGTGGTAAAATACCTTCGGAATTAGTTTGACAGGCAGAACAGACTGAAAAAAGTCGTTGTAGAATGTGTTCAGAGAAAGGAAATTAATAAATATTATTTCACAAAGTGCGCAATATTACTGCGTGGTACAAAAAACGAAATATTTGTTGTTGTGCAATGCAACAGTTATCATTTGTTGGCGTAACATTTCTTTTGTTGAAGAATTATGATTTATATTAAGGGGTTAGGGGTAGTCAGAGGCACGAAAAAATGGGAATTTTCATTAATTTTTTTTTTTGCTATTAAATCATGTTATTTTACAAAAGTAGTAATATGGCATTATTATACAATTACTAAAGACTTAAATTCACGAAAATTGAAAAAAAATTTTTTTTTTTATTTCCAAAGTTATACTTGTGGCTGTCTGTGTTGACCCAGTTTCACAAAAAAAGGAACGCTCTTTGTTATTGGTCGAATAACTCAAAAGTAATTATCGGATCAACTTGAATTTTCAGAGAATATTTTCAAGATATTACACTTAACGAAAGTGCAAATTTTTTTGAAAATTCTGACTACCCCTAACCCCTTAAAGGAGAGATATTTCAAAATTCAATATGCGACAAATTAATATGATATTGTGTGAAGCCTTACTTTACATGATTATTGCTGACCGACTTTGTATGGTAAATTATTAATCTTGCCTATCCAAGTTTAATTCGAAACCAACTGCAATAGCAGCCTCTCTTTGATGCCAAGGAACACATGTATCAAGTTTCATCAAGTTATCTAATTGTTTGCGCTAGTTATCGCTTGCACCGCCAGCCGGATGGACACACAGTCACTTCAAATTCAGCTCATCTTGTTATGCAATCAACTAACGGTTGCTTGTAACACCTAAATCGAGACAGATATACAGATATTATATTTTCCTTTCTGTTGAAACATGTTGCGAGAGTATAACAATGCAAATGCTAATTCTTAAATTGTTTACTCTAAATTCTTCTCTTCCATTCTTGTATTGTTCACAGCTACCAAAAGCGTTAATATATTAAAATTTGATGTTTGGAAGCATTCCCTTTGTAACTAATGCGTTGGACTACATGGTCGATAATGTTGGAAAACACCAACTCTTGAATAGTAGTAAATAAATTTACTCTGAACAAGGTTTATTAAGTTAACCACGTTTACCGAAGGGAAACTTTAGAGCCCCTATAAAATAATCCTCAGTTTTCGAGTTTTTGAGACATCGAACTGAATATTTGCACCCTTCCTTTTCTCCCCAAGCAGACATCGCATGGATTTTTCAAGAAATTTGGCATGTATTATTGTTTATGGCTATAGCGCATTCTCTGAAGAAACTGTTCAGATCGGATCACTATAACATATACCTGCCACACAAACTGACCAATCAAAGTTATTGTAAGGAATATTTTGTATTTGTGTAGAGTACGAGTAAAATTTTTCTTATGGGCATTCGAAAACAGGTTAACATAGAGAACTCAGAAGGGCTTTAGTAAGATAGATTGTGTTTATAGCGGCTTTCATCTGCCCTAAAAGTTCTGAATTTAAATTTAAGCTTTAAGGTTAATTTAGGATGCTATATCTATACGGTTATATGTATCTATATAAAAGTGTGTTCAGTGTATACATGTATATGTAAGCGAACAACATTGTCAACCGCATTCAAACATTATCCCACTCTCTCGTGAATTGCAGATCATAAAGCTGAAAGCGGAAGGCTGATGGCGCGGCACGTGGTTGAGGGGAAGTGTGGATGAAAGACATGCTGTTACGCGCTTTGCAGTTGTTACTCATTCGCAGTTAATTTACTTCAAAAGCCACAGGAAAGAACAATATGTGGCCTTTACCAGGCAGTTGATCAGCTCGTCGGGCGGCCGGTGGTTGACGCAGTTGGTTCGCTTGGTTAAAGGTGACTTTCGGGCAGACGAAGGCAGAAAGGATGAATGGACAAATAACTGCCAGCAGTTGGCTGGCTTGTTGGCAAGTCGCTTGAATCCTTGGCTGACTATGCGGCAAATGAAAATCGACAAAAACCCGCTCACATACGCACACTGACACACACACACACCGAGGCATAGATAGACGCAGCAATACATTCTGCGTACGTTTTCATATTTCCACATTTACACGTTTTCACAGACATTTTTAATAGCAACAGCAAGGACAACGCTGTCAACCTAACCAAGCACTTGTTAATGAGCATCAGCATGCGTGCGTGTATGTGTGCGTTTGAGGCGATGCCAGTGGTAGTGTGCGTAAGTTCTTGCCTCCCACTGCTATTTTTCTACACAGACTCTTTGTTTCCGCCGCAGCTGGCGCTGGCGCTGGCGCTGGCGCGCAGACAACACACGGCCGGGCGTGCAAATGACAGCGGTTGCATGAAAATGTGGCATATGCTGGCATGTCGCTCACTTACGAAGAGGCTATGTATTTTCCATCACTATCAATGGCAGTAACCGCAAAGTAGCAATGTCTGTGCGGCTTTATTTAAATTGTGTTTGGGCGAGAACACAAAATCTTGAGAAGCAGCACATGCAACACACTCGAGTATGAAATGTTTCGCAATTGATGGCATTTGCATTTTTGTTTTATTTATTTGTTTTCCAATGTGCTACTTTGACTTTTGTATTGGAGCGTATACAGAAATTATCAATTTCAAATCAAGAAATAAAAATGGAAAGTACATATGTGGGCACAGAGTGTAAGGCACATACATTTATGCACATATCTGTTGATTTAACTCACATCAAATCTCAACAAGGTATATTTATAGAAACGTTAAATTAAGCAGCTTGAAGATTATGACACATGCTTGCATTAATTTTAAAAATTGCAAACGGCTTTAGTTCTCAGTATTTTTTCTATATGGAGTTCATTTGCCAACGGCCTTTCGGATACGAATGATCCAATTCTAAATTTTGCCGACTCGCGACTAAGACAAAATGCTTCGAAGATTGGGTACTATTAGTATAGAGTAGAACTTTTGAAACACCAAGGAAAACGTTGCTATATAACACATGATTTTGGTGGCGTGCCACACAAGCTGCAAGCGCCGCGAAAGTTTCAAGAACAAATAAAGTGTCTGAATACTAAAAGCTTGCGAGTAAATGTGAGAAGCTATATGGTATACTTTATTAAATTGTGCTGTTATTAAAATGCTGCTCGTACACGCTTTTCAAATATTCCATAAATATAATTATTGCATTTACCTATATGAACGAAAAACCTTGTTCGAAACACAGTTATATATGGAGTTGTGTTTGTACTCATAAGTACATTCATATTCTTTTATTTGCGTAAATAAATAATGAAGTCAAATAAAAATCAATTTCATTAAGTTGTCAACACAAAGGCTTTCACATTCAAAGTCACTTATTAATACATTTCAGCGATTTCCCTGACAACTCCACAGCAAATGAATAAGTGAGCAAGCAAAACATGACGGCATATATGTACTTGTATATATATATGGTATATGTACGTATTAATATTAGTGCAAATGCCAGTCTGACAGCAGAGCTAAGTAAGACATCGTGTTGATATATATAAAGGTACACAAACGAAACGCAAGGTTAAACAGAAAATTCTTAGGTAGCACGGCAGCTTGGATACCCTACTTTTGAAAGCCATGACGGATGTCTTGTGAAAAACTAAATTTATTAAAGTGAAAATCGCACGAATACCAAATGTGTGCGTATTTTGAGCAACTTAACATTCGCACCCATAATAAAAATATTATCATATAATTTCACTATATGAACCTGATACTTTATTCGCATGGCATTGTTTGGGACCATCATCTCTAATCTATAATTAACTTCTTATGTGTTATTGTGATTTCTCGCCGGTATCTATTCCACAGGTTTTTTCATATCGATTTCTTTAGAAATTATTGACAGAAGTGCAAGTCAAGAGTGAGCCATACTATAAATACTATGTATATATTAGGGTGGAGCGATAAAAAATTTTTTTTCACGAAATAAAAATTTTAACTCAAAATTTACTTTAAAACTGAGGCGGCGCCTCTAGATGTTAACAAAAAAATTTTTTTGTCCAAAAATTTTCTTTTTTTATAATCGACAGATTTGCCCGCAGGCTAAGCAAAAAAAAAAAATTTTCGCTCCACCCTAGTATATATACTTCTATATATAGTACCTTGTAGACTGAAAATGCTCCACGCATTTGAATAGCACATTCCAATTTATGAATTGATCACATGCATAATGGCTAATGCGAAGAAAATTGGAGCCACACTCCTGCTTATACACAAATCGCACATGTGCGATGCGATGGCTTGTAAGCATAGATTTCTTTTCAACATGCAACGAATATTCATTGATACGAAGAAGCGATACATACATATGTGCACACATACACGTATACACCACATATTGTTAACCTCTACAGATAATCGTTTACATTAAGCAAGAGCGCGCTTTGAAATATTAATAACCACACGGCTGATAATGGCAAAGGAGTCAAGCGGCAGCAGAGCTTGTCAGACCATGCACGCTAAATTGTCTCGCTCATTGCCGGTGGTTATACTTGTATGTAACACACATTTGTTGTTGCTTATAACACCTTTGCAAATACATAATAGAAACGTAAGGAGATTATTGGATCAGTAATTGTGTATACTCGTGTAAATGAAGATAGAATTGTAGTTGGGGAGTGTAATGCAAAAGTGTTGGAACAATGATTCCGGGCAAATTATAATTAATAGTTGTTGAGAGATAATTACTTTCACGCATGTCGACTTCGATGCTTTTTAAGTTAAACTTTCTAAGCGTTTGTTTAGTCACTAGAGCATATTTTAGAATTTCGATTGAAAGGGTTTGCAGTGAGCACGCACTTATTGCAAAATAATGATTATTTTAGACACATGATTTAAACGATTCAATGGATACTGGAAACCCCCATATAGCGCTTATACTAGTTAAGTTGATTAGAAAAGCGTTTGTGAACCAAAAAACTAACAAAACAAGTAGCTACACATATTTATTCAAATGTTGTGCCTTGTGAAAGCAATTCTGTAAATTTAGGAACAATTCCTCTTCCTGTTAGATATCAAGAATAGTAAATAAGCGAAGCTGTTTATGCCGTCTGATTAAAGTTCTGAGCACATAGAAAGGAAATGCGGTATGCACTGCAACCTAGGGTCTATTGCGCCCTGAGTAGTGCATACGCAAACATACATATAGATTTGTTTAAAGAAGCTGAAACTCTATTCTCCAAATTACGGTGTCTTGTGTACTGTTTTAAACTCTGCACAATTATTTAAGCCTTGTATTCATATATTTTAGAAATTAATTAAGTTTGACAAACTCTTTGATTTAATGCTTTGAAAAGCAATGATGATGTACGTATGTATGTTAACCATCTCATACCGTTATGTACTTCTTCACATAGCTATGTACGCGTATATGTGCGTGTAAATATGGAGCAGGTGGGCACAAGGCAGAAGATGTCGGTTGACAGGAAGCTCAACTGATAAGCCGATTTGGACATACTTAAGTGACATGCCAATTAATTTATAAAATATCTACAATTGGAGATTTATTGAGATGTCATGAATTTAACAAAGTTGACAAGCAGACAATGAAGCTCGAACAAGTGAAATACATACGCGCAAATATTCTTTAGCGTGATGTTGAGTTATGAGAATTGGTGTTGCAGCATAATATGCACATACGCACAAATAATACTTTGCAATAAAGCGATTAAAAATTACCTTTTTTTTATTACTAATATTTATAATATCTAGTGTCCTTGCGGCTTTCTACCCGAGAAATCTTGAAAATTTACCAAAATTCATAACTGTAAATACTTTAAAATGGAATATATGTACAATCCGTTTTGATGAGTGGGCAGCTAGTTGCAGATTAACAATATTTTGGGTAAGAAATAAGGTATTTGCGAGCTATCTATGTGACTCAGAATTTTGGCGTTGGGGCCCAGAATTCGGGTTGTTTATATCAAATTATTAAATTTTGTGTGTAATTAACTATTTTATGTTTGATATTCAAGAACAAAATTTTAAAGCAGTCTGAGCAAATACATTGAAAGAGCCTCCAAAAACACTCGTACTCAACTCACTCTTTTCCGCACGAACATAAATGTACTTTCCATAAATTAATGGCAGCAAAAAACTATGGCAGTAGTGTTTCCAAGTTGATTCTAATCGATGGAAAAGAAAAAACCATAATAATAATAGTAATACACACTACAGCGTGGCTCAAAAAGAAAGCGAATGGCCACGAACGAAGGGCTAACTTTTCCCATAAATGTTTTTCCATGAATGTTGAATCGCATTTTTGTGTTCGGTGTCCAGTAAACAATCGGCATAAGCATGAGCGGCACACAGCATTGCAAAAAATAATAGCAGTAATACTCATTCGAGAGCAACAATAACTATTACTTGGAAGTTGAGGTCGCCGACGAGCGCTGTTTCCTAAGCACCTCTTCACACCAACTCGACGGGCTATAAAACCAAATGAAAGTGCAAAACTAGCAAAGTGCTGTGGGTAATTAGTCTAGCAGCTTTGAGTCAGCGGCATACCGAGTGTGGCGCTACACACGTACAAACTTGTTTACACAGCAAAAAGTGGGGTGCAGAATCATAGTCCGGTTTGAAGGTTTTGTTGCTTGTGAGCATATTTGTAGGAAATCTGCTCGGGTGATTGTGAAATAACCACTTTGGAAACAATTACCATAGTTTAAGGAAATTTATGTATGCAACTAATTACTTCAAGCACTTCTTGCGTCTCGCCTAGCGGAATAAATAGTTAGTTTGTAGGACTAAGGGTGAAGGTGCTTGCATGAAATTGTGGTGGATTAAGTCGCGCTTTTAAAGGACTATAATCGCTATAAGCACCAACATAACAAAAAAGTATGAAGTATCATACTGTGAATTAAAACTACTACCAAGCAAGATTTTAAAGGATTTTTAGATTATCTGCCAACAAAGTATATAAATTCAATATATATTCGTATAAGAGCGGAAACTGCTTGCTAAGTTCCATTGCTGGAACTGTTGATTGAGTTTTATAAGAAGTTCTTTTGTGGTTCTAGCGTATCACGCTTGTAGATAAATTAAAATTCTAAATTCGCCTCAAAAAATATAAATTGTCTTCAGCTTTTTATGCTTATATCCTTTCTGAATACAATAAATATATATAGGTAATGTTTTATTTTCCTTTAGAGAGAATAAAGCAGCTGACTTCTGCTTGCATTTTATTGGGAAAAATACATATGTTAAAATATATATGGTGTATAGTGTTTTCATTTCTTTGACAGTCGGCTTTCTTGTGGTAAAAAGTAGATTCTAATTTAGCCCAATCGTATTAAACTTACAAAATATAGTGTTAAGATTAACCAGAGAGATATACTTATCCAAATAATTCAGACCTTTATCACTAGTTTCTTCGTAACTGGATATACTGCCTTAATTGATGTTTCTTTTATTAGTTCACTGCATAACTATACTTGGTTGTCGCATAAAAATATAAATCTATAGATTTGTAAGCCATTTAATTATAAATTATATTATATACAAGTAAAGCAATATATTACCATAGAATTTTGTACATTTTGTACTGAAGCTGTTATACCCTTCACAACTGTATTTTTTAAAGCATAAAAGGGAATAAATAGATATGGTTGATCGGTTAGATTGTATGGCAGCTGTGTGCTATAGTGATCTGATCTATGGTAAACAATGTGTTCGGAAATTATAGCGTTCCCTAAGACAATAATCTGTGTCAGATATCGTGAAGATATCTTTTCAAATAAAAAAGCTACCATCAAGCCAAGGAACGTCTGTAAAATTTCAGATCTATATCTGAAAAACTAAGGGTTCTGTATAGGGTCGCCGCCGCTTCCTTCTGGTGGTTACAAACTTCGTGGCAAACTTAGTGCAAATGTATATATGCAAATGTATATAATGCATGCCTGAACAGGGTAGTTTGTCAAACCAATAACAAGTAGTAACATTTTTGACATACAAAGCTGCAATAAAATTGTTTACTGTTATTCGTGCAGACATGCAACTGAAATCCAGGCATTCTTCTGTAAATCCTTTACTACCCAATACTTCCTTCTGGTGCTCAGGCATGTATGTTAAGCTTTTTGTAGATTTAACTTTATGTTGTTGTACAGCATGTTGTTAGACAAAAAACAAAAAAAAAAAAACTGTTAAAGCATCAACCAAAGGGCGTGCAGCGTGCGCCTACAAAACCGATTGCGAGTTCGTTTAGCTTTTGCCTATATATGCCAGAATTCCCCATTGAGTAGCCACGCTTTCACTTGTGGTTACGTATTCATTATCCACAAATCTAGACACAGTCATATCTCGCTGCCTGTGTGCATAATTTGCGGTTTGTAATCACACACACAGCCACACTTTGTATATTTGTTTATCTGTGCGCTTCATCGGTGTGTTTGCATGGAAATCGCGTGACACTGACAATTAAATTTATTTATCAAATCGCAAATAAACAACTATTTTATTGCACCTGTGCGCCGGTCGGCTAGTCCGACTCCGATGTGGTTAGCGCCATCAGCATGTTTGAGAGCTTAAGCGCTGCAATGCCAACACAATTCTATTTAAGCGCACACACAAATCCACTTTCACATGCAGCCACCTATGTGGGGTGGCAAGTGGGCGGCAATTGCAGACGGTTTGTTTATTTAGTTGCATTGTTAGCGGTTTGCTTCGCACTGAAATTAATGCGATCGTGATACTATTACACACGACTGTTCCCCGTGCGTTAATATAACACACACAAACACACGATAGGTTTTAGTGTGAATGCAAATAACAAGGTTGGAACATACAAGTACGTAAGTATGAAATGTGTTCGACATATGGAAAGTATGTGTTAGGGCCGGCTGTATTGCGTTGTTAAAGCTCTGGTGCGAACACGCAGATTAGGATGCATTTCAAATTGTAAATGTACGATATGTGCGTATGTAAATGTTGTATATATATTTAGTAGTCGTGGCACAAAATTCGTGGAATGTTTTACGGCTGTAAATTTTCAATACTCGTCAGCTTCGTTCCATTGCATTCTTTAATTGAAAAGAGCGATTTGTGCCAGCACCCAACGTTTTGCAATCGCTCTAATCTCTTACTTTATAATCTACTCATTTGGCATTCAAGTCAGTGAGTTATTAAGTTAATAAACATTATAATGAATACAAGTAAACATTTTTTTGCATTCTGGCTGCATAATACAATTGTGAACATACGAACACGCCCTGCAGGAAATTACGCGATAACACTATCGTCAAAGGGCGGAAAGTGTTTATAAATGGGAAATGTTGTATTCTTTTAAAAATATTTTCTCTTCTTTTGTTTAAATTTTTTTTTAGTTTTGCAATTTTTATAGCTTACAATATCAAAAAAATTTTTTTAGTTTTGCAATTTGAAAAGTCTATCTAAAACGTGCCGAAACACTTTTTTCCTGCCTAGTCCTTTTATTGCATTCATAGGGCTAATCAAAGTGACCCACTGCCGAGTTACAAAAGCAAAGTAAAATGCATGTAACTACAATAGCAGTAAAAGTCAGTGGCTATTTCAGAACCACAAACTGACATTTTGCCGTTCCATCATTTGCATTTCAATTGATTAAAATCGTTTGACTATTTATACATGCAACACAGACATGCACACATATGTGTCCATGTACAAATGTACGGCGTCCACTACCAGTCCACGAGTACGTAACTACAATTGTACTCAAAGGCGGCGTTGCTGTCGAGACCTCACTACTTTATAGTAGCTACTAAGCTTAAGCATTGAGAATTACTGCGGCAATGAATGGATAAACGGGCAAATGAGCGAGTGCGCCGAATGACTGACAGCGGCAATTTGCATATCTGCGAATTCTGATCTTTTAATCCGCCACGAGTACTGGTGCAGTATTGTTGTTGCCCATAATCAGTTGAGGTATTGTGTTTAAAAGCGACAGCGCTGGAGTGAACGTCGCAACCAGGCCGTTTTTACCTCACGACCTCAGCGGCTCCGGGGCTATGAGTAAATATTTTGGTTGCGACTAAAATCCGCTTTGACTTGTCACTAAATGACACAAAAACATTGTAAATGGCTGACAAAGTGTCTAATTGCATAACAATGAGTTGGCCGCGATGGTGCACTGTAATATATTCATAAACGAGTCTAACGTTTAACTGCATAAGGACTATAGGTGGTGCAAGTATGTTTTAACTATGAGGACACACTGCTATGGGGAGGGTATGGGTAAAATCGAATAATAACCACGCCCTTCTTGATATATAGTTATATTGGAAGCGGTCGGTCGCAGCTGTCAAAATAATGAGGTCAGTAATGTTGAATTTGACTATAATAATTATATATTTATGATATTATAATGTTGCAACTAAATCAGTTAAACTATTGGACAATGGGTGTGTCGCCGCACATTTTTGGGAGAAGTTGTACGTCGGATTGGTCACTTTATTATAAATAAATATAGCACCACTTAAAATATCGCAACAAAACTAGAAATATGCAATAGATTTTACCTCTTAGCTTATAAATACCTTGTAACGCTTCGTGCTCATATAGGTATCCCGAATATGAGAATCTTCGTGATTCCGGCTAACTATATACTGTATATGTCGGTAACTAACATATACAAGTATGAACGAACATCATTAATTGAATGGGATAGTTCTCTAGAACAACGTGTAATTTGGCGCTCTCCGCTCAACTTTATACCGAGCATGTTCTTATATTATATAACGCTGGGTTGCATTAGAACTTAAGTTTGACTAACAGCAACACATCTCTTCCTCCAAAAAAAAAAAAATTGATTCCGCTGATGTCTGCGGCTGCGCATATGGCAATGTTCAAATGTGATGTCCATGGCACCCTTATTAGTGTGGTGGAGTCAACTGTCTATGTCTGCTGATTACATAATGACTAAGAGGCTAATGGATCAGAAGTCTCTTAGAAACACACCCGATGAATGACCGATTGCACTCTTCCAAGGCGTCTCTAAAAAGAATTTAGAGAAATATTTTAATTTATGCTTTTTTTGTTGTCTTGCTTTTTCTCTAATTCAAAGTTTGTACATTTATTACATGTTTGTTTTTAATCAGTGCGGATTTAAATTACACAAAAGTTTAGTGAAGCGAATTAAAGCAGCCGACAGAGCAGCAGCAGCAGAGGCAACATTAAACTGCGATAAAGGAGGAGTATTGCCAGGTGACGAGGGTGATGGCAGAGCCATTCACTACCCGCTTACTTTATATAAACTTTCTCATACTAATGCCGCACCAAACCCTTTACACCGCTCTACATGCAGCGATTTTCAACTATCTCTGCTGTGATAATATTCCAAGTTGTGGAAATGTGCTTTGAATTCTCTGCGGCGCTAGCCTCCATGGACGGTGTTTAGGTGGCGAACGGTTCAACGCACAAGTGAACTCACGATAGTTTCGGGTGGCCGAACGGGGTAGCTATTGGAGTTAGTCGGAAACTAAAACTAGTAGATGGATTAAAAAATAACCAAACCCTGGTCATATACATACCTATGTATCAGCAGATGAGAAAACAAGGCCAAACCATGGCAATTTGCATACTTGTTACAACTGGCCGGAGGTACACATCGAAAGTTTACTGTTATGTTCGTCGTATACAATACACATTTTTGCTGCTATTTATATAACGGTGTGGTGTTGTTGCTTCCGGGCATATTTGCACTGTGTGTGTGTGTGTGGTTGGGTCACCGATATGATTTGTGTTTACTGGGTTAGTTGCGCATGATTCCTAAATGACGTTAATGGTGTCGTCGTATGGTGGTCAGGACTTGCCGCCTATTGTGCTCACACACTTGCCTACTTGCAGCTTCTGGCTTCTGTTGCACATGTTGATTATATCTATTATGTTGCTGTTGTGGTGTTATTGTTGTCTTACTATTAAATTCAATTTCGCTTTCATTCTAAACTTCTACTGTTTGTTTTATTTTGTATGAAATGTGAGAGGGTAGACGAGGGGGGAAAAGTCTTCTCATCATGTATTTTAAGTAGTCTTTAGAGCATGTTTGTGCCGTTAATAACAAATATTTTGTAACAAAACTTGTTGTTAATTGTTATATTATGTAAGATATATATTATTAGTGTAAGAAACGTCTCACTAAAGTTTCGTTTTTATTAAAGTTTGGAAACTTTATAAAATCGTTATTAGTTTATTATTTTCAAGTTATTTTTGGAAACTAAGCTACTTACATAAAAGATATTGTTTACACGGCCGCTTAACGATATTGTTCTAAGATAAAAATAAATGGAGGCTTGCACTGCGATCTAAGGTCTATGGTGCCCTTATATTGCTCTCCAGTAGGTATAACGCGTAGTTGGAAATCAAAATATTAACTCTCTGATTCAAAATTTTAAAATTTTCATATCAAAACCGCGTTATGACACACGGTCATAAAGCTGTTTGGTTAATTTCTTTAATAATACAATCGGTAAATATATATCTCTTAATTGCGCCATTTTATATCCTAATTATCTTACTTCCAAATTTTGTTAGAATAGCGAACCTTATTCGTAGCAGAGAAGGAGGAACGTTTAGAATTTGCGTCACTGCTTTTGATAATTTAGCTGGGTCAAATTTTTTTTTTCAATTTTATTCTTTGAGAGAGCGTAATTTCATGGCATAAAGTGGACTTGGCTGTAACAAAGACCTTTTGAACCTTTAAGAAATCCAGACAACAGTTAGCAATGGTAATAAGATAGATAGCAAAAATCTGCACAAAACTATGGTGAGCTTATAATTACAAATACATATTTACATACGCTATATATGGTGTATAAATATCATTCAGTTAATAAGTTTCATGCAACCCATTTTTGGCGGTCGGAGAAGTGAAATGAAAATAAAAATAGTGTTTGTATTTATTAGTAGAGCAGTTCTATGATTTTATGGTTTTGTTGTAAATATATGCAAGTTATTGTGGAACCGACATCAATTTATACTTCAAATGCAATATGTTTCGCCACCAGAATGCACTTTATGTGTACTTTTTGTGAGTTGCTTAAAATATTGCTTTCTGTGACCGTTGCCGGCTGCACGCTGCACGCTGCTTGTTTTGCCAATCGATTTGACAAACGACTTTTGTACGAGCTCTATACGAAGACATTATGAGAAACTACCAATCTAGCGCACACATACATACACATACATACGATGGATGAGCGATATTACTACAGAGATAGTATCCAGTCCATTATATCACTCTTGAATGCACCGACGGTGGCCGCCGGCCAGCAAGGACAACTGCATTGAGGCCAGACATTTCTCTGGGTTGTGTATATGTGTGTCGCTGTGAACTTGTATTGTGTTTTATCATTTCTCTGTGTCATAATAAATGTGAGAAAATAATAAAAATAAACGAAGTGCTTTATTGTGCTCAACAGAGTCTGCATTGATGTACTCACCAGTTTCGAGACATTAATGTAACGCTATTTGTCGCACTCGTGATTGGCATGTGGAATCCACCGCCAGCAAACACTTCAGTACGATTTATTAAGCAGTGTGTAGCAAGTTTAATAAATTAAGTGAGAGAATTTAAATTTCCAAAGCAAGTGCATATCGTAACCGAATTAGTGATTAAAATATTACGCTACGGAATCGTTGCGTAGAATTACATTCTGTCAATGACTGACCAAGTTGTGTCTCAGTAACAGTACAACATGTTCTCTTGTTCATCTAACTGTAACTAACGGAAATGGTTATTGGCTGATAAATACATATTAAAACGATCGGAATCGGTTCAGCATAATTGGCATTCGACTACGTTGGCAACTCGAGGAGGTTAATATTCAAATGTCTGTATTTAAATGCATACTATAAATTTAATATAACGACCTTAATCGACCAAAAGCTGTCTGTGCATATACACTCAATGTAACGATTTCCGTTGTTCTGCTGTACTTTATATATACTATATATGTATATTAGGGTGTCCCAAAATAAAATAAAAATATTTATATTCTATGTTCGGCATCTAGTCAGCACGTGTTGTCATGATTCAATCGCAATAATATTTCTTATTTATACTAGTAAGATCATTTAGAAAAAATAGAGCGGGATTGGTATGCGATTTAATTTTCGTAAAAAAAAAGTATTGCTTACCTTGGTACACCCTAATATATATACGTATATATAAAGGTATATGACACCGTCATAAAATTAATAGCGGTATTTTTGTAGCGTAATGCTATAGTCCTAGACATCACGTACACTCTAAGTATGAAATTCCAGGCTTTGGTTGTCCAAACACCGAAAATCGGTTAGATTGCTGTTCAGTAAATCAAAATTGCCTGGATGCAATAAAAAAGGCACAGGTATTTAATCAAGTAAACAATCAATCAAGTAAGCGCATAGCGATTTGGCTTAATCGCTTAGCAATATGTGTTCATGGATTTAGTTGCCCGCGATAAGCCGTTTTTCTTTCTATGCATGACCATCAAACTTTCAGGAAAACAACCTAGCCCAAGCACAACCATATAAAAATATAAAATTTAATTATTTGCTAAAACATTTGACGGTCCGCAAAGCTGAAGCATACATCTATAATTTAACAGTCCCTTTAGGAAAGTAGCTGCACTTCTTTATGTGAAAGTTCCCCTAAAGTTTAGTTTTTATACCTTTGAGGAATTGTTGATTCAACTAAGGCATTCAAAGTCAACTAAAGGACTGACACTGATGCCAATTGGTTTTGTTGACTAGCAGATTATAAGAATGTATTTTTCTACAGGGTAGCTTTATCGGCAAAAGCGCAAACTAAACTCAATTTTGAAACACGCACACAGTCAAAACACATTTTTGTTGACCCATTTTTGCACAAAATTATTTCGCACCACTTTGCGACTTCACGGCTGCGATGGCGTCAAAAAAGTGCGAAGAAGGCAACACAAAAATGAATGCAAAGAATTATGGGTCTTTGACGACCGTCTAGTTCGGCCTGCGTTTGGCCAGCCGCACAGTTGCTAGTGTGGTTTGTTGGTCGGTTAGTTGCCTGGTCGTTTGTCTGTTTTTAAACCGCTATTCAGGCGGTCGCCTCTGTCCTCTGTCCACTCTGATTTGGGGCGAGCAGCCTGAAAGCGTTTGGGTCAGCTAAAATCTATGCGCGTCTGTGTGTATGTATGTGGGTATGTGGGTATGCAAGGGAATGTATGTAGGCGTTTAAATGAAATGTTGCAAAGGTTTTTATTCACAAGCTTGCGTAATTTATATTCTCACTTTGAGTTTGCAGATTTTTTATTCTGAAACTTGCTTTTTATACAAAAATGAAAAATCATAGTGATTTGTTTGTTTCCGTCTTCTTTGTAGTGGCTTCAACCAGATGCTTCTTAAAGATTTAAAGTGCTACATGGCGATATGAGAATTTAATATTTTAGCTTTAATATAACGGTATTTTATTCTACCAACGCTTTAAAGTGGCTAGTAAAAGATACTTATCTTCTCTTACATGCTTACTAAACGTGTGTATGTATATGGTATACATGCGTCATGAACCGACATACGCCTGCCAAACTTAGTGCGCGCGAAATGCTTTCAACTGTTATTGCTTCCGCGCAGAGATTTTTCCGCTTTCTGCCGGCTTACTGCTTTGCCTCAGCGCTGCCAGGATATGACTGGGATTTTATCTGTTGTTTGTTGTTATTTTTTATGCGATAAAAGCCACTAGGAGGCAATGACTTCCGGCCAGGAGTGCGTACTTCTTGTGCCATCATTAAGGACACATTATAAATGTTTAATACAATTTAGAGGGAGATTTATTCGCATATGCTGCCGGCGTATCACGACGCCATTAATTTCGCATTGCAAAAGTTGATAAAAAAGAGAATTTAGTTAGTTCTCGTCGGCCTGTTTTAGTGTTCGTGTGTTTCTGTACAGGTACTTGGTGACTTATGTGTAAACTGTAAATTTAGAGACTTGCAGCTTTATCTCGCCATTAATGTGAGGGTAATTTACTTAGATAAATATTTTTGAGTGCAATGATTTATTCTTGAAACCCGGAAAGCACTTAAGATATTCGACTGAAATAATATCAACTGAATAACAGTAGTTTCCTAAAGGAGGACAATGTCAGCAAGTTGTTGTCTCACAAAATAATGCACTGAAGGCAAGTAACCAAAGTGCGTTATTGCTTTTTACAAAACTTTTTATAAATATACTAATTACGAAGCTGGTATTCACATAAAAATCGAAAAATCCCAAAGGCGTAGTAAAAATTGCGTAATGCATAAAGAAGGTGTTATTTGACGCAAGCCGTTAAAGAGACAATTGAATTAAATTCAAATTAATTTGTTTATGCTTTGTAATAGCGAAATTCCTAATTTAATTTTTTGGATTTTAAATAATTACACGCTTGGGTACTTCGCGTTCTATAAATATGATTATTTTTTTTAAAAGGAAAGCTGTTTTCAATAACAACACACTTCAACAGCCTTTGCCTTATTTATAGTGTTTCAGTTGGAAATATGTAAATATTGTATTTGCTTTCTTATGCCTTTCCATTGCAGCTTTTGATTTGAAAAATAATTATATTTAGGCAATTCACAAGCTTCGTCTTATGTCTTATGTCGTATTTCAATAGTCTTAAAAAATACGACACTTGGGAGCACCCCTTAATTGTTGTATGTCATGAAATGTAATATTTCTACATTTCACCAGCTGGTAGTGAAAAATTAAGAATACAAAACTGCCACCATTTTTATATTTCACTTTTCTTCAACTTAATTTATCGTGGCTTCCTTCCATATTATTAAAGAAATTGATGAAATTTAATCATTTAATTAATTTTAGACACCCAAACGTCAACAATAAAAAAAAGTAAACAAATACAGCTGAGAGAATAGCACACTCAAAAAACATACCTCGCCGTGTTGTATTTGTCGTATTTCAATTTTGTATGGGAAACAACAACAGTGTCGATATGACAGTATGACACCTTGTGAATACCCTAATTATATATATATATATCTTATCAACTTTGCATTCTGTGGATTTTGGAATAAATATTAAATTTTTAATTTGCAATTGATAATTATTTGAGCGAGTTTTGAGATTGAAAATTAAATTTTCAATTTCTAGTTCCGATTTTTCAACTAAAATATTCAATTAAAATTATAAATCCCAAACTGGGTGAGTTTTTGGAATTTGAGGAATTTGAGTTTGAGTTTGAGAAATTGAAAATTGAATTTTAGTCCAAAATTCGCTAATCTGTTTTACACACATTATTCGTAATGAAATGCAACAACTCAATACATGATAACACTTTGACATACATGACCCTTTCTTCTAGACCCTCTCTTGTCTATGAAAATGAAGTTTTATATATTTTCAAATTACATAGCTTACTAATACTCACATAAATTTGTATGGGATTTTTGCACTATCGGCATGTTATACTGAAATCATTTCACTGTTACTATTCCTGTAGTATACCATGACTTAGGAACATCTACACTTGTTTTGAAGTTTCAATGAACACCAGTTAAACACCAACATTGAAGCTTAAAGTCGATTGTTTAAAGTTGTTACTAATAAACGGAATATCAGCACCATAGTTCACTGAGTGGTTGCAATAAGTTGCGTAGAGTAAGAAAGCAGAGGGAATGATTTTTTAGAATGAATAGAAGCCACAAAACCACAAACTTCTTTGATATGCCATAATTGTTTCACTTGAATAGCCTATAGCATCTTGGCGTAAGATATGATGTCAGTGAAAATGAAAAACATTGCCATTGGGACATTCAACTTTAAAGCGCCACCAACGCAAAATCCATTAAAAGCGCTATTAAGTGCGAACAGCTGCGCCTGCGTGAATTGCAAGAACGTCACGTGTACAGAAACACTTGTATGTATGGGTGCACACATAGGAATTTTATGAATTATATTCTCCTCAAGCCCTGTTATGTTCGCAACAATTGCTGTTGTTCGCTAAATGTATTTGTATGCAGGTTGGACGAGACTGTGCAGCTTTCATCAATGTGAGTGCAGAATGTTATTTCACTTTTTGTCGACGTCTGACGCAAAGCCCACTAAGATGACTTTGACAAATGTGATTGTACAAATGTCCTTAGGCAGATATGCTCACGCATACACAAACACACACACACTGTCACAAATATATTTGAAAAGTGCATTTTAGCCCTAGCATGTGTCAGCAATCTGCTTACTATGACGGTGTCGGTGTGTATGTGGCGAGTCATTCTATGGCACATGATGCAATAAAAGAGGTGATATGTGCAAGGCAATAACAACAAAAATGAGACCTCTACCAACGTTGGCTAGCACCTTCCATAATCCATTGCCGACAACAAATGACAATGCAATGGTCGCAGCGCCAGCAACGACAGCAACGGCGACGGTTGTGTGCGGCACAATGCTTCATAATGTCCTTTGCGAGCGCCTTCTTCTCTACTGCAATTCAATTCATTCGCATGCGCGCCGAACGCATTCACATTTTAACTCACGTGACGTGCACAACAAAACACGAACATGCTATATGTACTTACATATATACATGTGTGTGTGTGTGTATAGGCGCGCTAATGGCAATGAATGCGCCTTCGGCATTTGTCTGCTAAATATGTGCATATGTGTTGTTGTAGCTGGCTATGCATGTACATGCGCGCACTCATGTGTGTGAGTGCGATTGTTGCCGCACTTCAGTCGGTGGCGGAATTCATGAAAACGAGAATCTATGTCAGGGCAGTTGGCTATGAAACGCGCGACATTGCCGCCGTGACGCTCATTCATTCAGATAAGTGTGGGATGTTGCATGCATTTGGCAAATTGCATTAGACCTTGTTTGCCGTCATCGCACGGCTTTGCATATGTGAGCGTACAAGTGTGTGCATCGCGTTAATTTGATAGAAAAATCGTTATCGCGCACAAAACCAGCATAATAGGCATAAAAACGCACATTGACGCATTAACTCACGCGAACGCCTGCCTGCCTGCCATATTAGAACGCATCTGTGTAACATAGCAAATGTGTGTGTGTTTTTTCGTTGATGCGGATCCCTATTATTCAAAGCAACACATAATGCATTGCGTTTTACATGAAATACGCGGCGTATACGTAACATTTGTTGCATAGAACCCAAGAACATCCATGTACCATAACATATATACATATATATATGTATATATATGTACCATATATATCAGTGTCTCTTTGATGAAACTTCAGTTTGTAATTTTTTTGTACTAAGATTCTTTCAGTTTCTTTTTGAAGATTGTGGTTTTTAAAGAAATGTTTGTGTGGCGATTTTTAGCATGGAAAAAAATTAAAGAACAATTGCGGGTACGGACCCGCTGAAAATATTGCAGAAGTATTATGATGATTAATATTATTATTATTATTACTATTATTATTATTTTTAAAAATTTATTTTGGATAACATCAATAAAGTTTAAGGAACAATGCTCAAAAATCGTCATGTTGGCATCAAAGAAATAACAGAGGATCTCAACATCTCTTATGGATTAACAAATTGTGTGTACCAATCTATCGAATGGCGCTCCAAAAATGATCTGAAATTGAAATAACCTAAAGTTATTATGTAAGCCGAGGCTTATAAAAAGTGTATGAAAAATTGGATCAAGCTTTGACATGCCTATATTTTCTCCTGGTGATGAATTAGCCTAATTTAACGATAAAAAAATGTATATTAAAAACGAGAAAATTTTGTATATTTTGTCAGCTCGTGTCAAATGAGCATTATAAGCGCCGAGTACCCTACGATTCAATACCGCTCCACAAGCAGTCCTGGTACTCAAATAAAAATACTACTGTTTAGCTGCGAAATGTAGCCCCAATGCCTGTTTTATAAGATTTGAAATTTTAGTACCACCTTTGCAGAATCTTTTGTGTATCTAATACAAATTTTCATTTTTCTTAAAAAGTTTTCATTTCTGTTGTCCACTAAGTGTCCTTTCGCCAAATAAATATGTAATTAACGACACTCTCCTTCCGCGGACTAGAAAAATCATAAAATATACTCTATCTTACAGCTTCTTTTATTACCAGCTCAACAGGAATTTTATGAGCAGCAGATTACGCGAAAGTGTGATGATGACCCGAGCGCATTTCGCAACTGACCCAATTGTATGGAGTGTTTTGATTGATTCATCAACATTAACGCCAACAGGGACATTTAGAGTGGCATTCACTGACATTACCGCTCCCGATAGCTGCGAATCAACCCCGGAGCACACGCGTAGTCCATTTCGTTGACAGCTCATCAATCGTGAACATCTAAATTACTACACTAATATCCTCAGCAGTCAACATAAAAATATCGCATTGAAACTGATAATTTGTTTCAAATTGAATGACGCAATGTCTATAAGTTGTGTGAGGGGCGAACGATGCGAAGTAGAGCATGTGAGGGTTAGAATATTTCTCGAATAAAAATTTACGTTCTCAATTTTTACGATATTGGGACTATATATAATTGAAAAAGCGATTGTGCAAACAGTCCAGTAGTATTGCTAAGAGGTGTGAAATGATAAAGAATGTTAAGTGTACCAGTCGAGATTTATTTCGGAAATAAGCCGAAGTTTCAAATTTTTTATGTATATTGCTATTTTATTTTATTTATTCATTTGTACGCGCAGTATCTCTAAATAAAGTTCTGTGTCTTTTAATTAATAACAAGTCAGTTTGTGTTCGCTATACTTATATAAAAGTGTGTGAGACATGATATGTGAGTCTCTGCCATTAATAACCAAAACAATTAGTAAAAGAGAACAATAAATTAATGAATAGCGTTAGAGGCAGGGGAGGGCTGCTTGCTGAAAGAGTACTAGCTGATAAAGTTAAAGGAATTAATAAACCTCTGTAGGTCAAAATTAGGGTTATTTGACATTATTCATAGGTCATTAGAAATGTACAAATGCGGGCAATGAGGGCTTAAACTCTATATTGCCAAGTATTATCCTTGAGTTTATTACAGTGCTGAGATTGGACGAGACATTGTGAAGGGGAAGGGCACAAATACCCCAGGTCGCAGTGTATACCTCTAAAAATATATAATTCCATTACAATTTCATGTTTCTACCACACAACACTAAGCTTATTTCACGGAAAATAAAAGTATGACGGTAACAAATCTTCTTCTTAAAATAAAATGTTCGACAGCAAGCAAATCTTGTTTGCTGCTGATTTAGAAAAAGTTAATTTTTCTCTCGTAGCTTCAGACAATTGCTTTGTTATTTTTTGCAAACACTTCACTTCCGACATCTCCTCTCCTGATGTGCGGCCTTCGTTATCTTGGTTGTTGTCGATTTTGCGGTCTTTGTTTGCCCTTGCAATGATTTATTTTATTATTTTTCAGCAGCGTGCTGCCGCACTGTGCGGGACACCCACACTTTACACGGAGTACTCGCCGTCTTTGGCTACCTTTGCTTGTAGTGAGTAAATTGCTTGCAGCGCAATACATGCACAATGCCGCAACTGCAACATTACAACATTAGTAACATGCCTGATGACAACAACTGCAACATTCGCAATAATAATAGCAGCATAGCCAAGTGATTTCTCAACGTTTAGTACTACACTTTACTCAGCAGAAGTTCCTTACAAAGTTTTTGAAATTACTTACGAACGCCGCGGTGTGCCTACACACCCCCCTCCTGGTCTCATCCGTGCCAACCTGTATGCACACAAATATAAAGGCACTCACACACGCACAGGTATACATGTACACAGCATTTTCTTTCCGCTTACGAAAGCGAAAAACGCATGCCAGGCGATGGGTGTTGAACTGTGCGCCAGCGGGTGGCGGCGAGCGCGAACGGGCATTGGCAGACAGACGTTTGCGACGTTCACTTGCGAATAATTGAGGCATGCTTTAGGGCGTACCAGCACGTTTGCACGCTACATGCGCTGCTCAATCTGGAGAGGCCGACTTGCCGCGCTTTTGTGCTGCTCACTGTTGATCTTTTGCGTTTGCAGGCATTGCTCTTGTTGTTACTGTTTGCTATTATTGTTATTTTATACCCGTGTACACAGCGATGACAGGGTAGTATTAATTTGTTCTAAGTAATAGTTTCTGGCCAAAGTTGAACGTTGAGATACTCAAACATTTTCTGTAAGAAAAACTGTAATTTTACATTTGTAGATTTCTAATATGCCTAAGCGAATATATAGAGCACGATTGGCTTGAAGATTTTCGCTTTATCCAACGGGGTTTTCTCGCACATGCGTTGGGTTTGGCATGTTTACCACTGTTCCCTTTTGCTGTTTGCCCTAATGGCTTCTTTTTCACCGTTTGTTGAAACTGTAGAAGAAAATAGCTTCTACAAAAATATATATGCCATAGAGTATGCACATATGTATATATATTAGGGTGGAGCGCAAAAAAAAAATTTTTTTTTGCTTAGCCTGAGGGTAAAATCTGTAGATTATAAAAAATTAAAATTTTTGGACAAAACAAACAAAATTTTTTTCTTAACATCAAGAGGTTCAGTTCTAAAGTAAATTTCGAGTTAAAATTTTTTTTGGACAAGAAAAAATTATTTTCGGTTTAAACTCGTTACATTTATATAAAAATTACTGAATGTGACGTTTTTTGACTCAAAATTTATATCAACATTTACGGATGTTATCGTTTAAGATTTTTTTTTAAAACTCCAATAATGGCCACAAAATTTTGTTCTAAGTTAATAACTTTTAATTGGCGAGAAAGAGGACTCTCCACAGCTTCTAGAATACTTATCAAAAATGTTTAACGAAATAAAAATTTTAACTCGAAATTTACTTTAAAACTGAGTGGGTCGCCTCTAGATGTTAAAATTTTAATTTTTTTATAATCCACAAATTTTATCCTCAGGCTAAGCAAAACAAAAAATATAATATTTTTTCGCTCCACCGTAATGTATATATATCTTGGCTTTAGTAGCAGCATATCGCATTCAGTCGGTGTTTATGAAAACCTGCAGCATGAATGAGTAGATGAGGAGGACGCAAAATCGCTGCACATGGCTGTTGATATGATGGGACTTCATGAGGCCAGCAGTCCAAACAATAAGGGCGTATAATTAATTAACGCCATTTTTATAAGCATGTTAAAAAGTTTGTAATTAAAAAACGTGGTCTAAACATTGTTGCAGATGCTTGGTGTACAAATTTTGAAATACTGTTACACGAGCCGGGATATACGGACTACAATGTACTACAAGAAAGTCTTTACTATAACAGTCGGCAGCTTGACAAGCAATTTAGTGTATTAAAATTGTAAATTATCAACGGTTGATCATTTTATATTTAGCGGTGTTTTTGAAAAGAAATTTGGTATATTGAGTTCTCTGCAAGTCTTGCGAGTTTGCGTACTGTAGACTTTTAAAATTTTGGTTTTTCGAATACGTTTGTATCGTTTCTATCCAACTTTGGCTATCTAACCTGGCTCTAGTTAGCTTTGGTCTCTATTGGAATAACGAAATATATACTATGCAGCTATAAATTTAAGCAATTATACACGATAAAGTGATTCATGATAAAGGATGTTGCAATTGGTTTATTAGAGCGAGCGTAATATCTCCCGCAATGCTTTTAAATAGTGCGTCAGCCATTCGATTTTCCTGTTTTATTTTGAATTCAAAAAATTCAAAAGTGAAGAAACACAGATCACAAATCAGTTATGTTTCTTGTATGAGAACAATAAGTTAAATTAGTTAAAGAAAGTCTGCCAGCCTTTAATAGAAATCTGTGTTCTTTAACTAAGTATTTTTAATAGCTTTTTAATGTTCTCCATTTTGGCCTTAATTTATCGATTTCTTTACCGTTCTCAAACTGTCTCCCATTAAACGAAATAATTTCATTTTATTTAATTTCAGACTTGTAACGCAGTGGAATTCCCGCCAGCCATCGGCATTGCCAAAAATGAGCATGGTCCTATTGAACGCCGGCGTACAAATAACGGTGTCGCTGCTATGCGAGTATTAAATAAAATTCATTGCATTAATTAAGTGTGAAATCCAATAAAACTGTTTTGTTAAGCATTTTAACTACCAGTTGTGTCATTGAATGCAATTAGTTGCAAATTAGCAGGACATTGAAGCTGATGAACCAAACGAACTGATGAAAGTACAAAGGAGCTCAGCTTTCAATGAGCTATTCCAATGAGCAGTAACTACTGTACTTAAGTCAATCGAGCAGGCTGCTTTTAGATTACGCTGCGTACTTACAATTTTTTCCTTGAGCATTTGGCACTTCTTTGTCGTTGGCAAAGCCTTGCACAAAATCGACTCAGCTGCAAGGAAGCTCGACAAAGCGAAGAATGCCCGCTGATACATACTTAAGCACTATAAGCGAATAGCTACAAACACAAGCGCACAAATTTCTTGTATATATATACATAGTTACTGTGTGTGTGAGTAGCTACATTGACAGAGCATAAAATTGCAATGTAAAAGGGCGAATAGTAAGACTTTGAAGATTTGCTTGAGCAGCGTTTATGTAACATAAGACGCAAGATTGAGCTTAAGCCGATGACGTCGGAGCAGCTGCGTAGTGTTGTCGGCATAGAAACGCAGTTGGCTGTTAGCGATAATGAAGTTGCCATTCATTTGCTTGCGATTGTGTGAACAGTCGAATATGCGATGATGATGCTGGGGCTTCGACTACGCCGACTCATCATTTGTAGAAGCGGATTAAGTGCTTGAATGTGTGTAGAGAAAGAAATGAAAGAGTTTCTTTGCCTCATCACTTCCACATCTACTCTACACCACCGATTTCTACATGCAATTTAGTTTCGTCTGGCAGCAGTAAAGTCAATGCATGATGGCACTATCGTTGCTATTGCTGGCGAAATCCTTTCGAAAGTGCGGCAGTGCCTTCCCTGTCCATGTCGGCAACTACAATGATGTGCTTAGTGCACAATGTAAAAGCGCACTTGAAAGCCGTTGATAGTTTGACAGGCACTGACAAGCGAGAGAAAGAGAGACGGAGAGACGGTGAGAGTGTATTGCAGCTTAGTTTTTAAATCAGTGAAGGATTTGACATGTTCGAAAAAAGTGCAACAGTTGCTCAAACGCATTTTTATATTACACCAGCTTGTAATTAAGCTTTCACACGAACGCTCTAATGCGTGAGCGCGCTCTGACATATGTATAGCTTGCTTCTATGCTTCTATGCTCATACGTATATACATATGTACATGATTACAGTTATGTATGTGCCAAATTAATGATACCTGTGTGCACTTTGCGCGACTGTACAGCCGCCCATTCAATGCGGATGAAAGCGGTCTGCCACTCACACACATACGCACAAACACAAAGGTACTTATGCACACATATCTACATACTTAGCTGTACAAAAAAAAAAGCCTAAAACTTGCTTGCAACTTGACATTTCTATAGACGGAAATTTAATTGCTGTCGTTTTTTGTTGTTGCTGCGATAGGTAAGGGAATCATAAGGCATTAGTGCTGACATTATCTGCTTACTCAAGCTTTCCTTTCTTTCGAGATTCGTAGTATGGTTGATAAGATTTAGGTTGCAGTTCTGGCCAGGCTATGTAGTGAGTGGTCAATTATATTGGAGATTTCAGATTTTAGCGCTCAGTACTTGCAAATATTTGAATTAAAAAAGGAGTACTGTGTGAACATAGAAAATTTGACGTTTTTGACCTCTTGTAGATTACTTTATACTCCAAATTTCAATTTAAAAAAAATTAAAAAAACTATAATACGTTTTACCAATAAAAACAAACTGAATTTAATCGGTCTGGTTAGTAGCTATATGATATAGTATCTGTATATCGCTCTGAACAATTTGTTGGGAGATTGTACCGTTGTGAAGATAATTCCTGAAATAACTTTTTTTTCATAGATTATGACTGTAGCCAAAGCTTGGCAGCCAAGCAGGAGAAGGTGGGAGATGCTAAAAGCGAAGCTGCCAGTAGTGGGTCAGCCAGAGAGTGGCCTTCCTTCAGGATTGATGACCCGGCAAAAGCAAAGTATGCAGAGAGGCGACGCGCTGCATACCTGTTGAAGAAGGTGGAGCTGCAACCGCCAAGCAATGAGGAGCTCACAAAGGAGCTCCAAGAATCCATTGATTGCGCGAGAGCTGTCCTACCTAACTTCAAACTAGAAGCGCCGGTAGTGGCAACAAAAAGACAAAGGTCCGCTGAAGAGGCTAAGCCGTCAGCAAAGAGACCGAAAACTAAGGGCGTGATGCCCGTAAGATCTTTTGCTGATGTGGCCCGAAACCGCATTGTCATTGGTGTGCTGGATGAGGGTGATCCCGAAGGAAAAATCCCCAGAGCCCAATGGAAATGGGTGCAAGCCGCACTGACGAATGTGGCTTTGGAAGTGCTACTTAGCAATCCAGGTCCACCCCCGTCATGTGCGGATGCTGGATGGTATCAAGGGCAAATAAAGATGATAGCGTGTGACGACGAGAGATCGGTCCAGCTATATAAAGCAGCAATATCTAAAGTGGGAGAGGTCTACCCCGGAGCCAAATTGGTGGCGGTAGACAGGAAAGATATCCCATCCCGACCGAGAGCAAGGGTATGGATCCCGGCTACACCATCGCAGCCGGACCAAATAATGCAGCTCATAAGAGCCTGCAACCCAAATCTGCCAACGGAGGGATGGAGGTTCGTTAAGGCCTTTGACGACCCCGCAGCAGAATCTGGAGTGGAGACGAAGCGAGCCACAATGCAGATTCTGCTGCTTCTAACAAAAGAATCCGTAGAACCGCTAGCGAAAAGTGGCGGAGAGATCAACTACGGATTCACAAAAGTAAGGGTCATGACCTACAAATCAGACGCCGATGCAGGAGAAAACTTGGCATCGGAATCGGAGTGCGAAGTCGAGGAAGATCCAGTGGAGTCCTCGAGCGACGCAGAGATCACGGATCAAGGTGAGTGTACTTCGGGGTCTGAACTTGCGGACAGACTCTCTAAACTCTACACTGAGAGTGAGCTTTTAAGCGACTCTCATGATGATGCAGAGAAGACCATAACTAATGCGTCTTCTCCAAATTAATTTACACCACAGCAAACTAGCGTCTCTAGCCCTAGTTAACCGCATGGCAGAAGAACGGCCTGACTTTGTCCTCATTCAGGAGCCATGGGTTAACGGAGGGCGTATCTGCGGTCTGAGGACACCAGGTTACAATCTATACGCGAATGGTTGTGTAGGTAAGCCAAGGACATGTATATTGGCTAACAAAAAGCTTAATGTCTTTTTATTACACAATTACAGTAGTAACGACACTACGGTAGTAAGCTGGGAGACGAGCAAGAGGAAATACCGGCTCGCATCATGCTACATGCCGTACGACGAGGTAGCAGTACCATCGCAGCTGTTCAAGGAGCTGGTACGAGACGCCGAAGCATCCAAGTGTTCGATCATACTTGGATGCGACTCCAATGCGCACCATAATCTATGGGGAAGCACGGACATTAATGAAAGGGGTGAGTTGCTCTTTAATTATCTAATAGGAAGTAAGCTTCTGTTATGTAACAAAGGTAGTATGCCAACATTTATAACCAGAAACCGACAGGAAGTATTAGATATAACACTGGTATCGGAAGAACTGGTGGATAAAATAACACATTGGAGGGTATTGGAAGAACACTCCTTCTCAGACCACCGCTACATTGAGTGTATAATTGAAGAAAATGTAGTTAGGGAAGAGAAATTCAGGAATCATAGGAAAACGAACTGGCAGATGCACATGCAGGAGCTAAAAAAGCGTATTCCTATGATTCCACCATTCCAACCGGAAAAGAAAGAGGACCTAGACATCCTTGTTAAACGATTCACAGAGTCTTGTCGTCAAGCACTAGAGGTAGCTTGTCCATTAACACACAGTAGGGGAAGAATTAGACCTCCTTGGTGGACCCCAATACTTAAAAACATGCAGAAGAATTGCAGAAGGCAATTCAATTCTGCCAAACTATCCCAAGAAGATATAGAGTGGGATAACTATCACAACCACCTTCGGGCATACAAAAAGGAGGTAAGAAAAGCAAAAAGGAATTCGTGGAAATCCTTTTGCAACGATATCGAAGATACAGCAGAAGTGTCCCGACTGAGAAAGATAATGACACAGTCGAAACACAGCATCGGATACCTTCAGAAGCCAGATCACAGCTGGACGGAATCCAGTAAAGAGACTCTGGGCCTACTAATGAACACTCACTTCCCAGACAGTTCCGAGAACCTCACAGGGGGGCATATAATGGGGAGTGAAGTAAGCTCAGAGACCCCTCCGCTAGACATAGTGTCAGATGACAATGTTTATTGGGCAATAGGCAGCTTCAAGCCTTATAAAACGCCGGGACCAGACGGTCTATTCCCGGCCCAGTTACAGCAATCCTTGAGCTACACAATAAACTGGATAACAACCATGTTTAGAGGGGCGCTGAAATTGAGCTATATTCCCTCGACATGGAGGGAAGTTAAGGTGATATATATCCCAAAGGCGGGCAAAAGCTCACATATTAATCCAAAGGATTTTAGACCAATTAGTCTTTCATCATTTCTCTTAAAAACGCTGGAAAGACTAATAGAAATACATATAAAGGACATACTAAACCCAAGAAAAATGGCAGTTTTGCAGCATGCGTACTCGAAGGGTAGATCCACAGAAACGGCATTAAGCTCAGTGGTAGCAGAGATTGAAAAATCTCTGGAAATAAAAGAATACACCCTCGTAGCCTTCCTAGACATAGAAGGTGCCTTTAACAACATCCAGCCAAAGGCCATATTGAGCGCGCTTAAAGATCTGGGCATATTTGAGCCTCTCCGGAAATTAATTGAACAGATGCTCTTGGGCAGGTCAATTATTTCAACGCTGGGAGCTTCAACGATGTACAGATCTGTCCGAAGGGGTACACCCCAAGGAGGCGTGTTATCCCCACTTCTCTGGGTCCTGACAATGAATAAAATGCTTGTGGACCTAGAAAAGAAGGGGATACATGTTGTGGCCTACGCTGATGATGTGGCAGTCTCGGTTAGGGGCAAGTTCCCGAACACCCTCGCTAGTCTCATGCAGACAATACTAAACGAGATTAATCGATGGGCCGTATCATGCGGACTGAATTTAAATGCTAGCAAGACAGAACTAGTATTGTTTACTAAAAAACACAGAACTCCCGAAATCACGCCGCCATTTTTAAATGGCACCAGGCTAACGATAGGGGATAAAGCAAGCTACTTGGGACTAATTTTGGACAGGAAGCTTTCTTGGAAACAAAACCTGGAAGCGAGGGTAAAGAAAGCTGCTACAGCGCTTTACACATGTAAAAGAATGGTGGGGCCCAGGTGGGGACTGACACCTCGGGTGGCTCACTGGCTGTACACAGCAATTGTAAGGCCGATCATGACCTACGGGATAGTAGTATGGTGGCCAATTACAGAAAAGAAATATGCGATTAGAAGCATGGAAAGTATACAAAGAGCAGCTAGTATTTGCATCAGTGGAGCTCTCAGAACTACGCCAAGCCAGGCACTCAACATAATTTTACACTTGCTGCCAACAGACTTATATTGTAAGCAAATGGCAGCGAAGTCAGCTCTAAGACTGCGGGAAGCCTCCCTATTAGTCGCCTGTAACAAGGGACATTCTAAGATACTTAGGAAGTTCCCGGTTCTTCCCATAACTACGGATATTCGCAATCCGGTGGAGCTGAACCTAAATCCGGTCCTCAATATTACCTTTCCCTCCAGAGAGGAGTGGGAACGGGATGTAGTGGACAAGGAAGAAGGGATTAGCTTCTATACGGATGGTTCCAAACTGGATAACCGAGTAGGCGGCGGTGTCTTCTCGGCTAAATTAGATACCAAAATCGCCTTCCGGTTACCAGACCACTGTAGTGTCTTCCAAGCAGAGGTCACTGCAATTAAAGAAAGCCTTCTTGTACTAACAAAAAGCGTAATAACAACAAGAAGTGTATTTATATATACAGACAGCCAAGCGGCTTTGAAATCTCTGATGTCTCATAGGATTTCGTCGAAGACAGTGAAGGATTGCCATGATCTTCTGGCGGATCTGTCATCCTATTTCACTATAAATCTGCAATGGGTTCCAGGACACAGTGACATCCCTGGTAACTGCGTAGCAGATGAACTAGCCAGAGCAGGCACCACCCTACAACTAGATCCTGGTAAGGTGGACATAAATATGCCTCTGGCTACGTGTAGATACCTAATCGACAAACATGTCATTAATATAGCCGAGTGTCAGTGGAATCAATCCCTGACCTGCTCAACCAGCAGGCAAACGTGGCAAGAATGGAATATGAGCCGCACATGCCGACTATTAAAATTCAAGAGGAATGATATAAGAACTCTCGTAGGAGTACTAACAGGCCACTGTCTAATAGGCAGACATGCAAGTAGACTTGGCGCGCCATATAACGACTATTGCAGAAGCTGTCAGGAAGTAGAAGAGGAGGAGACCATTAGACATCTTCTGTGCGATTGCGCAGCACTATATAGGAAAAGAATCGCAACCATGGGTCGTGGGTTTCTTGACGACGTCTCGGAGGTTGCACAGATAAAACTTGTCACACTGATGAAGTTCATCAGAAGTACGGGGTGGTTCAGAGAGGAACCAGTAGAGTGAGGGGATCACAGTCCCAGTGGTATCACAATGGGCCTCCTAAAGGCCTAAGTGTGTCGAATGACAGCCACTTTACCTACCTACCTACCTTATGACTATATTTGAACACTGATTAATGAATTTCAAGGTTGAGGAAATGTTTAAGATACTTTTGATTAAAAATTTGGTGGTGTCATGAACTTTTAAAAGCACCGTTGGCATGATTTACTAGTACGACAAGTTTTGCGTTTGCATTAGAACATTTTGAACTTGCAAATAGTTACCGCAAAAACAACTCAATCTATTTAGATTAAATTAAAAATTGAGCGCGATAAAAACTACCATTTGCGCATACAACTTAATTCACCTCCAATACGTTAAGCTTATCAAATCAACCATCACCATATTGATATATTAGAGCTTTGTAAGTTTTGGTGTTAGTTTCACAAACCTCTCAATAAAGGGGACAGTTTATGGTATTTAAACATGTGGCTACCTTGTTACTCTATGCGCTAATAGATATCCAATCTCAAGAGCAAATAGTTGCTAAACATAACCACTCAGTGTTATTCTATGGGCATACGATAGCTTCGCTAGCTTTCCAAGGTTGCTTAAATATGAGATTTTAACTCGGCGCATGATTGCACATTGACATTCATAGCAATTTTATCATTGAGAAATGCATTTTTTATGTTGCTGTTGTTGAATTTCAATACGAACGTGTAGTTGATCGGGCGTGAACGGCTTAGTGGCATAAAACGCATCAATGATTGCATATGAAAAAAGATGCGATAGCTTTAAGTGCATAAGCTTTACTAATTCATGTAAACGCAATGTGATTTTTAATTTGACAATTAATATTACAAGAAGTATATTTTAAAATGTAATTGATTAAAAAACCAGTGGCGCTCTGGAAATGAACATTTTGTTTATTCAAATGTTCACTTCTGAGGCATTGCTGATTTTCCATATACTACTATAACGATCTGGCTTTTGCACACTTATTTTGGAAATTGCTCAAATTAGTTTATAACAAAGGCCCGCATTTGAAAGGGTTGCCTGCTGTCAGCAGCATAGCTCTCGTAGTTCATCACTGACTTGGGATTCAAATGAGTGGTTGACAACCCACCCTCGTGCATATATGGGAATGTAGAGCATATATGTCTACTATATTGATACCTTTAGTGAATCGTCATTATCACAACTCGGTAAAAACTCAAGTCAGTATGTATGATTGATCATGCATACGTTTAAGTTTCATATGGTGGCATTTTGCAGTTTGCAGGGAAATGCAATCGCCTCAATGAAATACAATATATATACTCAAGTATAGAAGAAAATTGGAAAACTGCATAGATCGAGCCACAGCATATAAATATAGAGCGGCCCAGTGCATTAGGCACAGTTCTCTTTAATCGCTTTCGGTGTTCGGTCATAGTATTCTGTCTTACGCATTTAGTCGTTTATCAGCATGCGTGGATTTACCGTAGTCTTAGCTGTGTTGGTCGCACTGGCTTTCCTCTATCAAAGTGAAGCAGCGGCTATTGATGAGCCATCTCCCGCAGCCGCAGAGGAGTCCAAAGCAGCAACTAATCTCTTAGACGTAGACGCGGGCGGCGAGCATAGCAGCGACTCGCAGAGGTCGGCCCGTCAATATGGCTACGGATGGTCGTATGGTTGGGGTCAGCCGTGGAGCTACTACAGTAACAGCTGGAGCCGCCCATGGGGTGGCTACGGTTGGGGTGCTTGGGGCGGTTATGGTGGGGGCTGGGGCCGCCCATGGAATTACTGGGGTTGAATTAAAGTAATGTTGTCATAATTTGCACCTTGCGTGAAATATGTGATTAAGATCAGAATTGGAGAAAAATATGGCTTGTAATTATTGAATATGACAACTAACGCTTTGAATTGAGCAATATATGTAAATTCATATACATATGTACATAAATAAAAATTGGTTTTGATTGGAATTCTGTAAGCTTATGTATTTCGTGCACATAGATTGGTAGGTACGCAGATTAGAAATGATATATGTTTGTGGTTTTCAAATCTTAGGTCACCTACAGTATATTTACTGATTTACTTAGTTCAGCCCAAAGTAGCTGAGGGCGTGTCGCTTCGGGTGTTTGAAACCGCAGAAATTAATTGCAACAATAAACTCTTTCCAAAACATTAGTTTGTTTATGAACTGTAACCCGAAAGCCTGACGTTTGAGTATTTACATTCCTCAATAAAAATGCAAATTTAAACAAATTTATAGAACTTTCACGAAATACGTTGCATTTAATTTTTGCTACAAAACTCGCTGTCTTTCAATTGGGTAAGACAGTGCTGCAGCACTGCTGAATGTCGATGACCTTTTTCAATTAACAAATGAAAATTGTGTGACAATATGAATGTGTTTATTTAAAATTATTAAATATTATATAATTGGTTAAAAAAGTAGAGAAAAAGTCGTATGATCTTTATTCATATGAGTTTGTGTGTTGAAGTGTAAAGTTGAGTTGAGTGATTTATGGCTTAAAATTTCTATTGAATCACATAAATTAATTGATGCCAATTTGTAACAAGTTCATTGTTTCCGTTTCCTATTATTGAGCTTCCGTCATTATAGCTTTAACCCTGTAGTGAATTCGGCTGTTCTTACTATTAAAATAAACTTTTGTATTCAAAATTATCCGCTACTGAGAAAAATTATGTTTAAAATAAGCGTTCCTCTTGACTTAGTTATTCGTACAGCTTGCTTAAGGAAATGAAGGTTATTATTTTAGATATAGCACCTACTGGTTGTGTGAACATACCGAATGCTAAGAAGAGTAAAATGTCCTTATGCTGCTTTTGTAACGACTTTGTTTAGCATTAAATTACAATGAAATTTACTGACCAAGCATGGCGGTAAACGCAAATTGCCAAATGGCTGAATGTGGCGATCTTGTTAGTGCAACGAGTGACCGAATTTGCAGCGTCATCATTTATTAACAATGCAACCCTGCTGGCTGTTACTATGACCACCAGTGACGACAATGCAAACCGACAAATCACAAATTGCAAATTTGCAAATGAAAATCAAATTATTGAAGTGAAAAACGACATACGACTTTTATCGTTGTTATTGGACATCATCAACAGACAGTCTGGCCAACACATCCTGCATGCACCGCACACACTCATTGTACACGCATACAGGCGGAACCTCTATTTATTTACTCATTCATAACATATGTATGTAGACGAGGCAACCAAAATATAAAAGCCGCATCTATGCAGAGGTTGAGTAGTTTGAGCGAAATCATTTCCATTCCAAGCAGAAATAGGCAAAAACCCAGCGATGCAATCAAGTGGTGAAACACTGATAAATGCGAATATTTATGACCAACATTAGATTTGCTTGGATACAGCTTTATGCGCATGTAATTGTATATTATGCGGTTCCGAGTTATTTATATGTGTAAATAAACATTGAATATTTTTCGGCAAATAATTTCAATGAACAAGCCAAACAGCTAAAATTTCCCAACAAATAACAAACGCAGAGTATACTGATTAATAATCGCATCATTTGAATAC
This sequence comes from Bactrocera oleae, assembly GCF_042242935.1. Lineage (NCBI taxonomy): Eukaryota > Metazoa > Arthropoda > Insecta > Diptera > Tephritidae > Bactrocera > Bactrocera oleae. The sequence continues at coordinate 97,498,324 of NC_091536.1, forward strand.
TTACAGTTCAGCTTAGCTCTTTGTACATCTCAGAAGTAGAGTTTAGGGTGTAAATAAAATACTGAAATACATAACATTCAACTATTCCTGCTCAAACCCCAAAAAATGAAATATAAAGTTCCAATCTCTTGTTGAAAATAGCCATTGTCGCGATTAAATGGTTAAAGTTTAGGCAATAGACTATAAATATATAACATACAAGTAGATGGTTTAAAAATTAGCTGAAGCTCACTTAGATGCGCTGCTTCAACGCCTGTTGAAGAACGACCTCTGTGTACTAAAAAAAGTTGCTCTAATAGTTCAGAGTCACTTTATTATTTAATAGTACGAATAGAAAATATTTAACCATATCAACACTCTACATACGAGTATGCACATACAATTAACAAGTATTCACTACATTGATAATCGACTTGGATATTGGAGGTAATAATACCTTGAGTTAAATAACCCTAATACCCTGACTTTTTTTTTAAATATATATGAGTGTTCAGAATTTCAAATCAGGAACTTATTGTATTTTATTTCAATTAAGCTCGTAATTTTTAACAATTTCCTTGCCTTGGCTTTAATTCTTTGAGCACACATACAGCATAAATTTGCTTATATGTATTTTTTCTTACAAGCATTATACTTGTATAACGAAATATGCAGTGAAATGAAAAATGCTTGTAATGCAGTACAATTGACTAAGTAAGTATTAGACATAGTATTTTGCCATATGCAAAGTAGTCGACTTTAAAAAAGCAATTAACTTGGAATCAGTAGATTTCATTGTTAATGCTTTATTTCTTGAAGATTAATAATTGTTTAGAGTACCTTTTGAAATTGGTAAAATTTTCGGTCGACATTTAGACGCACTCACCCTTTTTAATATACAATACATTCAGCAAAATAAAGCTAAATATTTTTATTACACATTTGAATTAATTAATTTTTATTCGTTGACATTTCGTTTGAAACGTAAGTTTGGAGAAATAATCAAACGACCGCTGGATGACTCTATTTCTAAAATACCAAATTTTTTATTAAGCCATACATATTTTCTAGCTTTAACCGTGAACTTTTTAATTAAATAAATCATCACAAAATTGTGCAATAAAATACGAAAAGCTTTTTCAAACTAATCTCGAATTTTTTACATTATATTAAACAATTTCAACCTTGGATATAGTGCTTTCTATAGAACGGTAGTTGTCTCCTAGGCGCTTTATAGCGACGGAGATATGGGTAGTTAAATCAGGGGTAGTAATAACCACCAAAGTGGATACGATATACGAGTATTCCGTTACCGCTTTAATAGCCTCTATGAGAACGTAGCAATGATCTGCGGTAGCATTCCACTTCTGCCGTTGAATCCTTGATGTCAGCCGAGTAAGATGGGGCATTTACAGTATTGTATAAATTCAGATGATTTGGTGCACTTGATTGACTACTGCTTGAGTACACAGTTTGGCTACGCTTTTCCGCAGTCATTGAATAAAACTTAACCGAAGCGGAGCTGGGCACCGGCCCACTGGCTGCTGGCTGCTGGCTCCGCGTATATCGTTGCAGTGCGAGTATACATATATGATAGATGCAACTCTGTTTAAAAAAATTTTGTTTTACAAGCCATATTGGTATGAAAATACTACGATATTGTAGCTAATGTATATATCCTCTAAGTATCTCAAGACGCCTTGCCATATGTACATCAATATGGCAACTAATGAAAATGTTGATATATTGCTTTGAGATTTTTAAGAATATTCTCCAGTCTAGTCATATTTGCTGAATTAATTTTGTAGCGAAATCGTATTTGTCCCGCCTTTTTGTTGAACTCATTCGCATTTTGTCGCGCAGGTTAAAACATTCCTATGAACCAAACAAACAAGTTCTTATCTTCATTCATTGATTCACCTCTCGCTAACGATCATAAAAATTTGAGTAAATATTTATGGGGAATGTTTATTTGTTGGCAGCTGACAGATGCCTTTTAAGGCTATAACTGGCTCATCACGTTTTACTATATGTATCTATATTTATAGTAAATACACTTCCGAAAAGAATAAATGAAGGAAGCTAAGACCACGTTTGTTTCGTGTACACAGTATACGAGTATATAGTGTATTGTTTATTTTTTGAGTATTCGGTAATTGAATCAAATTTCTTAACTTGTACTTTCACTTATTCAAATTAGGACTGTAAATAAACAATTTTAGAAAAATGACAGAATAATTCATACTTACATACTTTGTGGTAATATTCCATTTTCCAATCTTATTTAATACTTAAATATTTGTGCTACGTAGTAAAATAGTTTGGTTCACCTAACGGTTGTCTGTATCACTTAAAACTAAACGAGACAAATATGGAGTTATATATATATATATTATATATAAATGATCAGGATGAGGTTGAAATCCGAATGTCTGTCTGTCCGTCCGTCCGTCTGCATATGCAAGCTGTAACTTGAGTAAAAATTTAGAGATATTTATGAAACTTGGTACACGTGTTTCTTGTCAAAAAAGTGAGAACGCATACGTAGATGGGCGTAATCGGACCACTGCCACGCCCACAAAACGCAATTAAACGAAAATTTATAAAATGACACCTAATTACCAAAAGTTGACTAAAACTATTCAAGTCCCCAGAGACTGAATATGTGTACCTCAGTTCCTACAGCGAAAATTTTATCGAAAATATGGACAATATGCTATTATAGAAATTCGAAGAGAATCCTTTTCTGATACTAATTTGTCTGTATGTCAAAAAAGAGCTGTATCGGGTCAATAATTACTTCAGCCTCCATTTACCTAATAGAAAGATTTTCTAACAAACGGCTGATTTTATATCGCAAGTATTGGAAAATAGGTAAGATACCTAAGCAAAATTGACTCATCGTATAATATTAGATAGACTCTAGTTTAATGCCGAAAATATGTAAATTTGGCCCACAAATTACCCAAAATACCACATACTACAAATAATGATTTTCTAACAAAACTTATGCACCTAAAGATATTTCCCTGGCTTTGACCCAGGCAAGTTGAAAGTGTATGAAATGTTCGGTTACTGATTTATACATATTGTAGTGATTGCTTTCAGTTCGGTTATTGAAAAAAAGGTATTTTAGATATAAAGCATATACAGTAGTAATGAAAGTGAGTGAATACTTGACATGTTGTATAAGGTAAGAAAAATGACGGCACAATTCACAATTGATGATATCATTGCAAACGCTTTACAATATAATTTTGGCAAATGTATATAAAAACGCATTTAGTTCTTGCAAAATTAAGTAACTCAATATATTCCAAATTTTATACATAACTTGTACTTAGTTTTATATCTAGTACTGTAAACTCATGATACCATAGCAGATTGTTAAGGTTATTTCACTCCGTTAAATATTCGACCAATTTTGTCAAATTATTTTTATACCCTGATCAGGGTATATTAAGTCTGGCTCGAAGTTTTTAACACGCAGAATAAAACGTCGGAAAACCTATAAAATATATATTGTACATAAATAATCAGTATGACGAGCTGAGTTGATTTAGCCATGTCCGTCTCTCCGTCTGGCAGTATATAAGCGAACCCTCAGTTTTTGATATATCGATCTGAAATTTTGCACACGTTCTTTTCTCCCTAAGAAGCTGCTCATTTATTGGAGCCGCCCCTATCGGATCTTTATAGCATATAGCTGCCATACAAACTGAATGAACGTAATCAAGTTCTTGTATGGAAAATTTTTTTATTTGATGAGATATCTTCACGAAATTTGTCGTGATGGTAAAATCTCTGAATAAAATGTATATATTGTAGCTGTCATACAAACTGCACGATGGGAATTAAGTCTTGTTTGAAAACTTTTTTATTTGTGAAGAGTATTATAGTTTCGGTGCAACCGAAGTTAACGTTTTTTCTTGTTTTTACTGAATATTGATTGATTTGGGCGAGTTCATTGCACGGTTTGATTAATGCATGTCTAGTCTGGATATACCCAGACTAATCTTTTATCATTTTCTCTTCTTAATATTAATAATTACAGTCATCGTTTGTTCCAAATAATTTTGTTTTCAAATATGTAAAATAGCACTTAGCAACAATATTAGTAGCTGCAATTGAAAAAAATGTTTGGCATGCAATTTGTGAAGCATAAAAGATCTTCGTAACATCACTGAGATGCACGCTTGACGATTAGACGACTCCCAGTTACAAATTATAATTATTTAATATACAAATCCTGTCCAATCATAATGCGCGCTGTGTTATTGCTTTTGGTGATCAGCTTTATTGTTTGACTTAATTGGCCAAAAGCAGCCGCAGCAGCAGACGAGGAAGTCGATGTTGATGCTGGCGCTGGGCATACTATGGACGTCGTTATGGCAGATATGGAAGTTATGGTGGATATGGATATCACGGATATGGTCGTCGTTACGGACGTCGCTATTATGGTTGAAAAGATGTTTTTCAACGCAATCGATTGTTCCACACTAAAAAGTTATGCATTTATGCAAGTTATGCAAATATTTATTTTTTCAGTTAAAATCGATCATTTGGTAGACATGCAAGTTATCGCTACTATATTTCTTCCCATTAAAAGCTCAACTGGCATAATGAGCACTTTAATCGAGTTTTATTAGATTTTAATTGAGTGCAATGGCTTTAAATGCAAATAACCTTTTTGCCTTCAGTGAAAAATTAAATAGAAAATACAAATATCATTTTTGAATAATATGTTATTCTCCCAAAATAAATTGAGAGTTGCTTCTATTTATACAACAAAACCCGCTAATAACTCCGATTAAACATCAACTGAAAGGTGAATCTTCGATTACCGTTGATCAATAACAACAACAGCGTGTTGTCAACGAATCATTATACTTAAATTGGCACTAAATACTCAATTCTTATACACAAATTAATTTGTTTGATTATTTATTTATTTCTGTATGCAAGCTAACACGAAGTATGTAAATATTTAGCTAAAAAAAATTCCAATAATGCATGTTTGTATGTCCATTTAAGAAACTTATATGTATATATTGTATGTTGGGGATATTCTCCAAATCAAAATCACCAAAGCTGAGTCAGTCAAACTTTCAAAGTAGTAAATCAGAAAATATTTTCCGTAAACTCTAGTTAATTATTGGCTTATCAAGGTGCGTGCATACTTAGAGATCCAATCCTCCTTTGTATTATGGGTTTGTTGTTATTTTTAAAATACACATACATGCATACATATATGTAACTTATTTTTCACGTTTTATGATGTTTACGATAAAATTTGTTTGGAAAATTTCCGCATGCTACGTTTCGCATATAAAACGAGCGTTATAAGCCGCAGAAATTGTGACTAGCGCTCATTTCAAAATAAGCCCTCATTGTGTAAATTTGAAAACTCACTGACTTGTTGTGTATATTGCCTGTGGAAGAACGCTATATAAATCTAAGTGCTTTTGAAAAATCCTTCGTTTGTAAAAATGTTTGCCAGAATCGCCGTTACGTTATTTCTCATCTTTCTCGTGTTGTTGTGCCAGCTGTTTGCAGTTCAGGCGCGCAGATTGGCGCTGAGACCCGAAGTGGCTGTGCTGGAGCAATCCTTGCTGGAAAATAATGTAGCAGATGACAGCAGCTCATATTACTATGGTTAAAGGAAGCAAATAACATTTTCTTTTTGCAGCATTTAAACAAATTGTACAATAATATTTTAAAGTCTGACATATATTTAGTCGTAAAAATGCAATATTTATTTGTGCGACTTTATGAAACCTAAATATTTTGACTGTTTTTACATAAATTTACAATAAAATGTTATTTAGCAAATAAATAAATAAATTGTGTTTATATTCTAGTAACTCTGATTTATATTGAGATATACCATATTGTACATAGCTAGATATTTGCGATAGCCTGTGCCAATTAATTCTTAAAGACACATATAACTAGCTCTCTTGGAGGCAGCTAAGTTTAATAATTTTTTTTTCCATTCCACACCCCAGTGAACAATGTCAAATTAATATTCTATTATCAGCAAACAAGATTAATGATTGCAAATAACAGAAACTGCTTTTAGATGTACATAGATATGTATGTATGTGCATTCGCACATACGTCGTTTATTAAAAATTAGCCGCCCAGAAGTTCATTTTTTTAAATAAAACGTTACCAAGCAAAAGTAGTTAAAAAACAAAGAGGAATACACAAGTAATAAGAATTTACCCCCTCCACCTACAAAATATGCACACACAGCTTGCTTCGAAACTTGATTTTCGCTTAAATGGTCTATTATTGTGTTTAGAAATCTCAGTTGATGAAATTAAAAAAAATTATTTTACTGTTTTCTAATTGTTATTTCACAAATATTGTGATGGCTTCAAGTAATTCAGGTAAAATTTGTTGTATTCTAATATATTTCAAAAGTGTTAACTTCATTTTGTAGTAAAGGTTCCATTTTGAAGGAGGGTTTGTAAGAATTTTTTTAAGCTGTTGCTTTTATCACGTGCTTTGAGCGCGGCACCGAAACAAGAAATTCCGTAACAGAAATAAACCTAACACGATCATAAATTATGCGCAAAATGTTTGCAGAATTTTAGGCGTAGTTTAGCATACCTCAAGCGGAACAAATCAATTGAAGAGACAGCAGGGTGATTCAAAAATAATAATATTAGTTCAAGTAAAAAGTTCGTTCGGTTTTTATCTAAGAGATGGCGTTATTGTCCATAGTACTAGTGTTACGTGTCGCATCATGTCATACTATACGGCGCTGAAAACGAGTTTATTCGCGCTAAAAGTTTGTCTTTGACAGTTTTTCGATTGATTTACTCAGTTCGTTGTTAATTTAGTTCATGGGCCCGATACTGTAAACGAAAGTGTAGCACAAAAGTGATTTGCTAGGTACGATGTCAAAGATGCACCACGCGTCGGGAGGCCCGTCGTGGAAAATTGCGATAAATAGTGGAAACAAACCGTCACGTGAGCACTTATTTAATTGCTGAGGAACTTATTTAATTGCTGAGGAACTAAAGAAAAGCCAGAAAACCGTTTGGAACCATTTGCATAACCTTGGATTCATGATGGACCGAATTTCCATCTGCTGAATCGCAACAAAATCGACCCGTTTCTGAAGCGGATTGTGACTGGCGATGAAAAATGGGTCACTTATGACAACATCGAGCGCAAGCAGTCGTGGTCAAAGCTCAGGGAAGCGGCCCAGATGGTGGCCAAGACCTGGTTGGCAACAAGTTTACGAACAAAACGGCGCATATTTGACTTAAATCGGACAAATGTACACAAAGTTATCATCTTTTGAAAAATCAATAAAAAACCGAACGAACTTTTTACTTTACCTAATATTTAAGAATTAATTTTTTTAATGGCAAATAAAAATATAGAATTTAAATAAATGATTCAATATTCGGAGTCATAATATTTGTAACATTTTTATAACAATATTTTGGTACATAGCTACCGCACCTTTTGGAACAGAGTCTCGTTTGAATTGAGCCATACAATTGAAATTATGCATTTCAATCGGATTATTATGAATGGTAATAAATTTCCACTTATCTTGGCTGACAATTTCAACATCAACTTCGTTGATAAAATATCATATTCTTTCAGAAAAGTTGAATTTGAAAATGAATAACGATCTACAAAAATCCACGACAAAATATAGGACCACCCTTGACGCGGTATTTTCCAGATATTTAGAGAATATCAAGTCTCAAACTTTTCTTTCTTATTTCAGTTACCATAAACCTATAGTTTCAATGATAAAAATTGCTGAACAACCTACAAGTATTATGAGATAATAAAAATATTTTGAGCAGTATTAACTTCTTATCATTCAATAAAAAAAAACATTTGTTTTCTTATCGATCATCACGCTCAATAAGTGTAACTTGAATTAATATCAAAGAAAAACTTACATTATTGCATAAGTTGCTAAAAAATGATATGCAATAGCTTTACCGCGGCAGTCCCCGAGTGCCACACGTACTATTTTTATTTTTTGTTAATTTTCTTGTTCAATTACAATTTAGTTATATTATCGCCTGCTTAATATTTATTTTAGTTTTAAATATTTTACGTATATTTGCTAGCTTACGACACATAATTTAAGTGCGGATTGCTGCGAATGTCCAACTTGAAGTTTTTTTCAGATTGGAAGTCATCAAAAAATAAAATACAATTTTTGTTTAAAATGTTCTAAAGTGCATATTTTTTGGCTTAAGGTACCTCTGACGTAGAAATAGGTACCCGACATTATCTTTAAGATAAATTTCAGCTGCAAATTTTGCTTAATTTGGATGTAAAACTTAATTAATTAGAAAACTACATTTTGACCTATTATGGTGACCCACCAGATAATATATCCAGTTTCACAGTATCAGTACCAGTATAAAAAAAATGGCTCAAGGAAAAAGGTACGATACGAAAATACTTCGAGATATTCAGAATTCTCCAGCACGTGCAGGGAAATACAGAAAAGCTTACAAAATTTGAGAATCCGATCAAGCAGAAATTTCTTGTCTTACAGCAACGCAAGTCCTATCAATGTTTGTTGAAGCGAATTTAACAAAGCGACAGTATGAAATAATTAGAAACACAAATAAATTACCCGGGTGGATAACATTTTTGGTTTTTTCTGCCTTGAGTAACAAAGTAAAGCTAAAATCGGCAGTACGCATGATGGCAATAAAAGTAGGACATTTTTTGGAAACCCGCGATTGACTGCTGACTTAACAAAATTTGATTTTAATACCATCTATTAATTAAAAGCTATATCGGAAACTATTTCAAGTAGACATAAAATAGACACACAGATTTTTATGAGAATGCTATGGCAACGGCCAGATTGTATTGTAATCTCTACGGATAGCATATCATGATTCCGCTTATGTAAAAAAATATTAATACATTCTGGCGAAATGATTGAAAATGCATTATTGCCAATCGGACTTCTGACGGAGGAAGCAGCCAAGGCATGAAATAAGCAATATCGACAAAATTATGCTAGAATAAAATTATGTTGATATTTCCAATAGATTATTACACTATTAAGAAGCATTAGATAAACAAACAAAAAAATATTAAAGTAAAATCATTTTGTGCAAAAACAATAAATATGCTACTATCAGCTGAACCAATTACAGAATCTCATATATCAGCGGCAGAGAGTGAGAAATATATAAATAATGTTTTGTTATATTTGTTTTAGCTTATATCTACCATAAAAAACATACATTAAAAAATGTTATAACTTATATAATAAAAATGTGGTAGAGTTCTTAATTTTCTTTTAAATTAATATATATATTAAATGTTTAATTATTTAAATTATTATATATAATATATCCAAAAAAAAGCTAAGTACTCTGTGAAATATTTTTTAACATCTGAATTCCAAAAATCAACCTTTGTATGTGCGTCATGCGTCAACGTAGAAACATTTGAAAAGAAAGTTCGAGTAAATTTATTTAAAAAATAATTTTGCGTAATTTGTTCCTAAAAATTGCAACAGTACAGTTTTAGAAAGGCTTAATATTCCCAGAAGAAATAAAAGTGAATGTAGTAATTTTATTTAACTAAAAAACTCATACAAATTTTAATGTTATCAATTACTTTACGAATTTCCCGGTATATATGACTAATAGCTAACACATTACATTTATTTGTTATGATTATTTCGGCAGCTACGAGCGATTCCCCAAGGCAAATAAATTTCACTTCTTCAATTGAGCTTGTTTGAGTGTTATGGACATTTATTGGCTTCGAAATACAATTGGCAAAAAATTTCACGCAAACTAAACCAAATGCCAACACACGCACACATCGCTTAACAACAACAACAACAACTGGCATCCCTTTGGGCTTCGAACGAGAGATACCCGGCGTTTTATTTCGTTTTACGAGTGCAAAGGCGAATATTGTTTGTCTGAGCATCGCTAATAAATATTCGAATGACTTTCGTAGACAGAAACTAAAACACAAGCACACTTTTTGCGCTTTTTGGTTCGTCACCCAAGAAGCTGCAGAAACGAGCAGTAGAAAAAGTTGGGATTCAAGGAGAACAATAAAAGCAACAACTGCCGTCGCTCGAACGTATAAATGAATAAAATCTACATGTACAATTGGCAGAGCAAGCCATTCAAGTCGGTAATGACTTTCTTTTGTGCAGCTTACGTTACGTGCCTACAGTTGTTGCTCGTTTTTGCTGCCGCCGCCGCTGTTGTTCTTCGGCGTTAGCTTTGATTTGGCTTATTATGCAAACGTCAACTGCCAATTGCGGTTAGCAATAACTAAATGCGAAAGAGCGCGCTCGACAGACCCGCACAGTGTGCCGTATTCGAAGCTAAACTTAAGGGCACGAAGCAACCAAGTACGTAATAAGTCCAGACTCATGCCGTTCATACATTTTTATTTGATTTGGAAAAAGCATACCCTAACATACATACATAATTTTGCAATTATTATGAATTTATGAATAATTCACCAAAAAATTAAAGTCAGGGTAGTTGTGTAACATTAATATTAGTGCTACCAGACTGGAAGCGAATTTAAAGGATTTCAGATATCGCAATTTAGAGATATTTACATTTGAATGTTACATTTTCCTGAGAGTCCTTGAGGATTTACCATTGTCTTTTCGCACAAAGCAAAAGCTTTTTCGACAACCTTTGAATTTGCTGCGCCGCGACCAAAGTCCACTAACCCCTGAGTTTTCATTTTAGGTTTTTGGGTTTCCTTGTGAAGTTGTATTTCATTATGTCGCATTCATCGTAATTTATGAGTACAATATTCATCTTATGCATGCCTCACTGTGCTGCTTTTACATTTAATATATTCCTTTACACCCTGACCAATCCTATATTAGCCGCTATCGAAAATAAATTTGTTTTATAAACACTAATGTACGAGTACACATACCTGTACTCAGCGCCACAACTTTTTAGTGCTCCGAGATGAGCTCGTCATCTTTCAAAACGGGCGGCCAGGAAATTCGCTTTAATATGAGCGGGACGCCGGCGTCGACGACGTTGCCGACATTGCCTTAGAGCTCCAGTGCTATATTGATTTGTAATAATTTCCGTTGATGCAATAAAAGTAATTGGCAACAGCAGCCAGAACTTTTTAGGTGGCAGCAACAGCGCTACCGTCAATTGTTGTTGTTATTGTGTTTTTGTACGAGGTGGTACTTGAAATATGATTTTGACGTCGATTCGAGTGGCTCTTCGTGACTTGTGCAACATTCAAAACCATAAATCATCGTACTGACACATCCAAACGCCATCACCAGGAGAGGCAGCAACGTACTTCAGTAGACCCATTCACACGAGCATACATATCTCGGTCGTTCTAGAGATACATACATATATATATATATATATATATATAAATAATGTATAGTACATATATGTATTGTATTATATGTTATGTACGGGTATGTTGCATAGCGTTATATGCTATATGTTTTATATATGCCACGATCAGGCGAAGTCAAGTGCGAATGGGTGCTCAACATCTTTTTGGGTGTAGAGTGAACACACCCAACGCCCCGCAACGCCGTTTCCGTATTTATGTGAAATTTAATTTGTTGCCTGCACTCGACATTAATTGACGTTGATTGAAGTGAAAATATTGCGTGTGAGCCATTTTGCCATTAACTTTTATGGCGAAATTCGTGAAATTTCCGCGCTCTGCCAAATTATGTAAGAAAAAATATTAATCAATTAAAAATGATAGGAAAAATTATGTAAGACAAATGCTAATAAAAATTGATGTATGCATGTGTTTTAATTTAAATTGGAAAACAAGCAGTAACAACAACAACTTAACTTGAAAATATTAATTAATATTTAATATTACAACTCAAAGCGAATTCTTTTTATAGTACAATTGTTCACACATATTTTGTATTCTCTTCGCAAATCCATTTACTTTGCTGCCTGCTCACTTTAAGTGCTCGCCTGTAAAAGAAATTTTCATACGAACAAAATTATCGAACTAAATTCAATACATGCGAATATTTGGGCACATACTCATACTCATTTATTCGTTTAATTAGGCCAGTATATTTAATTTATACCAGTGACTTGTTCGATTCACCTTTCTCATGGTCTGCCACATCAATGTCTTCTACGAGTTGCAGCGCTATATTTATTATAAGCTTATTGTGTATTTAAAATCTTTATCCTTTACTAAGAATTTGGATTATGGAACAATGAAATTGAAGTGCTTGTTCTGCCAGGTGTCGGCTTTTCTACCCATTAGCCGACAATGAATACAGACACACAGTTTCGGAGCAATGCGAGTGGGTTGGCGATGATTGTTTGACCAGTGTATGTGGCTATGAACAAGGGTCGGAGTGAGCGCTTTCTGCAAATGAATTTTATAGCGATATTTTGGCAAAATTTGCAGCTTCATTAAAATTTAACGTAATACATCAGAGCTGAGTGAAAATCTGCTTTAATTGTCTGACTTAGTACCTGCTAGACTTGAGCCTTTCCTCGTTGGAATTCTATGCATTCAGTAATAAACATGGAGTGCAGTATGTGTATAGCTATATATATATACTGCTACTGTATATATGTATTTGCGGAAAAAAATTTGAAGACAGTGCGGCGGAGATTTTTTGCTCTTCTTTCAATGTGGGTGGGTAATGCAAAACTCATGTTTCTGCTCATCGTCGAACAGTTTCATTGTGAATATGAAGTCGCAAGAATTGGGAATTTCGTGCTCTGGGCAGAATCAATTTCACTGATGGTATCAAACCGGTGAGTGCATTTTAATTAAGGGTAATTACTATATTTACTGTTGAGACCCGTTGACCTATAAATCACGACGAGCTTTTTGTTTTGCCGAGCGGTGAGTTGATAACTGCTGACTTTTTATCAGTTTGTTCTGTTTTTTGTAAAGAGTAAGATGAAAAACAGTAGTAGAGTGAATGGTGAAAGTTGTAGAACTAGAAAGCGAATTAATGTCAATTGGCTAGGCAAAACTTTTTCTATTACACATCCAAGTATAAACTATTAATGCAGTTTTTATAAAAATTCTGTCAACTCAATTCATGGAATGACAAGTGATTTACAAGTGAAATTTGTTTCGCTTTAAATATGTAAATGTATTTTTGAAATAAAAAATGTTAATTATATTGTGTGTTATATATGTATATACTTGTATATATAATCCTTAATCTTAAACCGCAATCAAATTTATCGACTTTTGTCTGGCTTAATATAGAAACCAGAAACCTTTATACATTAATAAACAGTTAAATTCTATTAAAGTTACACTAATGCTTCGGATATAATTAGATATTTAAAATTTAGTCTCTTCTGCCAGATTGCTTCATCAGACGGTTGAGTGCGATGTGATATGACATTAGGGTGCGTAAAAAAACGAATGTTGGTTGATACTTCGAAAAATTAATTGGTAGACACGTCTACGAAACGCTCTGCGAGTATGTGCTTTTCATTTTAACGGGAAAGTCCGCCGACCGATCTAATTTCCTGAAGATACCTCGTCAAACAAAAAAGTTTTCCATACAAGCACTTGATTTCTATTGTTCATTTTATATGGCAGCTATATGCTATAGTGGTCCGATATCGGCCGTTCCGAGAAATCAGCAGCTTGTTTGTGAGGAAAAGACAGGTGCAAATTTCAGATTGATAGCTTAAAAACTAAACTAAAGACAGACGGACAGGCAGACCTACATGGCTAAATAAACTCAGCTCAGAAAAAAACAAATTTGCTCTAAACTAGTGAAACTTCAACCGTTAATATCTTTTAAACGGTTAAGTATACGAAAAACCCGTAAAACGCAATTTTATAGAGCATTCAATTTCCTATTGTGTAATATCCATTAAACAAAATTTGTTTTAAAATAGTTGGAAGCGAGATATGAATCTTTTTATGCGATGATAAGAAAAAAATAAATAACGATAATGCGGAGAACCTTTCCGTTACAGTTAAGTGCTGAAACTTGGAGAGCCATTCTTAGAGGTGTCTATCAATTAATATTTTGGAGCACCAAGCGAAAAATAAACATTCGTGTTTTTTGTCCCACCCTAATGCACATACACATATGCTATTTAATTGCGCCTCAAACCCGTGTCAATATTCCGACAGCTGAGCTCCACTTGCCTATGTCAGTCGTCAATACATTCTTCTCTTATTTTGACTGGCGCATAAATCGCAAAAATGTGATATCCGGTTACATCCGACTCTCACGCTTGTCGGATTGTTATACGAGATCTTGTTTACAAGTAAATTTGCTGCTGGCACTTCAGCGGCGCGGCTTGGTGCAGAATCAGCATAGAAATCTTGAAGTGTTTCTTTTCGATTGAATTTAATAAAATATGTAATAAATACTTATAAATATAATAAATGTATTAAGTCAATATTTTGACGTCTAGCCCAGTCATACATACATACATGCTTAGTACCCGAAGCGAGTACATTTCATTAGCGTCGACGCCATTTGGGAAGTTTATCTTATTAATTTTGAAGATTTTTGTGATTTAGGGCGTAGCGAGTCTGTCTGCAAATTAAGCCCTTAGTGAGCTTGAAGCATAATTTTAGGCTTCAACCTATTACTGTTATTTGAACAATTTACTTTATTCTTGCCATTGCCCAACACTATGGAAACTGCGTGATTTGTATCCAATTTTTTTATTTCTTTATTATAATTTATTTAAATTTAAATAATTTCTAACGGCACATTTGTAGCGCCAGATCTTTTGAAAACGAAAAAAAGCAGGCACCCACATTTGTCAACGAACAAATGACTTAACCAAAGTAAAGAATGTGAGCAAAAAATCGAAGCGAAACGAGAGACAGAATGCGAAAGTTAATACCGTCAGCAATGTTATTGGAAACATCATCCAAACCACAATTGTTCATCCGCAAAATGCCACCGAAATGGTTGTGGTCGTAATGCTCTAATGGGCCGCATCGAGTGTGCGTTCCTCATGAATGCAAACGAAACGAGTTGCAAGCGAGGCTATTGCGAATGCCACTTCCAATGCCAGCGCCGCTGTCGCTGCTAATGCGTCCACAGTGGAAGCACGTGAGCAAGCGGACGCTCATTGCAGTGCCTGTTAATGTGAGAAAATATGGCAAAAGGAAATAAAAAAATTATCCAAAATGCTTGCAGTTTTCTGTGAGTACAAACAGAAGAGAAGAATAATGGTGAAATGGCAAAAGGCATGCAGAGAGTGTAGACGTGGCATAGCATGTGTGAAATAACAGATCGAAAAATCTAAAAAAGAACAGAAGAAACACGGTCATTTAGCTAGGAAGGTAAATCACACTTGAATAGTAAAAATATCCTGCAGTGCTTAGAAAACGATATCGTCAAAGGCAGCGAGCAGCTAAGCAGCGCGTGAAGATTCCGTTATACTTTTCTTGCAGCTGTTTTGATATAGCATTTTTGCTTATAGATTAAATAGCGAAAGAGCGCCATATCACGGCGATCCGGGTTCATTTCTGAGTTTTTTTTCTAACATATTCTGCTGTCCGTTATGATCACTGCTGCACTGAAGCTACAATACTCTTGATAGGTGTGTGCTTTTTATAGTAACTATATGTATAACTAACTCTGACAATCTAACCGGTCAGTGGTTCGCATCCAATGGAAAACGTGTGCGCAATTTCAGATTGATATCTTAAATGCGTATGGGCTGATTCTAGTATATATGCATGCAGATTTTACATACACACACACATATTTTGTTGATTGATTATCTGCAGAAAGGTAAAATAATCAACGGTGAATATTATTGCAGCCTTTTGAATTAGCTGTATGAAAAATAGACCTGATTTGCACAAATAAAAAAAATATTTTTCATCAAGACAATGCACCGGCGCATAAAGGTATTTTAACTCCTTGAGCATACACCGTATTCACCAGTTTTGGCTCCCAGCGTCTTCTACCTCTTAAGAAAACTGAAACAATTCCTACGTGGCAAGCTTTTTTCGTCGAAGTAGCTATTACAACCGTAGACGGGTATTTTGCAGAGCTTCCGGAAAGTCAGTTTAGGGATGGCATAAAATTATTGGAGACAAAAATTAACAGCACAAATTTATTAAAAACAGAAGTAACCCTTTAATATTAATATGTTGAAAAATTGCTGCAAACTATAAAATTTTTGTTTTCGATATGGGGACGGCGTGTCGTATACGCAACTGCAAATTGAGTTTAATGGGCGAATTGTGTAACCATTAAATGTTAAAACAACATTTCTGTAATAGCACATATCTATAAATCTACATATATTCTGCATGCAGCTGCTCTGCGAGTCTCATGCGTTTCAAATTTTTATATAACTTTTATTCATTCAAGTCTCTTAAAATTTTGTTGCCTTATTTGCTCGCATATTAAAGTCGTAAAATTGTGTTATTTTAACAAGCTAATGTGGCTGCAGACACGCACATGTAATAGAAAATGGAAAAAAGGGTGAAGTGTACAGTTCTAGAGGCCTCGAGCGGGAAGGGCGGCAACTGTGCATATTGTGGCACGCAATGTCAATATCGCGCCTTATCTACACACGCACACCAAAGTAAACACAATCACCATGAAATTCGAACTGGAATGAATGGGCTTTTTTGCTAAGCCGACTGTATTTGCCACACTCGTATATGTATTAAGCTACAAGACTTAGAAAAATACCAATTTTGTAACCAAAATAGCAATCCAATAATGTGTGCCTAAGATTTTTTCTAGGATAACGTCCGAGCAAACAAGTCGACGCATCCACATACATACACGCCTGCACGAATGCACAACAATCGAACGCGAGAGTGTAAGCAAATAAAGCCAGAAGATATACTGTGTTATTGAGATGCCGTGGCAGGTGGAGTTGGGGGTGTGTACTCACTAGTGAAGATAGCAGGCTGTATCTGCTGTTTAAAATCATCGGGGTGGACTAAGAGCTTTGCGCAAGTTTTGCTTTTATATTGGAAATGTGCGTGCCAAAATTCTAATGTATGTAGATAATCATTGCATGTTTACAAATGATTCTTAGCATTTAAGGCGTGATAACGCACAGACGGATATTTCACTCAAATTACCGCGCAAAAATGTAACTACTATGAAAGTTTTTTTACTAAACATTTTCATGCGTATGTACTTTTTCAATAAAGTTTTGATTAGTTAATTCGTAACATAATCACATTACGGTGTTTTTAGTGTGACAAACAGACAAAAATGAGGCACAGGGCGAAATTTGTCTCGATTCCCTCCCTTAAGCTTGACGTTTTGAAATTCGAACGCATAACTTTTTCAACCGGCTGACTTTATTTTATAATCCACTTCCAAATTTTTCGCAGGAACGAAATGGCGCTTAAAATCCTACTGTGCAGCGCAGGCAATCGCCGAAGCTCGCACTGCGTACCATTTGCGAAAACTACAAAATTGAAATGTTAAATTTGTACATCGAACACGCACGGTTGGACGCACATAAGACACTCGCCCATATCAGCAAAAGCAGAAAAAAGCACACATTTATTGAAATTACATACGCATTATGTTTTTGTTTGGTTTTTCCGCCTTCACTCAAGCCCAAACTTGAATGCTCGTGTAAATGAATGTGTAAGGATATGTCAGTGCTTATAGATATGTATGTATGTACCTACTAAGTCCACCGGCGATTTCCCTCCTCTTTTGATATGCTGCGTTGAAACAATAAACAGATATCGCACGCACGCACTAAACTATAACAACAACAAGAAAGTGCTGCTGCGCAAAATAGCCATGAAGGCTAAGTAGTTAATGCACGTGCAAATTGACAGCTTTTCCTCCACATTTCCCCGCAAATAGGGAATGAAACACGAGAAACCGTTGACAAGCGAAGTGAAAGTATTTCCTGTTGCATGCGTAAGTTTTGTTTATCATTCGAGAAGGTACGCCAGAGACGGACACTTTGACTGCTTCTTGAGTAGATTCAAGGGCTCGAACGTAGGCTCTCACTACCCTGCAGAGAAATATCAACGAAAGAAAATGCAAATTAACATTGCTTCTGCGGCTATAAATTCAATTAGTCCATTTTGAACTATTATGAAAGCGGTAAGTCTTTGACCAAAATCTGACAAACTCCTGGGACATTGTCTGGGCCAGTTGTTGCATGGAAAAGTTGTCTCCTTTCCGCTTGCGTTTCTTACTAGTTGCCTAAAGTAGTTCATTTCTCTGCGGGGTTTATACAAACTTGCTTTAATGTGGGAAATGCATCCAAGCGGAAACACTTCAGTATATTCGGTATATAAAAAAATGCTTGGACATGGATGTACGAGCAAATAATATGCCTTACAAATGCGACGCAATGTGATAAAATCTTCCTTTTGGTGTATATGTAAGCGATACAAAGGTATTAAACTATATATTATATATGTATATACATTTATATAATATTATATAATATTTCTCTCTTCTTTATCTGCTTTCAGTAGTAGTGGTTGCGGTAGATTTGTAATATGTTGTTTGCAAAAGTGTGATCTTGTGTACACATTTGTATATATATATATATATTGTATGTATGTACAATGTATATATGTGCTAAATATTTGTGTGAGTGCAAGCCTCTGCTTTTTATGCCCATAAAATATTACAGTTTGTTAGTTACATTTTATTACTTTCATCCTTATTAATACAAGTAATGCCCATAAACCGCATACTCGTATATGCTCACGTGGGCTCTCCCACACACGCGAGTCCCAAGAAATGCTGACATGCAAACTAGTGCTGTTGACAACAATAAGTAAGATTTGATTACGGCGCACAGTAATCGTCATCCATTTCAATAAAATCAATTTACAGCAGATCCGAAAACCATAAACATAACACTTGCGTTGCTTTTATGTATGTACATACGAGGTGTGTTCAAAAGTAGCGCGAATGGTAAATATAATGCTAATACTTATGCCAGCGATTCCCTATCCTCAAAACACTAAAAAAAATTAATTTTTTGTGATCTTGTTCAGCTCCTCCTTCAATACAGTTTATATCTCCTCAATCCTAGCGTAGCGTCGTCCTTTCGTGGGCCTTTTCAGATTTTGGAACAAAAAAAGTCAGAAGAGAAGAAAGAAAGTTACCAAAAACGTGCTATTTTTGACAAAATACGAGGTTTGTTCAAAAAGTGTCGCGAATTATGAAAATCGTGGGCTACGTGTATCGCATCTTCACCGATATCTACTTACCCAATAGCGTAAGTGCATTATGACTAGGGGTGATTACTTTGAAGAGGACTAATTAGATATTCATGAATAAATAAACACTTTTTTAAGAAATACAAAATTGACTATAATTTTTGAACTAACCTCGTATGTATGTGTCCTATGCAGTGCCGACAACATAAGTGTTTCTTGTGAGAATAGAGAATATTACAAAAAGTTGCAAGCAAAATGAGATACAGAATTTAGTGGGTTAATCGTTTGAATTATTGAAAATACACCTACAAAAAATCATCAGCCCGAATTAGTTTTTATTATTATTATTCCTGCCAAATTTGTCTACTTCGAGATGAGTTTTTAGCAAAAATAAAATGTCAAAACAAAACAAACTTCAATTTTAAAACGTTCATAAAGGAGTTCAAAATTTCCTATCACCCTGTATTTTCGACAATACTTACTACATATGATATATAATATATGTTAAGATGTACAAATTGACTGTCCAGTGTATTTTATGCTACTCTAAAACGCTTAGAAATACTGTTAGACGCATCTTCTTTTGAATTAAATCCCAGATTAAGAAGATTATACCTAAACACCTCATACTAAGGAGGTTTTTCAATAATTGAATAATGATAGAATAAACATGTAATATTATACTCGTGTGGTCAAATTACATACAAATTATTTAAGGAAATATTATAGATTGTGGAATATTTAATGGCTCTTCTTACACGAATACTAAAATTATTATTGCAAAAATAGTTGTTTCAGCTATATATTGTAAAAAGAAAGTTTCCGGAAATTGCAAATAAAAATAAAAATTTTTAATCTTCATCAATATTTCATTTGTTGCCTTTAAAATATGCTACTTCTGAAGCGATACACATACGCCACCTCTTTTTCCAATCATCGAAACATGCCTTGTCGGCGCTCTCCGGGATCGCCTTCAGTTCCCTCTGCGAATTTACTTTTACGACCTCAATCGAGTCGAAACGGTTGTTACCGAGTGGTAACTTGCGTTTGGAACAAAAAAAAATTCGCATTGGGCCAAATCCGGTGAATACGGTGATTGATTGATGGTATTGAACGACTTTTTGATCCTCAGATCGTTCACAACTATGGTCTTTTTGCAAAAAAATTCAGCTCTTTTGTAACAAAACAAGCATTGATGTGTCTCATGCCCAAATTATCGGTCACAATCAAACGAGCTGCTTCACGGCCGATGTTTAGCTTACGTGCTATCACTCTAACACTCGGATGACGATTTTTGAGCACGATTTTCTTCAATTTTTTGAGGTTATCGTCAGTGGTAGACATGTCTCCGACGGTTTCTAAACCATCCTTAAAGGCTTTGTACCAGCCTTTTCTAATATTCGCAACGACTCCGCACACGAAATTTGGTTCGAAACATAAAATTGTATGCAAATTCTTTGTTCAATATTTTTTTCCATTGTAAAAATCGCAAAACACTACTGAGGTCGACTGATTTTAACGGGTTAGGGGTAGTCAGACAATGTTTTGACTTAAAGAAGAAATTTCAAAAAAAAATGTTAATTTCCAAAGTTATAGCTGTCTGTGTTGACCCAATTCCAAAAAAAGGTCCTTGCGGTGACAATCATAAGTCCTTGGAGATTCTAAAATCAAACGGATAGAAAAATTTTGTTTTATAAATATATAATCCTGGGCCTGATGGAATTTACAAAACTGCGGCCTCAGGAATTTTTTTCCATATTTTTGGGAAAAAAATCAACAGTTAATTGGCCTTAAATTCCTTCGATCAGGCCCGAGTTTATTATTTATTCTAAAAGCTGTATAAATTTCATTAAAATCTAATGATCGGGTTTCGAGTTACAGTTGTCACCAGTTCGAAAAACATAGTTTTGAGAAAAACGCATTTAAAGTTTCTTGCAGCCCGAGCGCTTTGAAGTGCCTGAGCGCTCTTTGTTATTTGTCGAATAACACAAAATGCAATTATCGGATCAACTTGAAATTTTCAGAGAATATTTTCAAGATACTACACTTAACGAAATTGATTCTTTGAAAATTCTGACTACCCTCAACCACTTAGAAGCTGCTGCAAAAAAACTGGTTGACAGATCGCGCTTAATTTTGGCATGGTAATTATTAGTATTGAAAATATTCAGCGCGTGCAGTTTAAATGACAATTTCCGGAAACTTTCTGGTCACAATGTACATTATCTGTCTTCTGCTTTTCTTATTGTTGCCATAATATGTATTAACGGAATTAAAAATTTAGTCCTAGAAACGGTTTTAAATTTGCGGATGTGTATATCTATCATATCAGTGCTGCAGTAAGGTTCATTACTATAACGCCATATAATGTCCGTATGTAATATGTTATACATAATATAGACTATATTAAGGCTAGGGGAAATAAATGAGAAGGTTTCACACAGCATAAATCAAAGTGTACGAAATCACCATTTGGGTAGATGGAGAAGATAAAAAAATCTTTGCTTGCTGTTAATTTAAAGCATGCCCGAGAAAACATTCCAATTTCATTAAAATAACTCAAGCTGTGTGCGATATATGTTATATCAAGGTAATTATAATAAATAATTGTTACAATGAGAATATGGATGCTATGGAAAGATCTGAACCATTATTATACATTTTCAACACCAGATCACACTGTTATTAGATAAAGATGTTCCCTCAAGTTCATGTCTCCAAATTCAGTGTATGTATATGTCTATAATAATTTCTTATAGACCTCGTAGCAGCCGCAAGAATATAAATTTGTATTTTCAATCAAAGTTAATTATTAATAACTATAATTATAATTAATAAGAATAATAATAATACTAATTTCGTAAAAAATTACAAATATATGTTATGTGAGGGTATACAAATATGTTATGCTATGTTGCTGATTCTATGGTAAGATGAGATGCATTGTGGCAATAACGGTAATTGTTTACCAGCTGAGTAAAGCTAGACGAAACGGAAAACGGGAAGGAGAGATAAAATCAATGAAAAAAGCCTGCTTGACCATGAAAAGGATCGAACGAAGTATTTACAGTTGCATATATATGTAAATGTGTGCATATGTAAATGATAAAATGATAAAATGAAAATATCTGCGTTTATGAGCATTTTAACTGATTAAAAGCGTTGATCCGCACCCAACGGCAAAGATAATGACGACAGCTCTCTCTGAATAATACGCCGCAGTGTGGTGTATGGCTGTGTGTGCTTACAAAGGCAGGCTTGCATAACGGCAATGGCAATGTAATTGTTCGCACCAGAGATTGCTTTATTTGCACGGTAAATTGCATATTTGCATACACACACATTTGCATGCGTTAGCATTTATGCACTTAAAGGCTTGTGCATTTGCGGTGTCCATATAATTATTGCTGCAATTCAATGAACCAGATTCACAATGATTTGACCCCCATACATACAAGTCTGTGAAAAGTAATTATTTTAAATAAGTAGCAAAGTGCATACCAAAAATAAAGTACTACGCCCAAAAGCTGGAGAAATACCTATACATATAACTGTGTATATATTGTGTATGGCCACACTAATAAATCATTCTAAATTACAAAATTTTTGTAAAGTTATTGATATTTATAGGCAGTGAATTAGTTGTGTTTTTTACAAAAATTCTCCTCCTTCAAAGGAAAAGATAGACCCCATATTTAGTTCTTTAGTTTGTAGGTATAGCAGGCACTTTTACTTGACAACTATTCTTCTATAAATGCCTAATACCGTTCATTGAATTCTTTAAAATATATAACTGAAGTTTCTCTGAGTTGACATGCGTGTGTAGATAGAAGGGGTTTCTTTTTATTTTTAAATAGAAATATTATCTTCTTATGCCTCCTTAAAATTTTTTAAATATTAGACGATCAATAAATGTTAGACGATCAATAAATACAAAATTTAGGTGCGCTTAATTTATATTTATTTCAAAAGTTTATTTCGAATGATGTCTACTAAAAATTATCCTCAATATATAAGAAAGTAAATCAGCTTATTTTTGACATTCTGAATATTCAAAAAACTTTTACAATGTACACGGTAAGCTAATCGAAATCTATAAAGCTGCAATAAATGTTTTCTAGTATGGCTTTTACTATAATAATCATTAGTATGTCGCGTTTAATAACACAGCGCTGAGCAATTATCGCTGCCATTACCAGCATTTCTTGTGGTATAAAAAATAGCGGTAGTTAATGCATATGTACGTCAATCAGCATAAAATTCGGTTAATTAATCCCCCGAGCTTTGGAAGAATCCTACCTGCGCCGACGATCTACAATAAAATAAATGATGGGTTAAACTCAAAGCAAATATTCAAACTAATTTCCAAGAGGAGCTGAAGTGAAAATACCTTTTCGAATACTCGCTAACTTGTGTCGGTAATAAATACATACATACTGGTCAATAAACATAATTCCTAAATTCGAAATATTAGTTGTCCGAACATTAATTTTTCATCTCTTGCAACAAAAGGAGGAAACCATGTGAATATAGGGCTGAAAACGATGTAATCACAATGCTTTCATTCATCCTTTTACCTTACTCTTACACTCCTTTTGCATTATTTCCTTTTCTAGGCACATTTCCCAAGAGGCATGTCGTAAAATTTTACTCGCATGTTGTCGTAATGAATAAATGTTCTCATACCATGATTAAATTGGAGTAAAGAAAAGAAATGTACATGAAAATAAAATTCCAATATCAGTAGATTCAACTCCAATTTTTTACATTCGACGACAGACTTTTACGGTATTACCCCAAAATTAACTTACAAACAGTGGGCTCAACTTTTAAATGTATTAAGAATATTAAGTTCAGCTAAAATTTTTTAGTGTACTGAGCACAGTCGGAAATTGAAAACGACTGCATTACGGTCATGGTCAACAGCGCCTATCAATTGGTCGATATGCACCTCGAAAACACTTCTTAAAACCGGCAGTACGAAAAGTACTTCGTTAATAATGCTTCGCAACAAATGTATTCCAAGAAGTACCGCAGTGAAATGCCATCCAAAGTCAAACGCAACTATTTATTTGCTACACATATTTGCTTTCGCGTCCGCGGTTGTCCGAAATGCCAAATATGTACTACAAATATGCACGCTCAACGCAAGCCACAATTCCGAAACCGTCTATATAAATTTCCATTGCGGCAGTGCATTTTTGGTTGGTGTCCAAAACCGGTGAATGGCGGATGAATGCTGCATTAATGGCCGCATCAAATGTAGAAACTTTTCGCAGGCCAAGACCAAGTTAATACGGTGAGCTTCGTCGCATTGCGAATACTTGAAAAGAAAATTTGTTTAAAGGAAACGGCTGCAGAGAAAATGGGTTGAGGCGTTGCGACAATAGTCGAATTTTATGAATCTAGCTTTCACTTGAAAATTTGTTAATTATTGTAATTAAAAGTGTTTTACTTTGCCGCTCATTATGCACCGTTAGAGGCATACAATACAAGCAGAGAACAACAGAAGAGCAAAAATGCTTTCATTTGCTAACTTCAATCGACGATTTTGAAAAGGAAACGACATTTTTATAGAAATAACTCGCAATTTTAGCTTTTTTCAATTTGAAGCTGAAAAATTTCGCATGTTTTTACAAATACACTGAAAGTTTCATGAAACTGCTGGTATCCCTCTAAGTAATTGTAATTTTTATGAGTTTTTGAATGCGTAAATTTTTAATTTTTATTGATAATTTTATGCTAGAAAATCAAAATACAATCAGTACGAGATTATAGACTCTTTAGCACAGTATCACATATGAAATCATGTATGCATTAATTCGTGCGGTTTTTTTACGAAAATTAAGACTTTATTGTGAAAAAATTGTTATACATTTAATGTTCAAAGTATTGCCCATATTTCTGGCAGTTTGTGGATCCCATCTCAAAAGAACTTCTCCGGCTTGGAGGTCAAGAAAGAATCAGTTCAGTAAAATACGATGGCTTTCGGCAGCACTTTTCTTCATGGCAGTACCTTTGAAATGAATATAGCCACAGATGAATACGACGCGAAATAATACTAGTAGAGCCCTCTCTTAGAAAACTGCACGAAATAATACGATATCATACAGCTTTCTGGCATATATAAATATATAAATTATATCAAACTGTTGGTGACAGGAATAATAATTTGCTAAGAACCACTCAACCCAATGAGCCAAAAATGCAACTATAAGAATATATCCTGGTGGGGATCATAGAAGTGACCAAAAAACTAATTAAATTATTTATAATTACTTCACTGACAGATTGACCAAAGTGAATGAGACAATTGAAACGGTCGCCAACACCGACGACACGAAACACTTATAGGAACAACTCGCCTTTTACTAGAAAAACAAATAAAGTTTAAAAAACTAAAAAACACGCGTTTAAAGCACTTCAAACTAAAAAGTGAAAAATAATTCCTTATACGAGTATAAACCGACCGAAATATACATGTATTATTGTGAGAAAAATGTGATCTGCTCGATATACGAAAAATATGGCACAAACAATGCCGTGCTCGGGCGTCCAGCACGCTCTCCGTCGCTCACATCTTCTCGACCCTCAGAGAACATTTTGTAACACCGATAATCGTTGCTTTTGTTCAAGGTAGCTTCACTA